>NW_011889002.1:1281208-1286156 GCF_000151845.1 Pteropus vampyrus | reverse complement strand
AGCCCTTTTAAAATTTCTTAACAATTGGGAGTATTATTTCCAGCTTAGACAGTCGGTAATTTAAAATTGTTAAGAATGGCTTAGTCTTCAAAGTAAATCCCAGATTGTTTAATTAGTCATGCAAAGTGCTGAATATTACTCATCACATAAAAAGCTGAACTATTTATTAGCTTCAAACTAAGCTAAGCCCCTTTCGCATTATTGTGAAAAGGCAAAAATCTACTTGATTTTCAAGTTTGCATCTGTGGCAAATCTCATTTATAAGTTTTTGGGATTCTGAACAAGTCCAAACTTCAAACTTAGAAAGTTAAGTCTCTGTGGGGTTTGATGCAAAAGGACGTCTTATGGAGGCTGCAGCTATAAGCTGATCTCAAGGCCCTGAGAATCTCGACAGAGTGTTGTTCCAATTGAAACTGAGGCTCAGAAAATGAGACCTCTATACCTAGGTCTCGGGATAAAAGTAGCCAAAGGGCTTTGTGAAGAAATTGACTGAGGCCTGGAGGAAGCAAAGTGACTTGAAATCCATAGCACAACACACAGTGTAATAGAAATAGGATATATTTTAGGGACAATTTGCACTCAGTAAAAAGAATTCAGGGACAGCAGCTGATTATATTACAGGGCAGCTGGCATCTCTAAATTGTCTTTAGAATTGAATACTCATTTAAAATTCAATTTGGCATATTTTATTGCATTTTACTATTTTCAAAACTCTGTCTTAGGTGTAATGCGGGAAACAAAATATGAATGCCATGTGTCTACCCTTTAAAAAATCTACAATCCAGACAGACTATAAAACATATGTGAAAATTTAACATCTAAGAGAGAGTGTAACAGATAGTAAAATAAAAGCACTGAGTGTTTTGGGATTATAGAAAGAAGAGAATTTGATGCCAATTAGGAAATTAGGGAAAGCTTTTATAGGATAGATAGTATTTGAACTGGATCTTACAAAAATGAGGTTTCAATGATGAAGATGGGTGGAAGGGCATTACTGACTGATGGAGCAATTTAACAGGGTCAGAGGGTATGTATAGTGTTTGAGGTTCATCATGTTGTTTAGCATTTCAGACAATTAGAGGGTGCCTGTCATAACTCTGGCCTTGGGTAAGTCTGACTGCCTCACTCATAATGATGAGTGGCCTTAGACTGATGTGTGTTGTGTCATGTGTGCCTGCCCCTACAGGACAGGCTGGTTGGACCAGAGAGTGGCGGCTGATCCGAAGGCAGCCAACTCATACCTGGCCTATGTCCTGACCTGAAAATCCTTGTACAAACAGGGAAGAGCTGGGTTGATTAGGGTCTTGATCTTGGGAAATTATATTGTGAAATAAAGAGAGAATCTGGCAGGTAGGTTTAGGAAGTGAAGCTGAGAGAATGTGTGTAGCAGGAGAAATGATGAAGTAGAGAAGGGTGTTATGAGTGAGTGATGTTATAAAGAAGTTGAAATTACAAAGAAGCAGAAACTGTAGTGAAGGAAAAAATGTAAATAATAGAGGGAGAAAAAGTCAGATAGTACCAGCAACAGAAATGCAGTATAAAGCTGTGCTACGTCATTTGCGGAAAATTAATCTTCCCTGTGACTGATGCTGAGGTCCAGATACTTTCTAGCTCCAGTCTGCATGGCTTGATTAGGCCGTGGTTCCTATTTTTTGATTTCCATGGGATATTCTTCTTTCTTGTTGCATCACACATTCATACCCTAAAACTCAATTATATGTGTTGGTCTGAGTAAGCTCTTCAAAGAGCTTGACTAAACTGTCTTATGGGGCTGGAACAGAGGTACATGGAGGGTATACAGAGTGGTGGAAAGTCAGGTTGGTGGCACTATATGGATGCTAAGGGATTTTGTCTATACAGATCTTTTAGTGCTTTTGTCTGTTTCTCTGACAGGCATTTTGGATTCAAAGATGCATAAGACAAAGTCCCCCATTCCAAGATGGAAAGAATATAGGCACAAATAGCTATTATTGAAAAATAACATGAAATATTGGGTCCACCAAAGGTGGATCTGTGCTGAGAGGAAAGGGCTATCTAGGAAGGCTTCCCAGAGGAGAGGACAATGCTAAGGACTTTAAATATTCTGATTCCATGAAAAGATTTTGATCAGGAAAGTTAAATGAATAGATAGATGTTACAGAAAGTTGACTTGGTGTAAGGACAATTGAATAAAGGGGAGGCTGTAATGAAGGAGATTTGTTTAAATAGTTGGGAGGAAATTCAGTTGTAAAGGAGGGAGATGGGGCTGGGGCAGTCTTGAAATAGGACAAAAGAAAGAGGGAGTAGACCCAAGATTGACTTCAAAGGTAGAATCTGCTCAACTTGATGGCTGGTTCAATGCAGTGGGAACTTGAAGGGATTGGGAGGTTAAAGTCACTTTTAGCTCAGGTAATGTGATATATGTTGATATTAACTGAGTGAGGGGATGCAAGGGGGAAGATACAATTTACATGGGAAGATAATATAACTTTCTTTTTTGCTATAGGAAGTTTGAGGTAAGGGCAGGACACGTAAGGAGAGCTTCCTAGTTGGCAGCTGAAAATGTAGTACTAGAATTTGGAAGATTGAAGAGTCATCTATCTAGAGGTGTGACTGAAATGTTGGGTGAGGATGGGGCCCCATACAAAAACAGAGCAAAGGAGAGGGCAGGTGCCTTCAATGGAAAATGCCAATGTGATCACTAACTGCTTATGGGTATATAGTATTTACATATTTATTTATTTGAATTACTATATATTTTTGTTAAAAATGTAACAAAATACCTTCCCTCAATTTTTGTTACACATTAACGCATTTTAAATAATAATAATACTAAAGGGAAAATCTGCTAAAATTAAGGCAAACTGAACAATGGCATCTTTAGGCGCTCTGCAAATAAGTTGTTAACCTAAAAATAAAAAGCCAAAGTGAGAGGCAGCAAGTGAGAGGCAGCAAACATTTATTTGAGATCCAACGAATTCTGGAAACATTGATTCAGGCAGAAATCCAAATAGCGTTCTGATTAGGAGGCAAGGCAATGATTATTTATGAGAAAAGTAAGGGGAACAGTTACATTAATAGAAGGAAGGAATTTCTATAAGTACAGGTAAGCTAACACAGTGATGCTAATTCTAAAGAATGTTTTTAATTTTCAGTCTGATAGTCATCAGTCCTAATATCTGCTTTCTTCTTATCTTTGCAAACAGTTGTTTGGGACATAATGCTGCTTTATTTTAATTTCAAAGGTTTGAGGCATAAGACCTACAAGGCAGTTCATCTGGGACAGCAGCATGGATTCTGTTTTAAAATGATTCCATTTATGTTATTTTAAAAATAAGATTTATTACAGGTTTTTAAAATATATTATCTTGTCATTATTTATCAAGAATACATGTCATGCTAAGCTCTTTAAAATTAACCAAGAGCTCATGGGACTCCTTTATTGTTGAAACTCCCATACTCCTACACCTACCTCAACACTACGGAGTGACAGGCTTGACTATTTGTACTCTCGTGAGAGGAAGAAGAGAAGAAACTAAGTGTAAGGAAAAGGATTCTCTTTACATTTGGAGATGGTATTTTCCCAATCTTGCAATTCTGAGAATAAATAAGAATTACTAAGGAACCGAAGTTTGCTTAGAATTAGGACACAAAGTGTCCTCGCATTTGGTGGATACTTCATACATGTTGCTGGAAGAGCTTCAAGCTCTCTAATGTCTCTGGAATTCTTTTCAGGTACAGAATTCTTTGAATTCCCAAAGAAAGACAGTTGGATACATGTGATGAAGGGTTGGTAGAGATGGGATTCTTAAAAGATGTTATGGATAGGGACTGAGTACTTTACTTCATTTTAACATCTAACATATAGCAGGTACTAAATGTCTGTTGAGCAGAAGATATCCTCACTTTCAATGAAAACACAATATAAATCTTAAATTCTGTAGTCTGTCTCTGAGTTTACATTCTTTCAAAAATGAGCTAAAGTAGAACCCAGCTTCGGCCACCTTCAAATATTCTAGAAATATCTCATTCCCATTATAATAGATGCCTAAGAGTCGAGAGTATGGAGAGAATTTTTGGCTATCAAGGAGGAACCAGAGAAGACAATGAGTCATATTATCTTTAGTGATGGTGTTAGTGATTGTACTAGTAAGTCACAGCATCACTTATGAATGGTGGTAATAGTGAGGGTAGATTGACAATTACATTCTTTGTATTCTTTATTGGCAGCTGCTATGACACATGGGTAGAGATTCAACATAAAATGCAATTCTCTTTGTAAAAAAGTGTTATTTTCTCATTTCTTAATCAAAGTAGTTATGGCTGTTTCATCATAGATGCGAGAATCTAGCCTTGGCCTTGTTTGCTTTACCCAGAGACCATGTAGACTATTACTTGAGTGATATTTTAAAAATCTATATGGATGCTTGTAAGTACTAACTTCAATTATTTGCCATAGGTGCCTGAAATTTATTCATTGGTATTCTCTTCCTTTGCTTTAGTCACTGTCCTCTTCTGGTGGTAGTAGGTCGATTCCTAAGAGATTAAGATAATGTAATACTCTGTTTGTTAAGACTCTTGGTTGCAAGTGACAGAAAATCCAGTTCCAACTGGCTTAATAAAAAATTTGGACCATTGGAATCAGGTGTTAAAATAATGTCAAGAAGACACACCTCTCCATCTCTTGAACCTGTTTTTCTCTCTGCTCCTTTCAATTTAGGCAGTCTTGGCCCCAAATGATGGCAAGATGATCAGCAGCCCCAGAGAAGAAGAGCAGTACTTTCCTTGTGGTCCTTGTGTGAAATACTGGAGGGACATGCTGCTCTGGCTGACTTAGCCATGTGTCCTTTCCTCATCCACTCACTGTGGCCCATGGACAGACTTTGCTGCTGCAGGTGGGGCCGGGCCAAGTCATACGTCAATCCTGGATTCTGGGGGATCTCAACTCCATCTCAATCAGAGGCAGAGA
>NW_011889002.1:1279669-1280296 GCF_000151845.1 Pteropus vampyrus | reverse complement strand
TTTTCATAGAATAGAATGCAACGTGGCTGGATATGATGAGCTTGCTATATTGTTTATGATAGCCAAGGAGGAAGAATTACAAGCATACCAGTTTCTCCACAGAGGCATGTCACCAGAGAAACATCCCCGGCCCCCAAGCCTATGACATGGAGTCCTTGGGGAGCTTCCCGCAGACTGAGCAGGGTGATAGGCAAGCACAGGCACACCTTGTATGAGAGCCACCTCCAGGAATTTTGCCACTGTTTTTCTAGCTGAGAAAAAGATTCTGTTAGGCTCTGGCTGGATAGGGAATCCTCAATTTTGTCACCAAACTGCAGACACTGATAGTTGTGTTTTTAAGACTAATAATTTTCCTAAGTTGTATGAAGTCAGTTTCCCTTCCTGTCCTCAGGTGAATTTTGGTTTCTGGCTGTGGCTGTGTTGGCCACTGGCCAGGCTTCTTCCTGGGACAACTGCCTTTCACCTAAAAATCAGGCCCACGGCTTTAGCTCTGAAGTTCCTGATTTCAGAGTTGCTCTGGCTTCTATTGCCAATATCCACTTAATGAGATCTGTACTGTTCAATACAGTAGCCAGTATCCATGTGTGGCTATTGAGCACTTGAAATGTGGTTAGTTGGATGAGATAT
>NW_011889002.1:1277973-1278704 GCF_000151845.1 Pteropus vampyrus | reverse complement strand
ATATCCACTTAATGAGATCTGTACTGTTCAATACAGTAGCCAGTATCCATGTGTGGCTATTGAGCACTTGAAATGTGGTTAGTTGGATGAGATATATTACAAGTATAATAGGTACACATCAGATTTTGAGGACTCAGTGTGCTATGGACTGATTTGTGCCCCCTTACCAATTCATGTGTTGAAGTCCTAACATCAAATGTGACTATATTTGGAGTAAGGAAATAATTAAGTTTAAATGATATCGTAAATGTGGGATTCTGATAGGAAGCTTGCTTTCTTTCTCTTCCTTGAGAGGACATAACAAGAAGGTGGCCATCTGCATGCCAGGAAGAAGGCTCTCACCAGAACCCCACCATGCTGGTACTCTGATCTTGGACTTCCAGCCTCTAGAACTGTGAGAAAATAAATTTCTGCAATTTAAGCCACCTCAACTATGGTATTTTGTTATAACAGCCTGAACAGACAAATACATAATATAAAAAAATAATGTAAAATATCTAGTTTATATTTTACAGTGATTCTATGTTGAAAATATAATAGCTTTGATGTATTGGGTTAAATAAAATATATTACTAAAATTAATTTTAACTATTTCATTTTACTTTGTAAAAAAGTGATTACTAGAAAATTTAAAAATACATCTGTGGCTTGCATATTTCTGTAGAAGGGTGATGACCTAGACTCTTGGTTAAGTCCCTGTTCATGAGGAATCTCTAAACTTTTCTATGCTT
>NW_011889002.1:1245341-1273688 GCF_000151845.1 Pteropus vampyrus | reverse complement strand
ATTTAGTCCCAATAAACATGTATATGAATAACTATCCCTATTAATAAATTTCAATAATTCTTTCACCATAATGTTGTTATAACATATTTCTCCTGGCTTAACGATGATTGTGCACTTTTTGTTTAGGTGTTTTTAGGTCAAATTTCTGCCTCACTTAGCCATTAGGTTGTAGATATGTCTCAGCGTCTTTATGATAAATCCTTTAGATGATTTTTAATCTGGTATGTCCTTGGGGTGATTGTCTTTAAGTTTAGATTTTAAGTAAGAATATAGGCATAATACACACTCTGGGCACGGAGAGAGAAACACTATGATTAGAAACATTATTTAAGTCTAGAAGTTTGACCAAATCTAAAATCTTATCTTCTAGAAATCATTTTTAGGTTTTCTATTTTTTTGGAGGGTCACCTTAAGAAGAACCACATGACCCTTAGCCTTTTGTTTTGACCTACAGCAGACTATAAACCTTCTGAATTTTATACCATACTTAATTTTGTTTCTTTCGCACAACAATTTCCCAGGTAGATTTTCTTAGGTGTGATTAGACAATATTATTTTTATTTACCCATTTAGAAACCCAAATAAAGTAGACAGATATTAAGGCAGAAGCTTTAATATCAGTTCTCCATGTTTCTTTTTGTTTGATTGTTTCTATACACTCCCAAACCTACATTTGCATATGCAAATTAAGTAACACCTGCAAAACCACAAATGGAGAATTTGCATGTTTTTCTGGTCCTAGATCCTTGGGAAACCACATTTATGCCAAAAACAACAGTCTTAACTTAAAAAGCTTGGTCCTCTGTGTCTAACTTAGTCAATGGAGTTTAGCACCATCCAATTTTCTACTTGAGTTGCTCCATGTACACAGGCCTTTGAGTCATGCTTCCAGCATCCATCTTCAAATTGCCAGGACTTGGCCCCCCAATACTCTCTCCAATCTAGTTACCAGACTGTTTAACTGGAAGTCCTTTAAGAGCAGCCTTAATACCATCTTTATTTAGATGATATTGTGAGTTGTAGCTCAATGCAATGTTTTAGAGTAACTAAAGATTCATAAAAGGAACTTCTTTTAAACTTAAATTACCTGTACAGATGATAGATCAGGGAACTAATTATATCAATTTTGCAAAAAATAACTTCGTGATTGTACGAAAGAACCTGACCTATAGTAATAGTTTTATTATCATTTATAAACTGAAAGGTTTGTTTTTTAAGACCAATTCTTGATTTCATACATTCATAGATGTTATAGAAAAAAATTTATCTATTTTTCATCATTATCATTCTGTTATCTTCAGCACTGAAGAGTATAGTTTTCATTCATATAATGTGAAAATAATCAGCCAATTTAGATGAGTGAATTTAGTAGTTTAAATAAGTTATTTGATGGACTTAAATGGCTATATGTCTAATTAGTTTAGCCAATAATATGAATTTCCTAATTTCAGAGGAAATAGCATAGTATTTCTTAGTGGACTAATTTGAGGCTCTCTACCTCTTTTGGAAATATCTTGGTGTTGTATGTGGCATTTCTCACATATTGAAGCTTTTAGTTCAGTGGAGTGAGACTGATGAGTGGACCTTCTGAGTGAAGGACTAAGGAAATGAAGACAAGGGGTCATGTCTTTCTCTCTTCCTGCTGAAAAATATGGCAAATTAGAGGGGGAATGGAGTATCTACAATAGATTAGAAACAAATCTGATAAGGCTTTAAAGGTAATAAGAAGGTTCACTCTCCTGACTGTGGGGTCCTTTTATTTCTAAGGGAGAAAGTTGAACCCTTTCTAAACCACTCAATTTTTTCTTCATCCAATGCTCTATAAAGAGTAGCAGAACTGAAAGCATATGTGAGACAACGATGTCCAAAATATTCAAAGAAGACACCTCTTTTTACTTTCTGGATAACCTGTTAGGTTGTAAGATTTATATTGGGAGATTCATCATCTGTATGTTTCTTGTAGTGCCACTTATACAGGAAACCACCTCATTTGGTAGTTTGATGGGAAGAATAAATCTATTGAATTAAATCATGGCATAGACAGAAGGCTAAAATTACTCACTCTCTTCTGTCTTCAAATGGATAACAGATAAGTGACTAGAGACAGTGATTTCCTTTATGTGAAAACTGATAGCTTGTATTGGAAGCGGGGATGAAAGGCAATGAGTCTAGTTGGAAAGTTATTACATCTTCAAAATTTAACTGTACAAATGAGAATCCAACAACTTTGAGAAAACTTGATTTAAATTTAAGAGAAATGTATAACATTTTAGTTTGTGAGCACTGGGCAAAATGCAGTGTAATGTTCTTGGGTGAGTGTTGCTACTGAAATTTTTGGAGCAAAATGTATCTTGTCATCAGACACCTATGACACCATTAGGTTGCCTCCTTTTATTCATCAGTCTTCTTTTCTTTTTCTCTTTGTGTCAAGCACTATAACAAAAGCACAAAATTTAATTGGAGAGATTGATGTATGAATAAATAATTATATCACAGCAAGTAGTTATTATAATATAATGCATGGAGAAGATTCTGTAAAAGCATAGAGCAGAGAATAGACTGCTTAAAAATCTGTGGAGAACTTCATAGGGCAGCTGTTGTTTGAATTTAGTTTAGAAATGTAGATTGGGCCAGTATAATCTTCTACGTAGCAAAGAAAATCCATGGGTAAAAGGAAATGGCCTCCTCAGGTATGAGAAAGAATGACAGGAAGGAGAAATTAAAGGCAAGGAGACCATGTAGAAGGCTCTTACTAGGAGAAAATGAAGTATGGGGTTCAGAGCACAGGCTCTGGAGTCAGCATTGCCACTTACTACCTGTGTGAACTTGGGAAAATTACAAACCTCAGTTTCTCCAGAGGTTAAAGGGATAGAGGAAGTAAGAACAGAACCCATCTTAGTTTTGACCATCCTTCAGAGTCAGGATAGATCCCCACCCAAAATTTGGTTTGGATGTGATATACACAGCAAGAGGGTCTAAAATATGTCTTACTTACAAAACGAAGTTTTTGAAGCGAGCAGGGCAGACTTCCCAATCAGATTTGAAAATAGCTTGAGTGGACAGGGAAAGACTAGCTTTGTGGTTAAGAAGTGTAGATGAGGAAAGGGTTCCTGCATGTGGACAGAGGTTTATGTAGTTTGAATCGCCCATGAGTGCCAACGAAGGAAGCATCCAGGCTTTCTTATCAACTTGCCCAAATGTGGGACAGATGAGGAAGAGGGAGGAGTGAGGCTTAAAAGCTGTTATCTGTCAAACATAAAAAAAATGGAGTCAGTAAAAATAGACACATAGATCAATGGAACAGAATAGAGAGCCCAGAAATAAATCTATGTCTATACAGTCATGTAATCTATGATAAAGGAGGCAACAATATGCAATAGCATAAACAGTCTATCCAATAAATACTGTTGAGAAAATTGGTTAGACACATGTAAAGAAACAAAACTGGACCACTTTCTTACAACATATACAAGAATAAACTCAATATGAATTAAAGACTTAAATGTAAGACCTGAAACCATAAAACTCCTAGAAGAAAACATAGGCAATAAACTCCCTGACATTGCTCTTAGTAATATTTTTACTGTTATGTTGCCTCGGGCAAGGGAAACAAAAGAAAAAATAAACAAATGGGACTACATCAAACTAAAAAGTTTTTGCACAGCAAAGGAAACCATCAACAAAACAAAATGATGACCTACTGAATGAGAGAAGATATTTGTCCATTATACAATTGATAAAGTGTTAATATCCAAAATTTATAAAAAACATACAACTCAACATTAAAAAACAAACAATCTAATTAAAAGATGGGCAGGAGAACTGAATAGACATTTCTCCAAAGAGGACATACAGATGATCAACAGACATACAAAAAGATGCCTACCATCACTAATCATAGGAGAAATGCAAATTAAAACTACAATGATATAACACCTCACACCTATCAGAATGACTATCATTAATAAATCAAAAAGCAAATGTTGGCAAGGATGTGGAGAAAAGGGAGCCCTCATGCACTGTTGGTGGGATTGCAAATTACTATAGCCAATGTGAAAAACAGTTTGGAATTTCCTCAAAAGATTAAAAATGAAGCTACTTTTTGATCTAGTAATTCCACTTCTGGGTAATTATTCAAAGAAAACCAAAACAGTAGTTTGAAAAGATATATGTACCCCTATGTTCACTGCAGTGCTATTTATAATAGCCAAGATGTGGAAGCAACCTAAGCAACCTAATCAACAGACAATTGAATAAAGAGGTTTTGGTACACATATACAATGGAATATTACTCAGCCATAAAAAAGAATAAAAGCTTACCATTTGCAATGACATCAATGGACCCAGAGGCTATTATACTGAATGAAATAAGTCAGAGAAAGACAAATACCATATGATTTCACTTGTATCTGGAATCTAAAGAACAAAATAAACAAACAAAATGAAAACGGATTCATAGATACTGAGAACAAGCTGGTGATTGTCAGAGGGGAGGAGGATTGGGAAGATAGGTGAAAAAGGTGAAGGGATTCAGAAGTACAAATTGGTAGTTACAAAACAGCAATGGAGATGTGAAGTACGAACTAAGGAATATAGCCTATAATATTGTAATAACTATGTAGAATGTCAGGTGGGTACTAGACTAATCGAGGGGATGACTTTGTAAATTCTACGTGTCTAATGACTATGCCGTACACCTGAAACTAATATAAAATAATATTGAGTGTTAACTCTAGTTGAAAAACATAAATAAAAAAATGGTTTCAGACCTTTTTACAACTCTGTTTTTGAAGATTGAATTAAATATTTAAGGTAAAGTGATTAGAAAAATATTGCCTGGCTAGAGTAACTGCTCAATAAGTGTTAATGAGAATAATGCTGATTATGATATTGATAAGGTCATAATCAACACAGTGGTTATATGGATAATAAATATAGGGTTTAGAATGAGAAGTTTTACAATATTTTTGCTTGATGTCTCAAGCTTAATTCTGCTTTGGGCCAGCACTATAGCCTCCAGTTGCCCAATTATTTGAACAGATTTATATTAAAGATGAATTAATAAATAAATATTAATTGAATATTTACTATACATAAAGTGCTGTGTTGATTACATCAAAAGAGTTGGATACAGTCTCGTCCCTCAAGCTTCTTATATCTACTGCGATTTGGTTACAGTTGGATCATGAAGAATATTGTATAGTATAGTTGTCTAAGAACTACTTGGGAGTGAAGGATAGATTTCCTTTGGCTGATTAACAAGTAATGGGTTTATTCTTTTTGTCTTATGATAGTAGGAATTATGTTTTCCACACAACAGTTGGCAGTTGCATTCTCTGTGGGGCTTTTTCACAAAGTGAACCTAATATGGGTCTGCTCTATATTACCCTATTTTCTTGAATCTAAGGCATTGCAAAAGATATTGTTATTTTATATTTCACTAAGAAAAAGATTGCTAATTAATTATTGAGATATCATTGATTGCAAGATGTGTTTCAATTTCAGAAATAACAGATGTGGAAAACTGTGAATCTTAGAATCTGTGAATTTGGTAGTTATTTAGACTTTTGTTTCCTATATAATTAAATTAAATTCAAAGCACATGTAGCAAATGCCCACTGTCTGCCAAATGTGTACAAATGGTGGGCACTGTGGGGTATGCAGGATTTCTGACCTGATGATGTTGTCCCCTCTTTTCTACCACACTCTTCTCCCCAAAGAGTGCAGGAGAAAGTGGAATCATATTAAAATATAGTTATAAACAAGGTGTTTTGTAGGAGAAAACCACTTACGCCACGTAAGCAACACCAAATCTAGCTTATTTTGTGAACACAAGCAAAGCTTAGGTTAGTTCTTGTACATCATAAAAGAAACTTAGTCATCTTTCTAAACTGTTTTGAGATAATTACTTTTAACCAATCTCTGCTTTCAGGAAAATCCCATTGTAATAACCAATCACTGTCAAGGTGAAAAAATTTTCTCTTCTCTTTGTAAGCCATCCTGCAATGTCATTCCTCTGAACTTCAAATCAGTTTAGAATTTGAAAGCTCCCAGTTTGTCAACTGTTCTTACATGCATGATAAACTCTTACTAAATCTTATTTTACTGATTAGGTTTTAATTTTTACTGTTTCTGGACTTTTGACAGAAGGGAAAATGCATTGAGGAGAGGTCGTGGTTGGAGTTAGAATGAGTAATTGGAAGAGTTGAAGATAAGAATAGAAATGCAGTTGACGCTGAACTGTAGAGTGTCTTGAATAAAATTTGAAAGAGTTTGGACTGTGGTCAAAGAAGAGTCACTGAAAGTCTGTGGGCAAGAGAATTCTATTTCTAAAATGCCTTTAAAGATAATTACTCCAGCAGCAGTGTGTGGGGTGACTTGGAGGATCAAGAACAGGGACTGAGAGAACTGAGTGGAAGGTCTTGAAAATGATCAGATAGGAGTATTGAGAGTTTATACTCAGGCTATGGTCCCAATGAAAGGAGAGGTTTGATGGCTGCTAGACATACGGTCAAAGTGAATGAGAAGGAGTTGGCAATTATTCAGAGGGAGGTCAGAAGGAGTTAATGAGAACCTTGGGTTTTCAATCTGGGTGACTGACAGGATCATAATGGTGTTAACAGAGGAGAGCAGGTGAGGATCAAGAGTAGATTTTGGGGTGGTAGAAGGTTGCGCAAGGGAAACTATGGCTTCTGCTTTGGAAACGTTGTATTTGAGATGTTAGCGAAACATTCAGCAGAGTTGTAATTTTCAGTAAGCATGACCCAAGGGGTCTTATCAGAGTAGAGTTGAAGTAGAAATTGAGAATATACCATGAACCAGGCATTGTGAAGAGGCCACTGTTTAGTCAAGGAGACAGATAAACAAACAAATAATTAGAAATCAATGTCATAAATGCTAACCTACACTGTATATGGATAATGACTGTGGTAACACAGAGAGATAACAGCTAGCTCTGCCAGAGAGAGCCGAGTACATCTGTAGCTGGGCCTTAAAGGATGAACTGAAGTTTGTCAGGCTTCCTACAGAAGGAAGAGTACTGCAGGCAGAAGAAAAACACATCCAAAGGTACAGATTGAAATTTTGCTCTGAGTTGGAGAAGTGGAAATAGTTTGATTGTTGAGCGAGGAGAGAGAAAGGAAATGGAGACAGTGGAATATGCCACTTCAGTATGAAAGAGGAAGAGAATGCAGTTGGGTGAGGAGAGAGACAGAGAGGTGAGGCAAAAGGAAAACCAACCAAACTTGTAGGGTCTTTAAAAACATAGTCAACAGCAACTGAACCTACTGGAGATGGAGGTGTGTTTCATGAAATTGGACTGCTCTCTTTAGCTCTCTGCCTCATTTCCTTCAACTGGAAAGGAAAGATTTTGACCTAGATGATTTCACAAGCCCTTTCCCACTTTGAGGTTCTGTCTGCCTCTCCATCTTTAGGGAGCTTTCTTTTCTTTTCAGGTCACGTTGAACAACTTAGCGTTCTAGTAATTAGAGTCTAATTGGAAGCCTTGTGACCTGGAAGAGCTAACATACTTCCTCACAGGGTCTGCCTTACTCTCAGGGCATAGTTCACGCACTGGAAGCGCTTCCTCATTAGATCTCCCCAGGGGCCTCCACTGAGCCATCATTTACTACTTGGAGTGGGAGGGACATACAAATGTTTATAAAGGTCATGTTGGAAAATATTTTAAAACAATTGAACTGCAAAACATGTGTTTGACATTTATAGTGCTTGGAACGGAAAAGATACTTTTAATCATCCTCTGCTTCCTGGAGTTTAACCAGCTCCTTATACCCTTTAGAGAGCTTTTTCCCAGCAGCGGAAAATAGCAAGAAGTTGCTATCAGGAGGGAACTTTGTACCATTCCTTGTGATTTAGGTGAAGTCCTGATTGAAGTGCATGTTTTCAGATCCTAGTAATCTTAAATAAATAATCCAAGCCCAGGGCATTAATAAAAGCAGTAATTCTGTCAAGAGTCCTTGCTAACTTCCTAAACTTCTGAGGGGCCAGATGATTTATGAACACTGTCTGAGCTGTGGTGTTTTTTAGGAGATTCGTTGGGAGGTATACTTTTAATGGTAATTACCATGTGTCAGAAAGATGCTTTAGCTCCCGTGGCACCGTGTGCTCAATTTTATTTTAGAGGTCAAATGGCAAGGGAATTGTATGTGAAAGGGTAGCTGTTCAACATTTACAAGTAGAAAGTAAATGTAATGTGTTGAGCTTAACTCTGACTTTCTGTGGTGGTCAATTTACTGTGTGTGCCTTGTTGCCATAGGTCAGTGGAGTTCAACAGACATTTATTACACTCCTACAATATCCCAGTGGAGAGAGACATGCACATAGCTCTTGGTCCAGCATGGCCTAGCACTGGGGTTCCATGGAAGTATGAAGGAAGTGCCCCTAACCCAGTCTGGGAGAAGAGAAGGAGTAAATGGAAGGCAAGGATATCTTTCCAGAGGAAGTCTGGCCTGATCTAGATCTTAAAAGATCATCTGGAGTCACCAAGGTAAAACATGGAAGAGAGAAAGCAGGAGGCTTGCAATTGTGAAGCATGGGATAAGAAGTCTTTTGATGGAGCATGATGAGCAAGAGGAGTTGCAGCAGATAAGGCTGAGAAAGTAAGAGGGAGCAATCAGCCTAGTTGTATGATGGCCATTCCTTTCCCACTAATAAATGTGGTCTAAAATCTGCTGCTCTCCACCTGATGGATCTAGAAATGGATATGGAATCTTGAAAACTATGTGAACATTAGTCTTTTGTCACCCCAGGTTAGACTTCTACTGATCACAGTCAGTTTGTCTCACTGCTTTCTGCTCAGATCCCACTCCAATTCTAGTATTGGAACTCAGATCTGCATCCCTTGCCTAGGCGAGTAGGTTGTTCTCCCTAGGTGGTCGCAGGTTCTAACATCCATCCCATTAGCTAAGATGTATCTTCCTGATTCGTGACCCAGACACTCAAAAGATGTTAAGGAAATCTCACTAAACACTCCTCTACCCAAGCCTTGATAAGGTAGATAGACCCCTGACAGATTAAGCCACCCCAGTTCATGCTGGATTTTGCTATATCTCATGAGTTTGCTGATTTGAACTACAGCTTTTCCTCTTTTCCTCTTCTATCTTGATTCCTTAGTCTTCATTGCAGCCAGACTCAGTTGTCCCTCTTCTTTTAGTTCTCAACTTCCCACTGCCTACTAGCTGATGTTGAGCTGGTTAGTATACTAGATTAGGCCAATGCTCTCCAGAATTAGCAAAAGCTGTTTTTCAGCAGTCTTGATGTAGAGACACTCCCTTGCTTTGCCTCTGCCCTCACTCAGAACCTAATTTTAAGTCCCATTATGTGGGTGACAATTTTATCAGGAAGCATTCCCTAATGTGTGTTTGGAGGAATGATAAGCGTTGCAGACTAAATACTCATTCTCAGAGCTTCACAATAATTATTGACATATTAAAAGGATCTGAAAAGTTCTGTGGTCTAGAAATTTATCTAATTTGAGTTGTACATTTTCAAAAAAACGAAACAAGAATCTTTCTTTTACCATATACTCTTTTTTCCCTCCAATAACATCTATTTAAATCCCAAATGAAGCTAATGTTTATTGGAATGCACTTAGGGAATATAGTTCAAAAGCATTAAAATTACTCTCTGGTACTACGGTGATACCCTTCTAAGTGGGGGCATTCTCGATACACTGGAAATCTTACTGTTTTAACTAAGCTTGTAGCAAAGTCATAGCACGATTTTCTGGAACAGTGTCTGCAGAAGCTGGAGGAGTTTGACAGACCTTGTTGTTACGTGTTCAGCGTTTATTTACTCTTCTTCTTATAACAGCCTCCTAATTCGAGACAATTAAATTTATAAGGCTGAATTGTGTCCCTCTCAAATTCATATGTTGAAATCCTAATTCTCTGTACCTCAGAATGTGACTATGTTTGTAAATAAGGTCTTTAAAAAGGTGAGTAAGATAAAATGAGGTCACATGAGTGGGCCCCTATATGACTGGTGTCCTTATAAGAAAAGATTAGGACATAGATACATACAGAGAGAAGATTATATAAAGACACTGGAAAGAGATAGCTACAAGCCAAGGAGAGAGGTCTCAAAAGAAACTAACTCTGCAGACACCTTGACCTTGGACTTCCCAGCCTCCTTAACTGTGAGAAGGAAATTTCTGTTGTGTAAGCCACCCAATCTGTGTTACTTTGTTATGACAGTCCTAGAAAACTAATACATAAGTTAAAGTGAGGCCAACCTCATGGCTTGGGTTCGCAGGTACCCAGACCTGGTCAATGAGAACAAAGTTTCACAATAGCCGGGTGATTGGCCAAAATAGGCCAATGAAATCCTGCCGCTATTTTCTTACAACAGTAGAAGAAAGGCATCCTCTTCTCATAGTTGTTGTTAAGCTGATGGGAGGCTGGTGGAAGCCATCTTCACCATGCTTAGAGAGGAAGCCTGACAGAGAGTAGAGCCACAGAAAGGTAAACAAGCTGAGGGTAATGGAGAAAGTCAGGCTCCTGATAATATCTTTGAGTGTCTTGATCTGGTCATTCCTGACATTTCCACCCTCAGACTTCTCAGTTATGTATGCCAACACATTCCCCCCGCCCCCCTTTTTTTTTGCCTAAGACATTTTGAGATGTAAAAAGATCCATAAAAATGATGCAGTAGCTATTGTGAAAATGTCTATCGATGTTACCTTTTACTCTTGCTACATTTTCCTTTTCAAATGTCTCTTTAGCCGGTTCCTCTTGAATATAATCTACTCAGAAATAATAGTCTTTATTCCATGAATCGTACGAGGTTTTTTACCAGATGAAACCCCTGATGGATTCAGTTACGACATGTGCGTTACAATCCATGCTACGGTGTCTGTGTTGGTCTGGCTTAGTCTGAAGTGATACCACCAACTGTAATTTGTAGCCAAACAGGTAATTTCATACATTGCCTCACATTTACAGCAAATGCTTTAAAAATCATTATGATGTCATGATTAATGATTTGAGTCGTCATTAACAAACGTTCTGTGTAAACAATTTTGTAATTCCCTCTAGTATTCAGACTTGGATAAACAAATTTCATGACTATATTCTAGGGCTCACTATGCCTTAGGAAATATTTGAATGTAAGCCAAAGACCCCCAAAGATACAAAGCTCTAGGGAATAGAAAGTATTTTTGAGAATGTGAATTTCTGGATGATGGCAGAGAGGAGGGTGTCTGTGAACTGACAGCCTCTTCTGCTTGAACATTCACCTTGTCCTTCTAGACACATGGTGGGCTTCTGTCAGCACATGTGGTAGATGAATCACAGAGGACACATTTGAAAAATCCAAGAGAAATAAAAATTCATGCAAAAATTTTTTGGCTCTTTAAACATTATTCTTTAGTGAACGTGGGCCAAAAACCCTGTCACAACACATTTCCTTTTGAAATGAATGGTGTTTACTCTCCTCTTATTGGTCTGAACACCTAGCCAAACCTTCTCTTGGTGAGGCATCCTGGCATTTCCACGTGGCGCTCTGCCAGGGTTCAGAAGTGGAGAGCTGCATAAATGCCACCATTGCCACCGTGCACAGACCTCAGAGAGATGCATGTATCCCCTGTGCTCACTTTCCTTGCCACCACACATTTTGTGTTTGTGAAAAACACAAAATGTGTGAGGAAGGAAAACATATATTTTTTTCTCTCGTGGTTGGGCTTCTTTCTTAAAGATCTCCACCATGGATTTTTATATTCTCAATTCTTTTCTACCCTCAATGGTAATTTGGTAGTAGGCATACATTACCTACATTTCTTTTCTTTTCACTATTAAAAAGGGTACATTAGAGTATGGATACCTCTGCATAGGAATTTATGTGAGTCATAAAATTCCAGATATTATTCTGAAATATTTAATAAGTGTGGAGTTGAGTGTAATATGAAGTGTAATATATAGAAAGCTCATCATTTGCTTTTTTTATATGTCACATTATTTAAAAAATATGAGCCATGAAGTAAATATACTTTAAAATTCTCTATAATACTGGGATACTCTCTAGAAAATAAAAAAAATAATTGTGCTTTTTTTCCCCCCCTCTTATTTTCTGTGCTATCTCCAGAATAAGAGAGTGAAAGTCAAGTGTTAAACATGTAGACTCTAGAATGAGTTGCCTGATCCCAAGTCCCAGCTCCATCAGTTATTAGCTGCAAGATTTAGGACAATAGATTTAACCTTTTCCGCCTCAGTTTTCTCACCTGTGAAATGAGGCTTAAGTAGTATCTCTCTCATAAGGTTGAGGTGAGGATTGCATCCAAGTTGATGTAAAGAACACATTGCAGAATCTGTCATAGAGCACCTACCAATAAACACTTGTTTTCTCACTATTATTATAATACATAGTTCCTGGTATCTTGTATGTAAACCATAAATGTTGAATTAATCAATTTTATTTAGTGTTCATTGTATTTATGCATTTGCCTTCTCTCAAATTAAACAAAGGTAAGACAGATGTAATTTTCTTCCCTTTTAAAATCAAATATACTCTTTTTTTTTTCCTCTGTGAACTGCTGGCAGCATAATGCTAAGCAATCCTATGGCACATTTAGAAAGCACACTATTTAAATGAAGGAGGTAGAAGAAAATTGCCAGCTGGGGAAAGGATTCATATACATGGAAAAACAAAAGCTCTGAGTTTTAAAAAAGAAAAGTTGAATCTTTTATAGAAAAATGTCCAGTATGCATAGCCAGAAAACTTACTTTATAAATTAGTTTTATAGAATTTTTGCAAAGTGCTAAAGCAATTTAGTGTCAGGATACACTGATTCTAATAAAAATAAATTAATAAATTTAAAATGTTCAGGTACCTATATTCAAAAGCCGCTAGGCATTTTAATAGGAGATAAGTAAGAACCATTAATCATGGTTTCCACATGCTTTCTCACATTACCCTAGGCATCTGTGGGCAGGCCGAGAAATGCTACTGAGGAAGCTGCTGGTACTGGATAAAATAGTGATTTTATCTACACTTTCTACACTACATTTTGTCTATACGTTAACATTCGTACAAGTAAGTACAAAATTGTATCTGTTGACAACTTATTTTTTTCTTACCTTTTTACCCTACCCTTAGGAAAAGGTAGTACAATCATGGAAATTTGCATTTCTTTTCTACTTGCTTGGCATAAATTATTGGTTACCTTGAAAGACAGAAGCTGGAGAAGCCCACATGTACACTGGCCTTATTTATGCACTGACCATGTTTCTATCCATGGAGTAAGTCTGGAGTCACAAAGTCTATTAATAGAATCCTTAGCCTTTTTAGAGTCAGAGAGTTCTTTGAGAATCTGATGGAAAGATAGACAATCTTCTCAAAATACACTTTGAAATATGATACATACATAAATCCTTAAAGATCCACGAATGCCATCTTGAGAACCTCTGTGGATGGTCCTTTTCAGATGTCATGCTTACATTGCAAAGCAGTGACAATCATATGGAGAATGATTAAAAAAAAAAAGCCACCTAGGAACAAATTGATAACTTGTCTCTAGTCTCAACTCTTAAAATTCTCTTTTCCTACCAAGCTTCTGATATAGTCTTACCTTAAAGTTTCAAATCAGCTGGACTTGCTTCCTAGATTCAAGAACAATTCAAGCCACATTTGTGGCAGAATTTTGTTTCCCCTACCCTAAGTACACTTTTAAAACAAGGCACTTTCCATTATCAGAAAAAAGTATTACAATTACTTCCTTAAATGCCTTAACCATGGAGTCAATAACTTGCAGTGGTTCTGTTCACTTCCATTCTTCTCATAGTTCAAACCAACTACTGGACCGCCCCCTATCCTTAATAGCAGATTGAGTTCTATTTCCTTTCTCTTTAATTGCCTTTTTCAACAGAGAGTCAGAGTCAGTTTTTCAGCCATGATTTGATGACTCTTGTTCTACTATCTAATTTAATTAACCTCTGGTGTAATAAACTTCCTCTCTGAGTGAAATAATTGGGTCTTCGGCATCCACTAGTGTGTAATTTTAACGAACGTACTAAACCTTTTTGGGACCTGTTTCTCAATATGTCAAAGGATAGAAATGGACTTTAATCTCTAAGGCTGCTTTAAGTCTAACACTGTATATATTTTTTAACATATAAAACATGCAGGTGTGTGTATTGCCTAGACTTGGCAATTTTCCTGAGTTGCTGATACCTTCTTAAGAACATACCTTTTTCTTATTAAAACATACCTTTTTCTGTATTAAAACATACAGAACCATTTAAACTTTTGCCCGGGAAAGTTTGTCACCCTATTAAAGCACAAGCAAATTATTCACTCGCAATAGTAAGTCTGGGATATCAAGCTTTAAAACATTTTAAAAAGTGTGCTTTCTTCATATAATTTCAACCACAGAAAGATAAGTTGCACTTCATGACTGGTTACACTGACATGACATTTAAGAGAGACTGCTAGATTCACCAGACAGGTGTACCCACCATTATATGCCAGCACCTCACTTTGCACATGGCACATAGTAAGTGTTCAATGAATGTTTAGCAAGGGAGAGGGTCTAATAACTGATATAAGATGGACATAAAGTTCAGCCATTATTTCTGAGGGGAACTGGAGGTAGAGTATTAGTGAGTGAGAATCAGTGTGAAAAGATAGAAGACAAACTCAGAAAAAGAATGGTGACTGACAGAGTGGAAAAGATTATTATCCTGGAATTTTTTGTTTTTGATGATCATGAAACATAAACACTACAGCAAGGAGTAGATAGTGGAAATATTGCATATACATTTTATTTACAGTATGTTATTTTATTTATGGTGAAGTATATAGTACCTCATCTCATTCACTGTTTAGATTAGAACCCTAAACTGGGTGCCGAATGAAATAGTCTTTTGAGTGAATGGAGGCCTGTATATTTTTAAACATCCACAGAGCCACAAGGCTGAAGTGTATATGAGGCTACTGAGTAAACCCTATGACCTCAGCAAAACCATGATCTTGTATGTCTGTAAGGCCCAATTACTTTAGCATCTTCTCACTTTAAAATCTCATTTTCTTTATGAAATTTATCAATATTAATGTGCAGTTAAAGATTTTCAGCAAAATTGACTATATCAGTTAGAAATGTATTTGTATAAAACTATCAAAAGATATGACTTAAAGAATACAAAAAAATATCTAGCTGTAGATGGTTGCCAGCATTGACTCAGGTGCTCTGTCATGCCATTAAGTACATAGATTTCTTCCTTCCAATCTATCACCCTATGTTTGTTGAATTCCATCCTTATGGTTGCAAGGTTGTTTCTGTTGCTCTAGTTATCACATCTACATTCAAAGTGGGAAGAGGTGTATTCGTGTGTGTGTGTGTGCGTGCGCACGTACGTGTGTGTGTGTGTGTGTGTACACGCATGCCAGGGAGAAGGACATGCCAATTGCTCTGTCTCCTTTCATAAACAAATGCTAAAATTTTCCTACAGCATGAGTGGACTTTTATATATATCTTATTGGCGAGGTTTTACGGGGTTCTTTTTATATGCCAGACAGTGACCATCTCACCTGAGGCTGGGCACATTGCTGCTCCAAAAACATTTGGATTCAGGTGACAAGAAGCATTGGAGAATGGGGATAGGTTGAGAAACCAGTAATGTTTGCCACAATGATAGAAAGATGATGGGAATCATAAAATTGAAAGCAAAAACAATACATTTCTCTTCTATTTGGTGTGTGAAGCCAGTCTTATTTCTTATAATTGCCTTGAGTAGGTGTTTCTGCTTGCTTGCTTATCTCAGGAGAACATTTAGTGAATAATGATATGTTATATTTAATAGTTTAAATAATGAGTCAGATGTGTCCTGTGTTGCAATTCTCCTGCATACATGAATTTTAAATTTTACTTAAACCATTAAATGTATTAAAACTGTACATAAACTCACTAGTTTGCAAATGTACAGTTTTGGAATGAAATTCCTGCTTTTTGTTAATAGATATAACTGAGAAAATGACAATATTTTATATATAGAAGCGTTCAGGGAAAAATACAAATTTCTGTTTGCTGAACATAAGTCAAAGAAATGGGGATGAAAAGCCAATACAGAAAATAGAAATTGTTTAGGTAGCATAGGATGAGGAGAGTGAAATTTAAACTGGCAATAGCAAAGATTGTAATGGGAGAAGAGAACAGAAAAAAATGAGTGTTGAAGTTCTCTTTGTTTTTTAAATTAAACTTTTTATTATGGAAACTTTCAAGCATATACAAAAGTAGAGAGGATATTGCAATAAACCTGCCTCTATTTATCACCAGCTTCTATAATTATTAACCCGTGGTCAATTTTGTTTCATTTATTTATACACAACCCTCTTCCCCTGTGTTATTTTAAAGCATATTCCAGATATCTTATCATTTCATTAGTAAGTATCTAAGTAGTTCTTTTTAAATAAAAAATCTTTGAATATGTAGTTTTCTTTGGATTTGGATAGAGCAGAGTTCAAATTCTAGCTTCGGCACCAACAGCTGTGGGGCCTTGGGCAAGTTCTTTCATTTACTTGATACATATTTATCAAGCATCATCTGGGAACCCAGAAGCAAAGAAACTAAATAATTCCATATAGAGATAGATGTAATAAAGGAAAAATAAAACAGAACAATGGAGCTGAGAATGACCAGGGGTCTACTATACACTGGGTGGCTGGGGAGGAATATGCCCTGTCAACTCTGCTCTTGCTTCCTAGTCTATAGAAAGGGGACACTATGACCTGTGTCTCCCATGGCTTTTGACAGTTAATTAATATCTGAGAAGATGTTTAGCAAAAGCTTGGCACATGGCCATTCTCAATAAGTGAAAGTCATGATGATGATAATCTCCTGGATCACCATGCTGGGGAGGGCTACAATGGTTCATCCTGCCTCATTCTGACTTAAGGTGCATTGATGTGTTCTGGGCTGATTGTTATACTCTGCACTAGATCCTGGTAAACCTGTCACCTCTTATTTTCACCCCTCTCCCCCGGTACCTTATTCTAGAACTCTGTGAATTTCTGAAGTTGTATCAGGAAAATAAGGTTTAGGCCTGTCTCTTTCCTCCTCTTCCTAAACTTTGAGGGAAGTAACTGGCAGATAAAGTCACCATATTTTAATGTCGAAAATGCTCATTGCTAGAGTATTTGAGAAGAGCTGCTTAAAATCTCATATTAAATTTATTTAAAAAAATCTTTTGAGATTGAATTTACCGTTTCCAATTTGGCAGACACTTAATTCTAATCCAAACAAAGTGCTGTTGGCAGTCTATCAAAAAAAACGGAAAATTTCAGGTTTTAGAAACGGCTACTTTTCTGGGATTTAACGATCTTTTTCATAATATTTTAGCAGATCAACTTTTATTTATATTAATGTAGGCTTTGATCCAAACTTCATGTAATGAAGCAACAAACAAGGGGAAAAAAATAGAATTCAATACAGTCATTCACTTTCTTTAGATTTGGCGAGATGCAAGGCCAATAAGCTGCTGTTTACACAAATATTGCTTGTGTATGGCTGAGTAAATTTGAAGAACACAGGCTCTCATTCTGAAGGAACGATTAAACAGTTTTAGCCATCGCTCACTGCTTAACCCTAACCTGGAACAATAAGAGGGCTAAAGAAGGAGGAGCTTTAGGACTAGCTTATCATTTTTTCCCCTGGGATCATGATTACATGTAGCTTTTACCATGGTTCTTTGCTAATCCCCATCAGTTGATGAGGAGCATCCCCTCAGTTGGCTTCTGGGCCAATTAGTGCTGCCGGCCCCGCCTGGGACAGATCACTTCAGCTGGGACTTGGCTGCTGGCTGATTGCCTTTTTGGTCATTTTCCCTTTGCTTCCTAGACTACCAGTCTCCAAGACGGGGTTTTCAATCCTTTAAAAACCTCCTTCATTTTCCTCAGGTACTTAGTCCTGGGGAAGTCTTTTCCTCTCTCCCGCCCCACAATCTTCTCTTTCACTTTCAGAAAGTAACCTCCATCTGGTGCACCAGAGACAGAGGACAGCTGACCTGGCCTTCTCTTACCTGAATCTCCTAACTCTGCTTCTCACTCTCCCCTCTGTTAACCTTTGCTCCTATTGGGTCTCCTAAAATATCATGTGCATTTCCACCTCTGAGTGAAATTTGTTCTCTTCATTCTCTTTACATTTCTAAATTCTTCCCAGTTGTGTTAATTGTCTGTTGCTGCCATAACAAATTGCCATAGACTTAGTGGTTTAAAACAACACACATTTATTCTCTCACAGTTCTGTAGGTCAGAAGTCTGATTTGGGTATCATTGAAACAAAATCAAGGTGTCGCCTGACTACACTTCTTTCTGGAGGCTGTTGGGAGAATTTATTTTCTGCTCATTTGGGTTGTTGGCAGAATTCAGTTCCTTGTGGTTGCAGGACTGAGGCCTCTGTTTCTCTGCTAACCATAAACTGAGGATCATTCCCACTGTTTAGAGGCTGCTGCATTTCTCAGCTGGTAGCCTCTTTCTTCTATCTTCAAAGCCAGTAATGGCAGGTGGACTCCTTCTCAGGGCACATCTTTCTGACCCTCTCCTCTGTTGCCTCTTCCATTTTTAAGCACTCATGTGACTGGGCCCACCCAGACAATCCAGGATAATCTCTCTAATTTAAGGTCAGCTGATTAACAGCTCCAGCTTCATCCACAGCTTTAATTATCCTTTGCGGTGTAACACAACATAGTTACAGGTTCTAGGAATTAGGACATGAGTGTCTCTGGGAAACCATTGTTCTACCCATCACCACACCGACTTAAAATATATATACTTTTTCTTATTAAAACAATTATAATACATATTCATTGCAAAATTTATTAGTAGAATAAATTAATAATTAACAGAGGCATGGCTAACAACTATTACATTCGTGCATTTATGTATTTTTTAAGTTAATAAATGGCTTCGTTATATTCATTTGCAAATCTTTTTGTTCCACTTAATCGTATATTACAAAAGATTCTTTTAATGCTGTTAAAAATTTCTTTATATGATTTTTAGAGATTCTATTGTATGAAGTACCATAATTTGGTTAAATAATATCCTTTTGTGGTTTTCATAATCTTCCATTATTATAAATATTGCTATGATAAATACATATCACTCTTTTAAATCTCCATATAAGTCTCACTTCCTCTAAGTCACTTTTCCTGTCCCTTAATTTACAAAGGAAGACTATAAGGTGCTTAATATTTGACATTTACTCAAAGAGTTCTTGATTTTATTTGATTTTCTGTTTTTGCATGTTGTATCTCTCATGAACTCATGAATTCATTCACTCACTCATTTGTTCATTCATTCATTCATTCATTCATTCATTCATTCATTTTCTGAATACTGTTCAAGGCATTTTGCTGAGCCTTAACCAGAAGGACTAATATTTTCTGCATCATCTCTCTAGCCCTGTGTCTACAATCTTACAGTTGTAAATATGACATCTAATAATTATTAAATAGGTGCTGAATGAGCAAATGACATTTCTTCCTTCTTCACCTTAGTTTACTTCAGCTCTAGTTCATCATTCTTTGCTTGGTTCCCTAAGGAAGAACTGTCCTCGTTCCTTTCCTTCACCTGTGCCTGGTAAAGAACTGAATAGTCTTTCAGTTATATTTATAAATAAACACAGAATTATGGGAACCAGAGTATTTCAAATGGGTTCTCCGGGGTTAGAGGCTCTATTCACAGGAATAAAATTTAAGAACTGCGGTCTTTAATTCTTATATGATCTTCAAGAGAAAATTGGACATGTTTCTTTATAAATTTCAAAGTCTCACTTGAGAACCCAAAACTTGCCAAAATCAGTATGAAGTTTTTGATTTCTCATAATAAATCCAACAAAATGCATCTGTGTCAAACAAAATACTAGAAATTATAATGCAAATATAGAAAGTATAGGGTCTCAAGAGCTGAACGTTTAGGGGAGAAAATTGATGATAGAGAAATTCTTATAATTAAGACTTCTAGCTTTTAGAGGCCTAATTTAAAAACGTTCTTTGGTCTCTCCATACAAATGTGAAAAAGTTGCTTAAATTGTTAAGGCTTAAAATAACCATTCTGATGATGATTTGAGGCCTCAAATTCCACCCTATATAATGATGTGTTTTTTTCTCTTATTTTTTTCTTTGGAATTTTAAAAATTTGAGATTTATCAGTTTACAGTAATGATATATGACAATTAGAAAGCTATGAAACTGATTAAAATATTAACATCTTTTCTCTCCCTCTGGCTTTTCCTTTCTGCTCTTTCCCCTCTTGTTCCTCATTATTATTATTTTGATAGCATGGTGACCTTTTATTTTTATTTTTTTGTTTTCCTGAGGCTCTCTTCTTTCAACAAAGTTTGCTTTTTGACTGAATGTAGTTTATTGGTGATTCTTTATTAGAAATAACTGCTCCAAATGAAAAAGGGAACTTGAATTATTGGTGGCAATGTAGGATTTAGTGGCAAACTTTGATCAACACAAAAAATTTCTGAGCTCAAGGATTCAGAGATAGTGATTTGAACTGTCTACACTGTTGTCATGGTGACCTTTTTTGAGGTAACAGTAACTCAGTGTAACCCCATTTACTACAATGGGTAACATTTTAAGTGTCTTTGGTGTAGAGTCCATTAGCAGAAACAAATTCTTACTATACATTGCCTTTGTTTTATGTTCCTAGGAGAATTAGAGAACATAAATGAAGAAAACAGATAAAAATCTATCCTCTTGTGGGTAAGAAGAAATGAACAATAAATAATAACAATGCAAATGTAAATGATTTCATGAAAGTAAGCATATATTTAAGAGATGATAGTAGATAGAAGAAAGAAATAAAGATTTGAGTGAATGAGTGGAGGATAGTTTGCAGTTTTAAATAGCATGGGTGGGGTAGACCTCATTGAAATGGTGCCATTTTAGTGAAGATTTGAAGGAAGTGAGTTTTCCATTGGGGCATCAGAGAGATAAGGGTTCCAGGAAGAGAAATCAACCAATATAAAAACCCAAGGGACTTTTGCTCACCAACTTACCTGTCCATTTAGATGCCAGCTCTCATGGGCATTAAGGAGTCACCTCTCTAATCTCTGTCTCTTTTACTCCCTAAGGCCCATTTCATCTTTTTACTCCAGGTCATTATTCCAGGGCTCAAACTCACTATTAATAAATCCATTCTGGTTTCTCCCTGGGTGAATAAGGAGTAAGGGAGTGACTATTCATGTCTCTGAGTGAAACATCTTCAAGACAAAAAGCCCTTACTAATTCTGACCAGATCTTATATTAAAACTCTGGCACATTATTATGCTAACCAAGCCTTAGCAAGACTGATAAGATTGTGGTCTTTTTCTTTTTACCTAATTGGTATGTCCCCTGATTTTAGTAAGAAGATGGGTAAATACCTACAAAAAAAAGGTGAAGGAAGGAGAAACACACACTTCTGGAAATACAATCATGCATTTCTTAACGATGGGGATTTGTTCTGAGAAATGCATTATTAGGTGATTTCTTATTGTGTTACCATCATAGAGTGCACTTATACAAACCTAGATGGCATAGCCTACTGCTGTAATTGTGTGTGATATACTTTTATACAAGTGGCAGCACAATAGGTTTGTTTATACTAGTATCACCACAAAAATGTGAGTAATGCGTTATGTTATGATGTTGGCTACAATGTCACTAGGTGATAGGAATTTTTCGGCTCCATTATAATCTTGTGGGACCACCATTATATATGTGGTCCGTCATTGACTGAAATGTTATGAGGTTCATGATCATAAATATTTATAAGAAATTTTGTTGTTAACTTACTGCAGGCTAACTGTTCCTTCCACAGGTATAGCTTCCACTATAAACCATGGTTTTTATCCTGGCTTTTGGATTTTTATGAACTTGTGATCACTTCCAATTTGGAAAATCTGGGTCTCCCTTATCTTTTCACTAATGATAGGATTCTGGTTGAACTGAGAAGAGGGTTACTAAGGCTAGAAATATCAGAGACAAAGGCAGCATAGGGCATAATATATACATCAACATGAGGCTTCCTGAGGAAGAAGGAACCAGCATAGGCCAGGTCTGAACCTAGTACCAAGAAAGAATAAACCCAAAATTATATGAAAAAACAGTAGCAGCTCCTTTATTTTAGCCCAACAGTTATGACAAATGAAGACACATCCAAAAACAGATAATAAAAAATTTTGAATTATTGCCATTGTTTCTCATATTCCTGAGACTCTTGAATTAATATAGCAAACCAGTCTGAAGATAAAAAGCCAGAAGCTTTATCAAATACATTATGTCTGGCAGACTGTCTATATTGAACTAACTCAAAGTCCTAGCAATAGGACTTAAGTTTTGTGTAAGAAGTGGCATGGATTTTCCTAGGGGGTATTAATTTACTTACCTTTTCATTTGAAGCCAAAGTGTTTGACTATGATGGTTTCTATACTTTTCCTATTGGACCATCATATTTATTTCTTCTTTATTTCTGAGTTAGCTTTATTTACTTTCTGGGAAGGCGGATGTTCTTTTCCATAAATCTTATGGATATTAATCCATAGAGGAAAATGAATTTAAAGTCAACCTATGAATTAACGGAGTACCTAGAAAGTAACACTTAAGTATTAATCTTTGCAAAAAGCTCAGTTTGTGCAAGAGTTAGACATTATGTAGCTTACGAATACTTGCAGTAGGCGAAGAAATGTTTTAAGGTTATATTTGAGTTGTTTTAAAGGCCAAATGTAATTCCAAATTTATTCTGTTTTGTTTTTCACTACTATACAAATAAGAATGATATTTTGTTCTCCATCTGACTCCATTGTACACACAAATCACTACAATAATATGAATGGCTGACAACAAAATATTAATATTGTTCAAAATATGGAATTATACATTTACTGGAGGATTTAGGGTTTTAACCTAATAAAATTTAAATAAATTTGCATACTGGCTATATTTTTATATATTGACACATGAAAGATATAACTTACTATTTCTGCATTTTTAAATGTCTTCATATTCATGTTTGTTTTTTATATAAAAATAATAAAATATAATTTGTTTATAATTAACTAATTTCTGACTGCCATTGATCATTCCTTACAGGATTGCTATTTATTAGCAAAAACAAAAACATAATATAGCAAAAATGCCTAATCACTTTATGTCTTAAAGGTAAGGTTAAGGCCATTGCAGAGTTTTCCAAGACTATATACCGAGTGGTGTAGAGAAAAATAAAGAGGCACAACAACTTAGTTTTAATGAAAATTTCTTTCTTGTACCTAGTATTATGGTTATACAATAGGTTAATTCAACATACATGGGAGCTTGTGGTTCTTAAATATAGAAATTGTTCCATTGCTAATTTCCCTGAAGAGCTTTCTGCAGTAAATACTGTGAAATGTGTGTTAAAAATAATACATGAAACAGGTTTAACCTTTAATGAGTCTTCTCATGCAGTGGCAAACCCAAAGATCTTTAGTCTCTATTGCTATACTATTGGATGTGCAAAACAAACCAAACTAAAAATTTTATTAAAATGAAATGAAATTGTAATGTGAAAATGACAATCTATTTTCCCCCTTTCCTTTCTTTTTTCTAAACTTAGCCTGAAATGTCCCATTTTCCCTGGTAGTCTATAATCTAAAATTACACCATACTTTAATTTTAATATTAAAATATTGATTTCTCTCATCATCTCACATGGAAATAACAATATATTGGCTTTAAAAGCCCAGATTATGATGTGGTTAAGTTGGGAGCTCATTTGTATCTTCTGAGTTTAAGTATGGCCTTAAGAGAACTTAAATGTGCATTTGGGGGTGTTTTGCTGGTCTGCTATGCACTTTCTATGAACAACACAACAGCTAAAAAAAACCCTGAATGAGTTTACCTTCTTTCAGAGCTCATGCATTCATAAATAAATTATATCTACTGTGTACTAACTTTGTCACTCTTGTCCAGGAGCTCACACAGCTCACCGTACAGCAGACATTTGCAAAAAGGGGTGTGAAATTTAGAGCAAGTTCCAGGAAAAGCAGTTGACTTTCTTACCTCAAGGCGTAAAAAAAATAGGCCTTTTGCCAGGTTTCTGGACACCTATTCTTTACTAAGCTAACTTCCCTCCCATTTAGCTTGGGCCTTCCCTCCCTCTCTCTGCCTTTCAGGGCCACTCAGAAAGAACCTCCCAGCCATCAGTAGTGGGGTGAGCTGGTCATTCACTTGAGAGCATCAGAATGGCAGAGCTGTCACCTGTGATCTGTTATTAAACTACTTTCCAGAAAGTCATGTAAAGTTATGTAAAGAGTTGCTAATGTTCCCCGAAGATTTCCCTGTGCTGGCTGCACTGACATTTTGGAAGAGGCAGGTTGAGACGTGTGTGGACGCTTCCCCTCACTGTTTATGAGCCCAGCAACTTGCTGTGAAAAGCTGTCATTTTTCCCTTGGGTGTGGAGAACCAGTTTCTCTGGCATGCCAGGCCAGAAGCTGAGGCTTATCCAAAAGGAAGGGCTGGTGAGGGGGGCTGCGAAGAAAACCAGAGATGTATCAGTTGTTTAAACTTCAGGTGTGAAGAGAAATGAGGATGAAAGAAGAAAGAAAAGAAACATTGAGTTCTCTCAATCATCTTGGTTTCAAATGGTGAAACAATTTTCCATTCATTGGAGGTAGAGGGAAAGCATGAGGACTCAGGATTAACTTGCTGGCTGGACAGAGGCTAGACTGGGTTCGGGACCAGATAAGTCCTTGACAGAGATAATGGAGACCAGCTTTCCCTGACTGACTTTAATTTCTTTATAGGGTAAATATCTTCAGAAAAATCACAAAGGTATTCATATGAAGTAAAAATTCCTTTCCTATTTTGGAAAAGACCTGAATCAACATCTAAAATGACTACATTTGGATATTAATGGTATATAGTAGTACTTTTGTATCTCTCCAGGAACCACTACCTGTATTGTCATCATAGGGTAAAAACGAAAAAAGGAAAGAAAAAAGATAAACTGCTTTCTCAGTTGCCTGCATAGTATAGGGAGTCAGAGTTCGTTAGTAGGCCTTCTTGCACAAATGCAAATGTTGAGACAACTTTCATAATATATAAAGGAAACTCAGCTAAGCATTGATCATGAAATGGACTTGCAAATGACTGCATTTGTTGGTATAAATCAGTGCCACCTGGCAAAACAGAGGAGACAGATCAGAGCTTGGTTGTTGCTTTTCTTGAATTCTTTCTTAATGTATCTGCTTTTTTTTAAAAAAAAAATGATTCTGACTGTCAACTGGGATTATTAGACTGCATAATGATATTTTTTATGTACAAACATATGAATAAAATTACTTTCTCACTATGTATATTATGGTTATACATGCTTTCTGAAAGTAAATTAACATAGAAATAAATCTGTGATGTCAAAAATATACATTAACCTGTGTGGGCCTTATAAATATGTAAAAAGAGCACCTAACTCTTTGTTTCTCCATGGTAGTGTAATATCTTATACTGAATCTAGAACTGGACATTTTGTAAATTACAAAATTATATTTACTCAATGCAACTTAACAATAATTTTTTCATATCATGTTCAGTGTTGTACCCGGTGTTCTAGGACATACAATAAAAAACTAATGAAGTCTTACCTTTATGAATCTCATAATCTTTCCTCAGATTTGACTTATCTATTGTTGCCTGGGTTATTGCATCAGACTCTACTTCTGTCTTTATTCTCTTTGCAAACTGTTCTTCACACTTCTTTCTAAAGACCTCCATCTTAGTCATCTTCCCCTCTTCTTATTGACACATAGAGCCTTCACTGCCACTCCCTTTGGGGACCCAGAACTCTGGCTACACTCACCAGTGGCCCACACATACCCTGCTCACATATATCCCCCAGATCCTGGGAAACGTCCTCCCCTTTCCTCAGAGGACTGTTCAAGCACCATCTCTTTTGTGAACAGGACTTTCCCTGCTACATGCCATACCAGCAGGGTTCAATCTTCTGTGTTCTCCTACTCCATGACGATACGTCTCAGAGTTCTTATTAGGTTCCCTAAACATCTTGTGTGTACTTGGCAGTGTCCTTGATTAGCTGGAAAGAGAGCTCTTGGTGGGCAGAGTTTTTGTCTTTTTCATCTTTGTACCCTACCACCTGGCATGCTGGGCTAAATATTCAACAAATGCTTGCTGAATGCACAATTCCCTCAATCTTCTGAAAAGTGATTTTCAAGCACTACTAGGTCTACAAATGGTTTTCTAAGATCATTGAGGTTGAAAGAACCCTTGTGGACTCAAAATATTTAAGTTGCTTCTGTCACCATCATCCAAAACTCTGTCCATGTCTCTTCTTGCCTTCTTTATCTCTATCTACTGACAGTTTCACAGGAACTAAGAGAGTACAAGTACACAAAGCAGACCATCTCTCTTTTCCCACCTAAAGCTTGATAACAGCTTCTATCGTTCTTAGAATAAAATAACGGCTTACCTTGGCCTGCAAGGCCCAGTGTAGTCTTACCCTGCCATCCTCCCCGACCTCATGCTGCACCACTCTCCCCCTCACACATTGTATTCCAGACACATGGACCTTGTTTGGTTCCTAGAATGAGCCAAACTCTATTCTTCCTGGAAGTCTTCACATTTGCCATTTCATCTGCTGGAACACTCTTCCTTATCTTTCGAGTGTCAGCTTAAATGTCACCTTCTTAAAGAGTTTTTCTGTAAGCAGCTCATCTAAAGTAGAACCCTTGTTTCTTACCTTTTTCTCTAGGAATTTACTCTGTTTTTGTCCTTCCAAGCAGTATCATAAACAGCAATTTATTTTTATTTCCTTGTTTATTTATTCATTCTTAATGTGTTCATGATCTTTCTCCATCTCTCATTAAACTGTGAGCTCCTTGAGGGCAAGGCACCACATCTATTTTTATTCTGTCTGTATTTCCCAACACCCATGTCTGCACCTGGCACAGAGTAAACAATAATAAATAGTTCATGAATGTCAAATGAGTGATCATCCCAGAGCAATCATGTAAAAGGGCTTCTATAAACACATAGATTCTCAGAACAACTAAATGAAATACAAAATGCTAAAATTACTTTCAATGTGGTTGAGGACAGAATGTTTGTGTCTCCCTAAAATTCACATATTGAAGGCACAATATGATGGTATTTGGAGGAGGGGCTTTTGGGAGGTGGTTAAGTTCGATGAGGTCATGTGGGTGGGGTCCTCTTGGTGGGATTAGTATCCTTAAAAGAATACAAATCTCTCTCTCTCTCCACATATACAGAGAAAAGGCCATGTGAGAATATAGTGAGAAGGTGGCTGTCTACCAGTCAGAAGAGAGCACTTGCCAGAACCTGACCATGCTGGCACCCTGATCTCAGACTTCTAGCCTCCAGAACTATAAGGAAATAAATGTCCGCTGTTTAAGCTGCCCAGTCATATTTTGTTATAGACAAAAGCGTGCTGCCTGAGCAGGCTTGAAGTATTTTAGCCAGTTCTTGTTTATATGATGATTTTGGTGGATAACTAAAAATAACATTTATTTAGTATCTTCCTTTTTGATTTCAAACTTGCGTATATTCTCTAGCCTCTTTTGCTCTTGTGTGCTTATACTCATTTCCTTGTATTTACACAAAACTATATAACTCCTTTAAAACGCATACCATTCATGGAAAGATCTGAGCTCCTCCTCAATCCAAACCCTAATATTAGTTCAAATGAGTCTTTTTAGTCGCATTTTAAAGAGAGAGAGAGTTCAATGAGATCCAAGACTGTGAAAAAGGAGTCTACTTGTTGAAATGGTCCTTTCAACTCTCAAATAATGTAATCTGCAAAGGAAGCACCAATGTATTGACTTTGATGCATTAGTGGTAAGAATATTTTCACATTCCACAGCTGTGTACACAAATAGGGCATTGCCTAAAATATGAGCAATGTTAGAAAATATATAAATTACAATTTACAGTAGCTCCTTTTACTCCATTTTTTAAATTCATTCAGTAACAGTTACTTTTTTAAAGACATTTTTAAATACTTCTAAATCTCTTTCCAATGATTCAAGATTAAGCAAACTTTGAGGTCCAAATTATCTGGTGGCCACTTCACTCATATAGCTTTTCTACTGTTAATGCTATACAGCAAAATAACAGCAGAATCAATATGACTACTAATAATACATTCTTCAAAATTAAAACAAACATATTGGATCATACAAGATCCAAGTCTTTCAGGGAAAACACAGTAATATAAGTGATCTCCGAGAGATTTCATGAGCAGCAATATGAGGTCTGCTGAGAATAAAGGCAATTCTTGGAGTAAATATCTTAAAAGGCAGTAGTGTTCGAAGGAGCTTGAGCAGGTCAAACAAACAA
>NW_011889002.1:1241363-1242096 GCF_000151845.1 Pteropus vampyrus | reverse complement strand
AGGAGAAAAGAAAAAGATAAAAAATATGAATAATAAAACGGCAGTAACTACATATCTACCAAAAGATAGAGTGGCTGAATAGATAAGAAAACATGACCCTTACATATGCTCTCTGCAAGAGATTCACTTTAGATCAAAAGATACACACAGACAAAGTAAAGAGTTGGAAAAAGATATTTTATGCAAGTGGAAAAAAAAGTCTGGGGTAGCAATATTTACACCAGACAAAATAGGCTTTAAAACAAAGGCTTTAACAAGAGACAAAGAAGAATCCAGTAATCCCATTTCTGGGTATTTATTGGAAGAAACACAAAACACTAATTTGGAAAGACATGCATCCATATGTTCTTTGCAGCATTATTTACAATAACTAAGATATGGAAGCAGCCTAAGTGTTCATCAATAGGTGAATGGATAAAGAAGTAGTGGCATATAAATACAATGGAATATTACTCAGTCATAAAAAGAATTAAATCTTGTCATCTGAAACAACATTGATGTACCTAGAGGTTATTGTGCTGAGTGGAGTAAGTCAGACAGGGAAAGACAAATACCATTTGATTTCACTTATATGTGGAATCCAAACAACAAAAACTTCGATGGTCTTAATTTACTTATTTGTTATAGAAAGAATCAATATGTTCTATTAACAAGGCTTTATCAGAATATGAAATGTTGCAAACTTTAAATATCACAATAATGACCTAAATTCTTTGAATCTCTTCTGTCAATG
>NW_011889002.1:1240133-1241313 GCF_000151845.1 Pteropus vampyrus | reverse complement strand
CAATATGAGGTCTGCTGAGAATAAAGGCAATTCTTGGAGTAAATATCTTAAAAGGCAGTAGTGTTCGAAGGAGCTTGAGCAGGTCAAACAAACAAACAAACAAACAACAACACCAAAAAAAACCCCCAAACAAAACCCTCCAAACCCAAACCAACCCAGGCCTTGTGTCATGTGTAGTAAACGTAGCTTTAGCAGTTTTAGCTTAGTTTCCCAGCATCAGAGAAAACCTGCCCACACCAGGAACTCAGCACACATTTACTTCCTGGCTCAGTATACCAGGTGCTCAGCTATTATTAATGAGAAGTTTGTCTGACAGGCTTTGTCTTGTAATTCTCATGTCATTCCTAATTCCTCTAGTAAACATTTGTCGAAGGCTCTCCATGTGCCAGGCTCCATGCAGCTCTGCAACCCTCTCTTAGATGCCACCTGTGGATTAAGAGAGGCAAAGGTGCAGAGAGGAAGAGAAGCTGGTGTGCCGGGTGATAAGGTATTCAATTCATCAAACATTTGCTGAGGGTCTGACAGGTGCCAGGCACCGTGCCAAGTTCTAGAGATTCAAAGTAAATACTACAGGGTCCTTGCTCTCAAGAGGTCTCAGTCTGGACATAGACTGACTTTTAGGATGTATTGAAAAAAAGCAAAATACAAAACATTAGAGATGCTCCTGAGTAGAAGAGGCTGTGTACAATAAAAGAGTGTATGATGCATGTGCATGCACATACACACGTACATGTGTGCTGGTAAATGCTTAGAATTTCTGGTAACATTGGATGCATTGGGGAGAAGAACTGGTTTTATTTTCTTATAGCACATATCACCCTCTTAAGATGTCTCATGCATTTATTTGTTAACTTATTTATTGTCTTTTTTTCCCACTAGCAAGCACCTGCTTCCAACAGTGTATCTCCAGAAACTGGAATAGTGCTTTGTCTATTTTAGATGCTTAATAGGTTTTTATTTTCCTTTTAAGTGAATGAGCTTAGAGTTCAGAGATTGGAATGAGTCTTACTTTTAGTTCTTTGTCATTTCGTATGGCTAGAAAATTTAACATTTTACTATGAAAAATTTAAATATATGCAAATGAAAAGACAAGAGTATAATAAGCTTCCATGTATTCTTGACTCCAATGTAATGATCAACTCATGGCCAATCTTGTTTTATCTGTATCTCCACCAACTGT
>NW_011889002.1:1236951-1238098 GCF_000151845.1 Pteropus vampyrus | reverse complement strand
ATTGAAAGGTGGTATTTTAACTCCTGAAAGGAAATGCCAACAGTGTTAAAACAACTTTAAAACAGAAAAGCGCCAAGATAACGTTTTGAAACTCATGCAGACATCAAGACACTAATTCCCCTTAAAATTTCTGGTTGAAATTGAAATCTGGTTAAAAAGGGGAAGGAAAGAACTCTTGATAAGATATTTCAAAGACTCTAAAGTAGCATGACTATTTTTTATACCGGTCCCTCAGAATGTATGCTTCCAAATGGTGTTGCTTCCTGCACATTGGTCACTTTGTGAGAAGGATATACTCTCATTCCTTCAAAGGTGCAGATGTGCAAAACATTTCTGCACATCTGCAGAAAAATCTCTCTTGTAATTGCTTTCAAAGACAGCTTCTTAGTCATGTAAGAAAAATAATCCACTTTCTAAAGTTTAGAATTATATCTTAGTTGTACCAAGATCATGCCAGTAAGTGAGGGTTAGTCCACTGTTTTCTGGACCTACTGCTGGTTTTGGTGCTAACCCATTCCTTTGTCTACCTGTTTGGTCTTACTTTTAGAATATTGGTGAAATCAATTTCTGCTTCTAAATTTGAGCTGGAGGAACAAGACTGAGAATGTTGACTAAACGGATTCATTTCTTTTTTTTTTTTCACTAAAATGATGATGCCTGATGTCGCTGCCAGAAATCAATCATTTGCTAGTTTGCATGTGTATGGTTTAGTATATTGCAGACAAATTGCTTTGTGAATCCCATCCCTTCTTCCATCTTTCTTTTTCTCTCTAAATTCTGACTTAGTTTGGCTATCCCTTTCTTCGAGATTTTTAGAGCTCTCAAAAGATGTAAGAGGATGATTCTGCAACCTACTAACTTATGACTTTGATTCTAATTCTGGGTAAGATGCTAGATGTGTCTACTAAAAACATGGTTTAAAAGTATAGAAAGAGAAGTGGTACTCTTTAGAGGCCTCATGGGCTCACCAAGCATAAGTTGTGTTGGATCAATCTTATTCTCCTTCCATTGGTTTATAAGACCTCTAGCTACAGAGGGCATGGTGTTATGGAAAGTAGCCTGAACTAGGAGTTAGGGGGTCCACCTCCAAATCTTTCTTGTCATTTTCTAACCACTTGACTTGGACAAGTCACTTGTCTTCTGTGAG
>NW_011889002.1:1235384-1236901 GCF_000151845.1 Pteropus vampyrus | reverse complement strand
TTGTTTGAATTCTATTGAACATTGTGCATGTATTACTTTGTTATAGTTATAACACTAGATGTTCACAATCTAACAGGGAATATGGTTCCATCCATCCATCCATCCATCCACCCATCCTTTCTTCTATGCATTAAAAATATATATCAAGTGCCTAGTGTGTGCCAGACACCGTTTCAGGTGCCTTCACTCTAGGTGAGGGACACCAGTAATAAATAAGAGAAGTATGTAAAAAGTCAATTATGGGGGGGCTCTGGTCAAGATGGTGGAGTAGGTGGACATTGTGCTCACCTCTTCCCATGACCACATCAAAATTACAACTAAAATACAGAGCAACCATCATTGAGAATTGCCTGAAATCTAGCTGAAGGAAAGTCCTATAACTATGGTTATACAGAAGAAGCCACGTAGACTGGTAGAATGCGTGGAAACTCTGAGAGGGCTTGTTTCACACCTGTGTGTAGTGGTTAAAAATCAAGAGTGATATCTCAGTTACTGAGATCTCCCCTAGATAGCAAGGGGTCTCGGCCTCACATCAGGCTCCCCAGTCCAGGCTTCCAGTGCTGGGAAGAGAAGTCCCCATAACTTCTAGCTATGAAAACCAGCAGAGATTGTGGCTGAGTGAGATGGAGGGCTGCTGGAGTACCAGATGTTCCTCTTAAGGAGTCCGGACATAGACTTGCTCACTGACAGACTTACTCACTCTAAGCTCCAGTACTGAGGCAGCAACTTGAAGCGGGGCAGGAACATATAAGGAAGAACTGAATTGTCTGGCTTCAGGGAAAGTGCTGGAAGGGCAGTTTTCTCCCAGACAGAAGTGTTGGCGAAAGCCATTTTCCATTGTTGAGCTCTCCCTCCACACAGGGTATAGATATAGGCAGGTGCCATGTCTGAATCTGCAGTTAACCTGGCTAACACTGTTTGCTCCACCTTGTTGATTCCCTGAGACCCTGCCACACATACCCAACTTGTGGACCCTCTCAAGCCACTTCTGGTGGCTTTTCCATACAAATGGCTCATGCTCTGGACTTCTATAAATTTTCTCAAAGGTTCACAAACCCTAAACAAGTAGCAACTGGGCTTTCGTGTGCCTTGTAACTCTTGCTAAGTAGCCCCAAGCCTGGCACTAGTGGCAATTGAGCTTAGTTCATAACGTAGCCTCTTCCAGGCACCTCCAAGCCCAGCATAAGAGGCAACCATCTGCAGTTCACTTTGTAGCTCATACCAAGTGGCCCTGGGCAGGGCACAGGCAGTGGCTGACCTTAGCCATAGTCCTTCTCAATGGGCCCTAGAACCAACACACTTGGTAGCTAGCTTCAGGCCATACAAGAGCACCACCCAACTGCCTTTACAAATGACACACGCAAAGGGCAGACCTGGCAGGCATCAGAGTGCTGCTGAAGCAAATTCTGCTCTGTAGGGTCAGTCTCTTTATAACGGCTTCTCTACTATAGTCAAAGCCAGTCCTCACAACCAATCAGCCTAAAGATCAACCCCTTCCATTGACATGCCAACAGTAA
>NW_011889002.1:1191793-1230595 GCF_000151845.1 Pteropus vampyrus | reverse complement strand
GTTGGCAAAGGACAGCCCTGGGGCCGAATCTGGTTGACTATCTGTTTTTGTATGTAATCATTTTATAAAAAACAGTCTTCTTATTTTTAAATGGTTAAAAAAAATCAAATTCAAATTTTTGTGTCATAAGTAAAGTTATTGGAACACAGTCACCCTATTCATTCACATATTGTCTATGCCTGCTCTGTGTTACAATGGTAGAGGTGAGTAGTTGCATTGTGACAGAGAAAGTATGGCCTAAAATTCTAAATATTTACTCCTTGGCTCTTCACAGAAAATGTAGTAGCTGACTATTATCCCAACTTTGGGAATAGTACCTACCTGCTCCTTTAGGAAACCCTTGCTGGCTCCATGAGCGTATGCTCCCAAGATTAAAGCTATTACACCTATTATACTACTTCTCAAATATTATAATGAAATTGCCTGATTGTTCAGGCACATCAGTTACTTGTTGGAAAAGTGGCATTTTTCATTATAATGTAAGCTCTTTGAAGTCAAAGACTGTATATTTTTCGCTGTCATATTCTTAGTGCTGAACACAGAGCCTTGCAGATAGCAATAATACTCTGGGCCAGTTACTGTTATCAGCCTTTTCCATGCATCAGCTCACTCAGCAACCCAACTATGAGATAGTACTATCATTCACCAAATTTACGGATGAGGCAACTGTAACTTGCCCAAGTTTTACTGGTGTTCGAACCCAGGAAGTCAAGATTTAGAGTCTGTGCTTGTAACTGCTACACTTATTGTTGAATAATGAACAAATTTGTATATTTTATTCATGACTAGATTATAAAGTCTCTGAGGGCAGGTTTGTAACTTACACTCTTTTGCTTTTCTATGCAGAGTCTAGCACAGATGTGTGAGCACATGATATTATGGTATAGTCAAGGAATGAGCACTTGACTTGGAGTCAAGAGACCCAATTTCTAGGCCATTGTTTCATTTCTGAGCTGTTGAGTTACCTTAGGATACTTCTGTAACACTTGATGAGCTTCAGAAGTGACTTTTTAACTTTTTGAGGGGTCTATCTGTTTCCTAGGGCTGCCATAACAAATTACCACAAACTAGGTGACTTAAACAGCAGCAATTTATTCTTTTATAGTTCTGGAGGCTAGGAGTCTCAAATCTACAAGGTAAGCCAATCTCCCTTTCAAGGCTCTAGGGTAAGATTCTTCCTTGCCTCTTCCAGCTTCTGATGGCTCCAGGTGTTCCTTGGCTTGTGGGAATGAAATTTCAATCTCTGCCTCTGTCTTCACATGGTCTTCTTCATTGTGTCTCAGATTTCATCTTCTGTCTCTTATAAGGATACCTGCTAAGTCCAGGTTGATTTCATATTCGGATACTTAATTACATCTGCAAAACTCTATTTTCAAAGAAGGTCACATTCGCAGGGTTAGAACTCAAACATATTTTTATGAAGGTTGCTATTCAACCACTCTAAGGGATAATGGCCTCTTTGAGAACTGATGGATGCAATTGATTTTTACAAAATTAAAACGTTAAATAGATATTTTAACTTTTATTAAAATATCTTAACTTTTATTAAAATATCTTAACTTCTATTAAAATTTTGCTTACGATAGTAGGCAATTTTTGGAATCCAACTGAAGTTCAATTGTAGGCCCAAAGTTAATAGTTAACAGTTAACAGTTAAAAGTTAACAGTCTACATAATCTCCGAGGCCCCTTCTAACCTAAAAATTCTGAATTGGTTGATATTCTATCAATGCATTCCATGATTTGGATAAACTATGCCGTTCATTTCTTAGTTTCTTTTATAATTTGTGAGAGGGTCTAACCTACTTAAAGGGGAAGACTGAAGCAGGTCTTTCATGGAGGACGTATCACCCTAGAAGAAAGTCTCAGATCTTCATAACTTCTTCTAATACTTAGAATTTGTAAGCAGGTCACCCAAGACACCATCCTCATTATATAAAACCCCAGCTGTGACTTTCTTCATACAACCGCAACAACTGAGAAGTAGCATAGTGGTTGATTTTAAAAATATATTTATATCAAATTTTTCCTTTCTCACATGATCTTTCAAATGTTTTAATGTGAAGATTGGGTCTTACAAAGATCAAGAGTCCAATCGATCATCAGTTATTGGGTTGACTTATGTGGGTGTTTATAAATAAAGTTATTTGTCTAGTGAGTCATTTATATGCTGGAAAAATAGACCTGATGTGAATCAAACTCTAAGTAACTTCATCACAAATGATTAAGCAATATAATTTTGTTTTTAATGATAGTTTTAGTGAGTGGTTTCAAATGATGATAATAGCACTATGTGTAAAGCAAGTGCTTTTAAGACAGATCTTCCTTAATAAAGGTCAGCAAACTATATTCTGCAGACCAATCTGGCCTGTTGCCTGTTTTTTATGAATCAAGTTTAGCTGGAACACAGCCACGCTCATTCACTTAGGTATTGTCTTCAGCTACTTTTGCACTTTGGCAGTGTTGAGTAGTTGCAACAGTGACCATATGGTCCCGAAAACCTACATATTTACTCTTTGGCCCTTCATAAAAATACTTTGCTGATTTGTGCTCTACAATATAGATAGCAACACATACAGCCAAGAAGTGTGAAAAGAGGAATAAATTTCCTTTTATAGAAATATTCTACAGATCATAAAGAAATATATTTTTATTAGGTAGAGATCAGCAAAAAATATTCAGCTGAGCAGAAAAACCTCTAAAATTTCAACTGGCCATGCTAACATCCAAGTAGATTTATTTGTGATAATTAATATAATATATTCTGAATAGTTGAGGATAATATGTGGGGTCCAACTTGTGATTCATTGAAAGAGTTTTGTATTTATGCATTAAAAAGAAGAAACAAACCGAACCCCTGAAATTATATATTCTCATATGTACAGCATTCAGTTATGTTTACTTTTTTTTGGGTAGGGGTGATGAAATTAATTTTATCTCTATGTTTTCATTGCTGCTGTTCATGAACTTTTAAAATAAAGCCCGTATAAGTAGTACACAAATATTTATAACTGATTTTACCCTTTTACAAATATACTTTGAATAAAATCCTTACTGAAATTGAAATTGTTTGAAAGTGGAATCTACTTAGAATAGTTTAGTTTTCTACTTCCATTTTTTGTCAATTTTACTAAGCATTATTTCCTCTTGAAAATTAATTTGCTGTTTTCAGATGTCAAAAGGTCAATTTCCCAAATGTTTCCTGTTTAATTTGTCCTAAGGTTACCCATTCTCAATAAAACCTAAGCTTTTAAAAGATCACATGAGTGAAAATGAGGTCTGAAATAGTGAGAAAGATTGATATAACATTTGCTCTGGGGATCTGGTATAAAAGAGGATACTTAACAGGCTTCTAGACCAAATAGAACGATCAATTAACTATATATCAGTCATTTATGTCTACTTCATTTTTCTCTGTATTAGCACTGAAACTCCTTTAGTACTTTGGGAAGAGGTTCAAGCAACTCCCTGCATATATGGTGACCATATTTTCTGAAACAAAAATTGGAATTGCCCTGAAGATGTTTAGGTGCATAGTCTGATATTGGGTCAGAATATTTAAAACCAAGAATGCAATGGGAAATGACCTACATATTTTTCTCAAACCACATTTTTCTTAAATTGACCCAATGACTGAAATATTCTGGGAATGCATTTGCTCTTCTACAATAAATTAGCTCAGATGCTCCTTACCATTAATATATTGGATTAACAGAGTGACTTTCATTTATTTTAAATAAGCATCATTCTATTGCCTAACATGATTAATGTAAAATGCAAAAAATATTGAGTGGTATAATTAATATAATTATAGTAGTGGATAGAGATCCTTTTCTTTCGGATAGTTACTGTTGTAAAAGTGCAACTATGATGCAGAAAGTTCACTATGTTGGTATGATAGTGCCTGTGGGCAGACGCCCAGCAAGTCTGCCACAGGAGAGATAATTAAGAGACAATGGTACAGAAATGCACGTTATAGCACACATGAGTGCTCCCATGTGTTGACCTTGGAGCTCCAAGCAACTTAGAGAATGGCGTAGTTTTCAAAATTGCAATTCCTCCCAGGTTCTAGAGGGAGGCACAGATAAATTCTTCAGATTTTACACCATTTCAGGGAGGTAAAATATCCAGTTTTGGGAAAGCTGCTCTCTCCTTGGATAGCTGCCAGGATGAATTTCAGATGCTTCAAAAATGCAGGACTTACAGAAGAATCTGAAAACCTGCCAGAAAGAAGCAATTTTCTATTTTATGCAAAGCTTTACAAAGGTGGAGAGTGAGTGAAATGAAGTGGGAAGTTCACTTCATTCAGAGTAGTGTAGCTCATACAGGTATTAACAGTGTGGCTGACTCTTTCAGGGGCCCTTTTGGCAGTACGCTTCTCAATCATATATAACTCTGAACCAAAAGGTTAAGAAGGAAAGGAGTGTGGGTTTGATAGCAGTTAGAAATATCCTGCTGTTGACAGTGGACAAAAGAGGATCCATTCAAGAAAGTTACAGCAATGTGATAACTGTGAGAATTTGCTTGGTCATAAAAACTAGGATGAGATAAAGTAATCCATAAACCCAACACTCAATGAACAAAATAAACCCCTGTAAAAATAAATTACCCAGAGAACCAATACTTCTTGCCCAAGAATATAATCAACAATCTTAAACACTGAGTTGCATGCAGCCTGTGTGTATGCACGTGTGTGTCTTAGCAATAACTAAACCAGACTTTTTTTGTGTGCAGGTTATTTTGGGATAAGTTAAATGGAAATAAATAATGTCTCATGTGTAGAACCCCTTTCGTGTTCTTCTTTTTCAAAATATTGATTTCCTTTTATTCCATTCAAAAGGGAAACCCATGAGGAGTAGAAAGAGGAGGGCACTGGAAAAATAGACCTGATGTGAATCAAACTCTAAGTAACTTCATCACAAATGATTAAGCAATATAATTTTGTTTTTAATGATAGTTTTAGTGAGTGGTTTCAAATGATGATAATAGCACTATGTGTAAAGCAAGTGCTTTTAAGATAGATCTTCCTTAATAAAGGTCAGCAAACTATATTCTGCAGACCAATCTGGCCTGTTGCCTGTTTTTTATGAATCAAGTTTAGCTGGAACACAGCCACGCTCATTCACTTAGGTATTGTCTTCAGCTACTTTTGCACTTTGGCAGTGTTGAGTAGTTGCAACAGTGACCATATGGTCCCGAAAACCTACATATTTACTCTTTGGCCCTTCATAAAAATACTTTGCTGATTTGTGCTCTACAATATAGATAGCAACACATACAGCCAAGAAGTGTGAAAAGAGGAATAAATTTCCTTTTATAGAAATATTCTACAGATCATAAAGAAATATATTTTTATTAGGTAGAGATCAGCAAAAAATATTCAGCTGAGCAGAAAAACCTCTAAAATTTCAACTGGCCATGCTAACATCCAAGTAGATTTATTTGTGATAATTAATATAATATATTCTGAATAGTTGAGGATAATATATGGGGTCCAACTTGTGATTCATTGAAAGAGTTTTGTATTTATGCATTAAAAAGAAGAAACAAACCAAACCCCTGAAATTATATATTCTCATATGTACAGCATTCAGTTATGTTTACTTTTTTTTGGGTAGGGGTGATGAAATTAATTTTATCTCTATGTTTTCATTGCTGCTGTTCATGAACTTTTAAAATAAAGCCCGTATAAGTAGTACACAAATATTTATAACTGATTTTACCCTTTTACAAATATACTTTGAATAAAATCCTTACTGAAATTGAAATTGTTTGAAAGTGGAATCTACTTAGAATAGTTTAGTTTTCTACTTCCATTTTTTGTCAATTTTACTAAGCATTATTTCCTCTTGAAAATTAATTTGCTGTTTTCAGATGTCAAAAGGTCAATTTCCCAAATGTTTCCTGTTTAATTTGTCCTAAGGTTACCCATTCTCAATAAAACCTAAGCTTTTAAAAGATCACATGAGTGAAAATGAGGTCTGAAATAGTGAGAAAGATTGATATAACATTTGCTCTGGGGATCTGGTATAAAAGAGGATACTTAACAGGCTTCTAGACCAAATAGAACGATCAATTAACTATATATCAGTCATTTATGTCTACTTCATTTTTCTCTGTATTAGCACTGAAACTCCTTTAGTACTTTGGGAAGAGGTTCAAGCAACTCCCTGCATATATGGTGACCATATTTTCTGAAACAAAAATTGGAATTGCCCTGAAGATGTTTAGGTGCATAGTCTGATATTGGGTCAGAATATTTAAAACCAAGAATGCAATGGGAAATGACCTACATATTTTTCTCAAACCACATTTTTCTTAAATTGACCCAATGACTGAAATATTCTGGGAATGCATTTGCTCTTCTACAATAAATTAGCTCAGATGCTCCTTACCATTAATATATTGGATTAACAGAGTGACTTTCATTTATTTTAAATAAGCATCATTCTATTGCCTAACATGATTAATGTAAAATGCAAAAAATATTGAGTGGTATAATTAATATAATTATAGTAGTGGATAGAGATCCTTTTCTTTCGGATAGTTACTGTTGTAAAAGTGCAACTATGATGCAGAAAGTTCACTATGTTGGTATGATAGTGCCTGTGGGCAGACGCCCAGCAAGTCTGCCACAGGAGAGATAATTAAGAGACAATGGTACAGAAATGCACGTTATAGCACACATGAGTGCTCCCATGTGTTGACCTTGGAGCTCCAAGCAACTTAGAGAATGGCGTAGTTTTCAAAATTGCAATTCCTCCCAGGTTCTAGAGGGAGGCACAGATAAATTCTTCAGATTTTACACCATTTCAGGGAGGTAAAATATCCAGTTTTGGGAAAGCTGCTCTCTCCTTGGATAGCTGCCAGGATGAATTTCAGATGCTTCAAAAATGCAGGACTTACAGAAGAATCTGAAAACCTGCCAGAAAGAAGCAATTTTCTATTTTATGCAAAGCTTTACAAAGGTGGAGAGTGAGTGAAATGAAGTGGGAAGTTCACTTCATTCAGAGTAGTGTAGCTCATACAGGTATTAACAGTGTGGCTGACTCTTTCAGGGGCCCTTTTGGCAGTACGCTTCTCAATCATATATAACTCTGAACCAAAAGGTTAAGAAGGAAAGGAGTGTGGGTTTGATAGCAGTTAGAAATATCCTGCTGTTGACAGTGGACAAAAGAGGATCCATTCAAGAAAGTTACAGCAATGTGATAACTGTGAGAATTTGCTTGGTCATAAAAACTAGGATGAGATAAAGTAATCCATAAACCCAACACTCAATGAACAAAATAAACCCCTGTAAAAATAAATTACCCAGAGAACCAATACTTCTTGCCCAAGAATATAATCAACAATCTTAAACACTGAGTTGCACGCAGCCTGTGTGTATGCACGTGTGTGTCTTAGCAATAACTAAACCAGACTTTTTTTGTGTGCAGGTTATTTTGGGATAAGTTAAATGGAAATAAATAATGTCTCATGTGTAGAACCCCTTTCGTGTTCTTCTTTTTCAAAATATTGATTTCCTTTTATTCCATTCAAAAGGGAAACCCATGAGGAGTAGAAAGAGGAGGGCACTGTCTCTTTATGAATACTAATAAGGAAATCAAGGGAGACAGTGGCACTTCAAGTTTCATCTTTCCATTTCCTAGAGGCGCAAACTCTGCAAGTTGTCACCTTGGTGTATTCAGTGCCTTTTGAAGCACTAGACTCCTCCAGAGAGAATGTCAGCCCCAGCCCTGGGCAGTTTTGACAAACAGAGTATATATTGATACATGATAAAGTATGCTAGAAATCACCCCAGCGCTAAAGGCTACTATAGTTTTAATATCATCATTTGAATTAACAAGCATTCTGTGGAGAAATAATGAGCTTTCATTATTCAGAACATCATCCTTACCCGGGGAGCTCAGAAACCATTAGCTCTTGAGAACTTAATGAAAAGATGATAAAGAATGTTTTAGATAAAAGTTTGAACGGGCACACTTGATAACTGAGGTAAAATATTAATGTTTGCTTGGATGATATATTAGGGTTGCTGAGCAAGGCTCGTTGCAGCGATGGATGCTGGTGTCCGGTGAGCTCATGCCTGTGCAGCAGCTGGCCTGGCCCAGTGGACAGTGCTGGCTGGCAATTTTCTGATAAGCTGTGCTCCTGAGAAGATCACCACACTCACACGGCATGGTGAGGTTTCCTTTAGACTTACAGACGAGAAAAAATGGAGGTAGACAGGAGAAAGAGGAAACAGAAAAAGATAAAGTTTGATCAACAGGTACCCATGGCATGTTCAGAATTGGCATCTCGAATCATTTTTTTATGGTCTCTAATGCATAAAATAAAATACCCGAGTTTACATGGTAAAGATTTTGTTTTTCTTGCCTTAATATGATCAAAAGACTAGGAAATTTTATGTTACTATTCCAATTTTGAATTTTATAATATAAAATTTTATTGGGAAGGGAAATAAAAAAGAAGTAAAACTCAAGCAAAAAAAGATTACATTTTAATTACACGGATGCCAATGTGAATGGTCTGTGAACTGGTAGATGAAACTTGACCAACGTAAAGATAAAATAAAAATAAGGCTTATTGTAGAAAACCTGGAAAATAAAAAAGTAGAAGATAGCAAAACATCATTCATTGTCCTATTGTAAGAAAGATAACCCTAGAAACACTTTTATGGATTTCCTTTCAAGCCCTTTTGCAGTATGTAGATTATTTACAATGGCAATGATCATATGGCATATGCCGAATTATATATGTTGTAATTTTTAGAGCATGTTTCTGACTATAAAACGAATGCTTGATGATTATCTAAAACTAGAAGATACTGAAGATTATTAAAACTTTGTTGTTCATAAGAATCGCCCTGGAGAGCTTATTAAAAGCATAGTCTCCTGGATCCCTTCTCAGAATTACTGAATAAAATATACAGCAGAGGCAGTCTCTGGGGCAGGACTGCCCAGGTTAGAGTCTTGGTTCTATCACTTAACAGTATATGGCCTTCAGCATATTATTTCACCTCTTTAAGCTGCAGTTCTCTCATTTATAAATTAAGGATAAAAAGGGTACATACCTTAGAGCTGTTATGAGGATTAAATGGTATAATGCCTATAAAGTGCATAGAATATAGGTTGGCACATAGCATGAAATCAAATGTTAGCAATTAATATTATTATTAATACCTTTATTATTGTAACCCTTATCTGTAGTTACAACAAGCTTCTTAGGTGATTTGAATGGACCATTAGGATCATAGTGTGCCTTTAGTCTTTTTTCTTACATATTTCAGAATATGATTAGGATCGTATTATTGTGAATGTGATAGACCAGTGCTCAATATCCTTTCCAACCTTTTTCTAGTGTGCATTCTTGTACATTTCTCAGAATCCCTGTATTAAGGTTCTGAGTATAATTTAGGGTCTAGAAAGTAAATTAATGAGATGCACTCACCTAAGATTTAGAAGGTGAAAGTGAGATAGGAGAGGCTATACTTCCGTTGCTTGATTTTCCTAGCAAGCATGGAGGGGTGGGAGATTATTATTTCTTTGCTACAGCATCAGTAGGATTCTTAATATTTGTTGAACTGCAAAGTTGGGGGATGAGCAGAGAGTGGGGCTCATTTTTCTGGTAGAGATCTTAGTTGATTTTTTGGCTAAGGTGATAGAGATGAAGTTTAGAAGGCGGCAGCTTCCTCATTGGCAGGAGGCTTCTTTGTTACAGAAGAGGCTCTTTTTGTGACTGAGTGTTGTAACTTTGGGAATCGTTCCTGAAACCTAACTTAGAGACTTTTTCCTCAGCCTTTCCAACAATCCAGTAACCTGTTTAAAACTTGTGATAAGCCTGCTTCTGCTAAACTAGTAGAGTGAATTTTGTCCTTTGCAACTAAAATCTGACAATACCATTCAATATATTTTTACAATCATAATTAAGTAGAAATATCCTCAAGTCTGAAAAGATAGATGATAATAGAGATTTGTGTCAGATAAAATATATCATAGGCCAGTTTATTGGTCTTTACTATTGTATATAAAACCATACTTAGTTTCTCAATACAGTCAGGCATTGCTTAATGATGGAGATATGTCCTGAGAAACGTGTGCTTAGGCGATTTTGTCATTGTGTGAACATCACATACTGCACTTACAGAAATCTAGATGGTATAGCTTACTGCACACCTGGCTATATGGTGTAGCCTATTGCTCCTAGGCTGCAAACCTGTACCACATGTTACTGAACTGAATACTGTAGGCAGTTGTAACACTATATTATGTATTTGTGTATCTAAATACACAAAAGGTATAGTAAAAATACAGTATAAAAGATAAAAATGGTACACCTGTATAGGGCACTTACCATGAATGGAGCTTGCAGGTCTGGAAGTTGCCCTGGGTGAGTCAGTGAGTGAGTGCTGAGTGGATGTGAAGGCCAGGATGTTACTGTACATGCTATAGACTTTATAAACACTGTACACTTAGGCTACACTAAATTTATAAAATAATTTTTTTATTTCTTTGATAATAAATTAACCTTAGCTTAATATAACTTTTTTACTTTATAAACTTAAAAAATTTTTAATCTTTTTTACTCTTTCATAATAACATTTAGCTTAAAACATAAACACATTATACAACTGAATTCTTATTGATCTTATTGATATTTTTAAAAATATCCTTATTCTATTAGAACTTTTCTATTCTTAAATTTTTTTACTTTTTAAACTTTTTGTTGCTGTTGTTAAAAACTAAGACACACACACATTAGCCTAGGCCTACACAGAATCAGGATCATCAGTATCACTGTCTTCTACCTCCATATCTTGTCCCACTGGAAGTTCTTCAGGGACAATAACACACATGACCTGTCATCTCCTATGATAACAATTCCTTCTTCTTGAATACCTCCTGAATGACCTGCCTGAGGCTCTTCTTCAGGGAATGTCACTCTTTTCAGAAATATGTCAATGGTGGTTTGCTCGGTTTGTTTCTTTTTGTCATCATAGATTAGCTTGTAAGCAGATAATGTACTTTGATCATTTCTTTCTATTAATGAAAATCTTCCATGTTTTTAAACTTTTTAAGGAGTTGTTGAGGTCTGCAAAAGCTTTCTCTGAACCCTTCACTGAGAATTTTCTTGGAGATTCTTTCTCTTCTCCTGTAATTTCTTTTTCTCTTGCCTCATTTTCAGCTATGTGTTCCTGTTCCAGTTCCAGCAACATCTCATTAGTCGGTTTCTCAGGAGCCACCTCTAGAAGCTCCTCAATGTCATCCTCATCCACACCCGGGTTAAAGTTGTTTGCCATCTTAGCCACAGCCTTATTGATTTTTGCAACCTCCTCATTCTTTTTATTTATTTTTTATTTTTTATGCCTACAGCACCTGGAATTCCTAGGTGGTCTACCACCCAAGTACTAACCAGGCCCGACCCTGCTTAGCTTCTGAGATCTGACAAGATTGGGCACGTTCAGGGTGGCATGGCCGTAGAGTTACAACCTCCTCATTCTTAGCAAATCCTTTGAAGTTATGGATGACTTCTTGAGTGTTTTCTTCCAGATTCCATTCATACACTCCTTGGTGATATCACCCCAAGCCCAAGCAAGGTTCTCAATGTAGTCATAGATGTTGTAATCCTTCCAGAATTGGATTGATGTCTACTCAGTGTCTTCCTCAGTTGCAGCATAACCTGGGCAAAGGCCTCTTCAAGTATTAGACCTTAAAGTTGCTATAATCCTTGATCTATTGGTTGAGACAAAGAGATTGTGTTTGGAGGCAGAAACACTACCTCCAAACACCTTGTGATATTGGGATGAATATCATCAATAAAAGGAGCATGTCCTAAAGCATTAGCAACATAAGCAAAATCTTGAAAGTATGTTATTCTCCGAACAGTACTTCTTCAGTTTGCTGGCATAGCAATTCAGGAAGGCATGTTGGAAGAAGAGCTGGGTTATCCATGACTTCTTATTGATCTTATAGTACACTGGTATTGTGTGCTTATCGACATGCTTGAAAACCCTGGGATTTTCACTGTGCCAGATCACCAAGGGTTTCAGCTTTAGCTTGTACATTGCACGAAAGCAAGACTATTATTTTGTCCTTAAAATCCTTGAAACTTGGCATTGACTTGGCCTCCTTATGGATAAAAGTTTTTTTTGCACATCTGTTTTCAGAATAGGGGGGTTTCATTCATATTAAATATGTACTCTGTCAAGTAATTTCCTTCCACAATCAATTTTTCTAGAGTTTCCAAAAATTCTTCAGCTGTCTTTACATTAGCACTCAAAGACTCACTGCTCACTTTTATATTATGTAATGAACAATGATTTTTAAATCCTTTGAACCAGCGAGAGCTAATAGTAAATTCAATATTGTAGTTGGATCTAGGCTTTTCTTTCAACATCACAAACAAAGTTTTTGCTTTGGCCATGATTATCATGGTGCTGAGAAGGATACTCTTCTGTGTCTGGTCTTTAATCCAGGTCGTTAGAAGTTCCTCCATGTCTGATATAAGCCCTTCTTGAATTTTGTTAGTCTCATTGCCTTCAATGAAACAGATTCTTTAACAGCTTTTATCGTTTCATTTTTGTTTTTCAAGATTGTAACTATGGTGAAATGGGACATGCCTGACTGGAGAGCAATAATCATCACTGATTTTCCACTTTTGTAGTTCTTAATCACTTTTAGTTTTGTCTCCAGGTCAATCACTCAACGTGGTCTCTTACTGACAGAATTAGCTGTGGATTTTGTACACTTAGGGTCCATGATGAACAAAACAACACAAGATTAAATCAAGCGTAAAAGAAAATGATGCAATCAAGATACATGGTAAACACAAGATGTATGAGGCTGCTGCTGGCAAAACATGGCATACTGTTTTGAAGAAAACTTTTTTTTATAAGTGAAAAGAATATACTCTAACATAATTATAAAAAGTATAGTATAGTAAATACATAAACCAGTAACATAGTTGTTTATTATCAAATATTATGTAATGCACATAATTGTATGTGCTATACTTTTATACAACTGGCAGAGCAGTAGGTATGTTTACACTGGTATCACCACAAACACGTGTATAATGCCTTGTGCTACAATATTGAGATGGCTATGATGTCACTAGGCAACAAGAATTTTTCAGCTCCATTATATGCAGCCCATTGTTGACTGAAATGTCCTTATGCAGCACATGATTGTATAATTTTAAAGATACAAAAAAATATATCAAGGTACAAAAAACTTGACAATGAAAATGGCTTTTATGTTGATCTTTGTGATTCTGCTTTCGTGCAGGGCAAAAAGCAAATTTTGTGTCAGCTGTGTGAAAAATTTGGTCATTTTTGGTAAATGCTGGCATAGAACAGCATTATTTCTGGTTTTAAGTGGTCATCAAAGAAGTCAAGAATTTACAACAGTGGGTGAAGATGTGGCTCAAGAAGCATTTCTGATGCTGAGAAATTATAGCATCAGAAGCAGAAAAAGTACACTTGGGTGAAGCACTGCAGGGATAAACTGTTCCTCAGCTGCAGAATTTGAAAACAACATTTTTGGGCAATGATTTTTTTCTGAGTCTTTAAAATGTATATAGAAAAGCTAAGTTATGGTTTTATGTAATTAATAAGGACCAATAAACTGCCCTATAATAGAGATTTTTTTTGCCTATTAAATGAAACTTGGCTGGGTATAAATCCAAGGGTCATAAGGTTTTTTTTCTTTTTTTTCTCTTTCAAAATTCTATAAACAATATTCCACTGTATTCTGGCATTTAGGGCTGAAGGAAAGAAATCTGAATAAAGCTTGATTTTTATCCCATTGCAAATGATATTTCTGCCTTTATACTTTGTACATTCATCTAGAGAATGTAACTAAAAAGCAAAACAAAACAAAAAGGGTACAGGCAGTTGGGAAGACCAGTAGAGGTACATTGCATACTGGGACATGTGTAGTCCTTACCAGTACATTTTGGAAAATGGAGTTTTTCATGTACTTCATGGGCTCAGGATAAATGATACTTTGAGGGTAGTGAGGGGGTGGGGATAAAGCAAGATTCTCTGACAAGATTTATCTTTTTATGAAAATGAGAAAACAGAAAAATACCAAGAGGCTTATAAAAAATATTATAGAATTAAGGGAAAAGATCATCACCTTGAAGCTTCAGAGAAGTAAAATTTCAGGCAACAAAAGAAAACTTTAAAAAATGGCTTGACATTCTCAATAAATACAATACATTATGGCTGGATCTTGGCTATCAGGTAAGAATATGCAGTGAGAAATGAACCATCTTCCCAGCATCATTGAGAGCTGTGAATTGGGCAGGGCTGCTCTTATTCTTGAGCTGAAACACAGGAAACCTATTGATTGTTTATTCTCAAACCATTTCATTATCCTTATAATAATTGTTATTTTCTTCCAGATTCTAGGAATCAATTGTCTACTGATCTTAGATTTCAACATTGTTATGGGCTAAATTATGTATCCTCAAAATTTATATGTTGAAGCTCTAAATTCTAGTAGCTCAGAATGTGACTGTGTCTACCATCTTTATACATATCATTATATTTTTATAATACATGTTTGTATTAATAATTCATAGTGCTCTTTTGTATGAACAGTAAGTCTTCATTTAATGTCATCAATAGTTTCTGCAACTTTAAGCAAAACGATGTATAACAAAACCAATTTACCATAAGTTAATTGATATAAACAAGAGTTAAGTTCTTATGGCATCTCGTCAATGTTACAGTGAAACAACATTGAACAAAATGATACTATTTGAGTACCTGCTGTATTTTTAAACTTCATATAACTATTACAGAACTGTTTTTGTCCTTCCAACTTCCTTTGCCTTTCAACTTTATGTTCTCGGGGCTTATTCATACTAATATAAGAAAGATGATAGATAGATAGATAGATAGATAGATAATAGATGATAGATATAGATAGAATGTTTTATCTGCTATTTTAAAATTTTTCATGAATACATAACTTTTTAATACATTATATCCTTGATGGAGTTTAAAACATTTTAATTTTTATTATCTAGCAACGCTGCTGTGAAAATCCTTGAAGATGTCTCATTGGGCTCTTGGATTAGAGTTTATTCAAATTTGGAGTTATTGAGTCACAAGTTATGAGTAGTTTCAAATTTGCTACAAATAGCCCAGAATTTTCTCCAAATTGTACGTATCAATTTATACTCCAATCAACTGTGTATGAGAGCTCCTATCATTTTATGTACTTGCCAATATAATATGTTGTCAGAATTAGAAAATTTTTATCAGTCTGATGGATTTTCATTGTAGTTGTTCTTGAGACTGAGCATTTTTTCATATTTTTGACAATTTGAACTTTCTCTTTCATGAATTCTCTGTTTATAAACTTTGTCCATTTAAAAAAAATTTTTTTTTATGGTGACCTTGGTTAAGGAAATCCACTAAGTTTCAGCTGTACACTTTAACAGTAAGGCATATATATATTTACACAGTGTGTTCATCTCTTATAGTTAGATTTCTTTCTGTCACAACAATACACTTTGTCCATTTTTATATTGGGTTGTTTGTCTTTTTAAAATTGATTTGTAGAGTGTCTTACTCCTTTCAGGCAGTTATAACAGAATATCATAGACTAAATAGCTTATAAACAACAGAAATTTATTCTTCAAAGCTCTGAAGTCTAGAAAGTCCAAGATTAAGGAGCTAGTACATTTGGTGTCTGATGAGAGCTCTCTTTCTGATTCAAGGACAGTCATCTTACTGTGTCCTCACATGGCAGAAAGGCTGAGGGACCTCTCTGGATTATATGTACCTGCATCCTGGCTTGTGATTTCTCTTTTTATTTGTTTTTTGATGCAAAGAACTTTTGTTTTCTTAATGCTACTTAAGCAAGCTATCCAGTAGGGTGCTTTAAACTCTGAGCAAAGCCGTTTTCTTCACTTGGACAATTTTTGTTTTCTAATAAATAAATCGGCAGCTGCCTCTAAAATAGACTAGTTTTTGTGTTGGTTGTCTTAATATTTAGAGTATTGTAAACAGTACCTAACAACTGTAGAAAGTCTAATTTATCCATAAGAACAGTGTTTGTAAAGATTGCATTTATATATTTACTATAAACTGTAATATTTTTATTAATAGTCTTGTCTTAAAGGAAAAGTACATTTCTTTTGTGAATTAAATGCTTTATGTTTTCTAGCAGTGACCAGGTTCACTTGATTTTTCTACATGACGTCAATATTTATTTATTCATTTGTTTAGCTTATATGTGAGTAATACTGAGGGTTCATTTGAATCTGAAATACATTACACTTTGGGATGGCTCCACAGTGTAGTGGTTCGCACATCTGCTTTACACGCAGAAAGTCCTGGGTTTGCACCCCTGGTGTGCCAGGTCCCCCAAGTGTGCTGGGGGTGCCAGGCCCCGGGTACAAGCCACGAGAGTGTGGGAGAAAAGCCCCGCCTTCAGAGATCCAGTTCTTAAGGAGAGACGCAACATTTGTAGGTCAGGAGTGGAAGTGTGTGTGTGTGTATGGGGGGGGGGATTAAAGAGGGGGAAAAATACATTACACTTCACAATTGTATTTTAAACAGGTTCATCATTATTAATGAATATATGTTAAGTGGTAGCATTTCTTACCTTGTATTAAATCCAGTTGCATATTTAGTCCACCTTGTTTCTTTAGCAATTTAGCTAAATAAAAAGAGATGTATATCTTCCTAGCTTTCTTAATTTTCAATTAAGTTATCCAATCTACAATTGTCAGATAGACTTTCTCTTGGCTCACAAGAAAATTTATTTATATTTTAAAGAGCAAGCAATAAGATTATTAATAAATAATTTCTTTTATTATTAAAAAGTTAAATTATAAAACAACTCACACTGCAATATTTCGATTCACTGACAGATTTCACAAAGTTAATTTCATTTTAAAAAGTTCACTATTATTTTAATATCAATAATCCTTCCTAATTAATTCACTTTTTAAAGTTCATTTAAAAAATGCAGTGTTTCAAAAGTCAATTTGTGTTTGAAACTGTCCATTAAGATTTTACTTTGCACCAGAACATGCAAAGAGACTGCTTCTACATGTAGATTTTATCTCTCTATACACATATAGCTTTGTGGGAAAGTTTTCAGTTCAAAATTGATTTATTGAATATCCTTGAAATATGTCAATTAATATTGTGTTTCAAATGAAATATAAATTATTTAAAGAATTTATGCATTCCCTTTACTAAAAGTATATATATATAGGAGGAGAGATTTATTTTTAGGCATATAGCCTATTTGCTATGGACATACACTTTGGTATGTATAATGGTGGTGAGGGTGATGGAAAGGAAGAGAGAGCAAGTTAGAGAGAGAGGAGAGAGAGAGAGGAGAAGGGGAGAGAAGAGGAGAGGAGAGGAGAAGAGAGGAGAGGAGGAGAGGGGAGAGAAGTGGAGAAAAGAGTGGGAGAGAGAGAGAGAAGGAGGAGAAGGAGGAGGAGGAGGGGAAAGAAGAAGAAGAAGAAGAAGAAGAAGAAGAAGAAGAAGAAGAAGAAGAAGAAGAAGACGACGAAGATGACGACGACGACGATGACGACGAAGAAGAAGAAGAAGGAAAAGCAGACTGGCTTAAAATTGAAGTTGAACACAGACAGGTTCAAAGTGTTGAGGGAAATGATAGTCGCCATTCTCAGAAATTCCATCTGGGTGGTTTCCTATGTGCCTGCAATAAAACTCTTGCACAATAAATGAAGAGAAATATATAAAAGTTTAGATTTTATTGGGTGTAAAAGCTCTTAAAGAACTATTGCTCACCAAGAGTCTCAGAATGAAAGAGTTCGAATGAATGGACCCCTGCTAAAAGAGTATTAGACCTGCTGTTTTCCTCCTTAAACTGTAGCACTGTGCTGTCTCCTTGATGACATTCCCTTGCCATGATGGACCACAACCAGCTGAAGCAGAAATTAACCTACCTAGACATGGAAGAAAATGTTATGCTAGGACCTATACATAAATTTCACTCAGTACGAATTGCCATCCACTGGAGATGTGAATGATAGAACATAGGCAAACAAATGGAAATAAACTTTCATATAAACACTCTTGTCAGTTCTGGTTGCTAACAGATGCATTTAGGTAAATGCTGTTACCTCAAGAATTGTAATCTTCTGGGGATCCTTATCATAGTTTTATTTTAAATTCAAACAGCTGTTGTTTAACTACCACAGACCACAATTTATCTACAGCTTGGGGCCATAAAGTTGGTTTTAAAGCACTCTGTTTCTCCCCTTCCTCCATATTTGATTTAATTTTCATGCATCTGACACTTACTACATACTATTTGCATATTTCAATATGTACTTTTCAGATCCCATGAGTACTCAGGTGCTAAAAGTGGAAGAATAAATAAAAATGAAAGTTCCCAATGAGAAATTAAAAAAGAAAGAAAGAACAACTCCAGATTTTACTTACTTGGAAAATCTTCTGAACAGTAATAGCTCCTTCAGGACAACAGAGCAGGTTTTTCTAGGGTGGTTGGTTTATGGTGACTGTAGAAAAAATGGATGCTTTTTTTGGCAATGAAACACAGCACACATATCTGAATTGAGCTCGAGGGTTTACCATATAGTAACAGAGAGAAAACTTTGGCTTTATTTAAGAAATAAAAAATGTGACTACTTCTATAACCTGAATGCTTTCTAAAATAAATATTCATGGTTTTTCATTCATGGGATTCCAAAAATGGGGTTACAGTTTCAAACAAATAAACAAACAAACAAACAAACAAACAAACACCTCTGGGGAAGAGAGGAAGGAAATAAAAAGTCACTCTTGGGGAAACTTTTACAAAGGTCCTCATGGGTTATGGTGTGGTATTTAGCAAAGGCGTTTTGTGAGACAGGCTCTATGTTTTTTTCTGGATGGAAAATCAATTTTGGTCAGGATTAGATTGGCCTAAGGCTGTTCTTTAGTCTTAACTAGAGCATCTGAGAACTTCAGGCAGGAGTCAGAGGACTCAAAAAGCTTTTTCTTTTCTCAGCTCTGTCAGCCTGGTTTGCACAGACTCCTGCAAGTCAAGAGATCCTCAAACTTCCATCTCTTCTCCCATTCTCTGAGGTAACAGCAAACTGTTGTCAGCCAAGCTTGACTTTCAGGGTGACCTTGAGGCCACAGAACTTTTTGAATCTTTGCTTGTTGTAACCAAGCTCCAGAAGAAAGTGAGATGAGATCCTTATTACAACAGAATGAAGCAGGCTCTGGGTGATTCAACTTATTGATTTAATTAGTAATTTTTTTGTCAGCCAATGGTTGGTGATGAAATGATGATTTCACAGGTGCCCTAACACACATTAGTAAAATCAACAAGTGCAAGAAAAGTACCCTCACTGATAAGAAGGACAATAAGAACAAGATAGTCACACACCTGTCCTAAAGGTGTAATCAAAAAGCAGAATCACAGTGTATTTCTTTTTTTTTATCCGAGCTATTATTACTCATGGAAATGGAAGTAGTTTAAATAGAAATGAAGTAACAGTGAGAAAGATGGGAAGGATTTTCACGGCTTAATTTGGGAATTTGTTTTGCAGTATGCAGACGATATCATTATTATAAAGTTTGAATACTGAGTACACTTTCACCTTAGACTCTTCATTATTTGTGCTTCCAATAGACTCTAGAATTGGAAATAACTGAAGACAGGACCAGATATTTTTAAGGAGAATTGCTTGGTACCCCAAGTTTCATTAGAAGCTTTGACCCTGTGAAAATTCTAAGCCTAATCCAAACCAAAGAGAGTGAGATAAGTTACAGTAATTACCACCTGGCATTTCCCTAGCACCTTTCATTTGAGGGTTTCATAGAGTCTGAGAAGTGTTCATTAAGGAAGCCTCACAATGCCCAGTGGTACAGATGAGGGGATAATTTCATCACATCTGGATGGAATGCAAGAACTTTCCCCTCTCTTTCTCTCTCTTCTGAACAGTTCTCAGGTACTTGACATAGTAAGACAGCGGGCAAAAGGAAGGGGATCAATGGGAAGAGATGGCCATCTCTCATAAATCTTGAAGGGAATGTGGGCTGCTTCCTTGGAAAAGATGTGATTTGACTGTGGTGACATCTCTCCTCTCACCCCAAGGCCCAAGAAGATTATTAATGAACAAAGGGGAGGATGTTGGTCCTACTTTATTTTATTCTGAACAGATGGAATCAAGCATAGCTACTAGTAGCACGGTCACCAGAATGAAGCTGACACTCAGCATAGAAGTAAAGTGGAAGGAAAAAACCCGCTGCTGAGTCATCCACAATACATGCTTTTCTGCTGTGCTGTCCATGCTCTCTTTCAATTTCCCAGTTGACTGTAGCCCCAACCTAACCCTGTCTATCTCAAGCCACTACACACTGGATCATAGCTTTGAGGACTGTGACTGGAGAATGCTTATCTAACTGATGCTGAACTGAGATAAATCATATTTCTAAATTTATTTTGGTCCACTGATAATTGTTTTTTAAATGAAAACTTTAAAAAGACTACTTAAAAGTAGACAATATATTCCCTTTCTAATTCTTCTATAAGGTGTGGAAGTCAGCAAGCATTTTATCTTAGGAGGTGAATATTTATATAAGATAAATCTGTTTTTATTCTTAATGTCTTTTTTGTATATATGTTCAATAAAGTTATTATTAGAGATACTTTTATAAGTTTTTAACTCAGGATTTGAACGTCATCATTGTTATTTTTTCTTAGTATGCAGAATATTCTAAGAATATAAAGACATCAGGAGAGTAGAATAGAGATAAAGAGAGAATGAGAATTTTTGATTGCAGAAGATGAACTATACTAGATAATAACACATCAATTTCAATATTATTAGAGACTGGTAAGGATCGAGCCACAGTTAATTTGGCTGTAGAGATTAGGGAAATTTTCATGAGAGCTGAAATAAATAAACCTGCTATGTTGAGGATTTTGTTTTTGTAAATATATTTTGGAAGTAATATTTTGTTCTCCCACAGATCATATTCAATCATATATGTAATACTCTATGTTGTACCTCAGTGAAGATCTCCTAAAAAGTCTGGATTTGATCTGCGGACAGGGTGTATATTTTGAGGTGTCCGTATATGGGTTTCAAATACAAATTGCTCCATTTATTCATTCAGTAGAGATGGAATGGAGCATACAAAAATAAGTGGCCACAGATATAGTCAAGAACTGTAAAGGGCCTATAAAAAACTCTTAGCTATGAAAGTTTAGCCTGCCACAGTTTCATATATGTTGGCAGAAAGCATGAAACTCTTGGGTTTGATTAGTCACAGCCATAGCAGTAGCTAGAGTTTGCACTGGTTTCCTGAACCCTTATTCTCACAGGGCAACATGAAGAGGGCCAGGTAATACATGTATAGTGGGTTGCATTATAAAAGAAGAACCTTGAGCTTAAGGAACCTGATTTTTCTTCTAATAAGCAGTGAGCGTGCCTGCCCTTTGTCCTGAAGGGAGACCTCATCTTTACTATACTGGGTTATAAGCAAACCTGCCCCTTGCACTATTCCTATCTTCCAAAGCTGTTCACTATGCAAACATTTTGGAACAAAAACAGTCAAGTGCAGAAACAAAAGACTCATAAAAAATTGTTTTCTAACAATATCCATCTCTTATTACTACACCATGTTGGCTTCCGATAAATTTACTCATGAGTGTGCCATTCCATTTACAACTCTGATTAATCTGAGTAACACAACTAGGACCAAATCCATTTGATTTATCTTATACAGTATTTGAAGTGAAACTATTATCAACAGGACTCTACTCTTTCAACAGGATTTCCTGGCAGCAGGGTGAGGCCAACTTTTAGTATTGACTTGCCATGACCTCAGTGGTCCTAGGCTCAATTAATTGAACAAACCTTATGAATTATGAAGATCTACCTTAAAAAAACAGGTAGTTTTCTTCTTTAGTTTCCTTTTTGGCTTTCCTCCTCAGACCAAGATTTTAATCCCGGTACAACAGGATGTATTAGTGATTGCACGCCATGGCCTGCAAGTAGGTAGCTTACAGCAATTATAATTATCCATGACAACGCTAGCCAGTGACTTGTGTTGACTTGAATGCTTTCCAGGGCCTAGGTTTCGGTGGTGAGCACTTTAAAGTCAGGGTCAAAGTTTGTATCACCTTTTCTAATTGGATGACTCCTATCATAGGGATAACTGTCTACAGAGTGAGCACAAATAACAGGTCAGTACCCTCTCTGGATTGCTCTTCTGAAGAATCCCCAGGAGGCTCATTAGGAGAGATTTTCGCAGTCATCTGTAGCTGCATGACCACTTTTTCTTAAACATCTGAAGGTTTTTTATGGCTTCTCCCCCGCAACCCTCACAGCTATGGTACAAATCACTATGTTTCAGGAGGGAGTCAAGTTAATGCTGGCTTCCACATATGGTGTCCCTGGAAATAAGTGTTGTTTATAATTTTTGAGACCCCCCCACATTGGATTTCTATCAGTTTGAAGGCACAAATGGACAGCACCTCCATTGTGGTCTTCCAGTCGACTGATTGGTCTTAGATTTCCAGTTTGGTTCAGATAATTGAGTTTAGTATTATTTTTGGAGTGACTACCCAAAGACAATGAGTTCAACTTGTCCTTTTTGTCCATGTCAAAGCCACGTGTCATATGTCTGTCTCTTGGAATGACCGATTGTTCAATGACTATAAGAATGGAAGTTGGAAGGCATCTGGAGGTGGTACCAGGTGTTTTGTGTGGGAGGCTCAGGGAGCTACAGCAATACCTTAATGTTTCTGGTAGAATTCTCAGCAAAGTCAAGGGAAATGGTGACCATATTATGGAGATGGAGGGCACCATACCCAGCAGTCAGTTAAATTTAGGGTGCTTACAGCAGTTTGAGAGAGCTATACCAGGGTGGTCTTTCTCAATAAAGAAGATTCCAGAGGCAGTACTGAAAGATAAAGATCATTAATATCTCTCCCTCTTTCGGACCTCCCAAGGTCTAAGTTGTTCCTTTCCAAAGTATTGGGGTTGTCGATCAACTTACACCTCCAAAAAATTGTGTCCCATTCCAGAAGATATAATTTTACTTTTACTCCACTCCTCTCCTATTCAACCCATACATTTTGTTTGGAAAGGTCAGGTATAAGATAGACAAAGACATCTTTATAAAATGTGAAGGGACCTATTAGTCTCCACTTTGACCCATGTGGACCAACTGAGAGGATCTTCTCAAGCAAGTGGTCATTAGTCTTTTATTTTAAGACTATGTGAATCCAATAATAAAATCTAGGTGGCTGAACTGGAATTAACTTTGAGTCCTTTATCCCCATTTTTTCTGGGCTGCCACCCAAAGGCTGAACCAGGTAGGCCAGCCTGAATGACGTTGCCATTAAGGGAAAGGAAAAACAAAACAAAACAAAACATCATGTCCAGGAATTGTTGGAGTGGAATCCTGAATTTTCAAAATAGATCTATGTAATATCCTATATCTTTTATCTGATCATTGTCCAAGAAGCATCTAAAAAAAGATAATCTTTTTTCTGGAATCAGCCAAATTTAGTGACTAAACTGCCTCACCAAGGCGTGCAGAAGTTGAGTCAGACATATTATTTACTTATAAATTTATAAAGAGCTTTATCGAGATATAATTCACATACTACGCAATTCACCCATTTAAGACATACAGTTCAATGTTTTTTAGTATATTCACAGATATGTGCAACCACTACTGCCATCCATTTTAGAACATTTTCGTCACATCAATCACAAATCCTGTATCTTTTAACTATTCTCTCCCTAACTGGCCTCATCCTCTCTGACTTCTAGTCCTGAGCAACCATTAATTACTTTCTGTCTTTACAGGTTTACATATTTTGAACATTTTATATAAATAAAATCATATGATATATTCTCTCTTATCACTGGCTTCTTTCACTTAGCACAATGTTTTGGAGGTTCATCCATGTGGTATCAACTGGGCTTCAATTTAGCTCAATTATCCATGAATCAGGTCCATGTCCAAGGGTTCCATTGAGCATAAGCTTTGTTTCAGACAACGGAATGAGGAATAAAGTTTATTCCAAAGGGATAGCTGCCATTTTCCAAGTATGACTATAATGTTATGGATTTTTGCCCAGTTTAGTTGCAAATTTCTCTCTTTTTATGCACAGTATAAATGGGTGTCTCTGTAATTGTTGTCTGAAAGAATTCAGCAGTATCTGTTACCTTCAGGATGGATCTTAGTAGTAGTTATTACCAGTGGAGCAGACCTGAGGCTGACTGACAGATTAGTGAGAAAGTTCCCCTTCTCAGAGGATAGTTAGCAATAACCAGGGCACTGTTCAGTTGCTCATCTTTGAATTTGATTCTTAGAACTGGACCTATAACCATTGAGTTGGGAAGTTGGGGACAAATCCTTGTCGTTAACAGGCAATGAAGCAGAGTATCATTTATTGCCTGGTTAATCACCTTATTTGGTCGACATGTTTACTGGCAGTTTCCATGAACTTTCCTCAGTTCCCATTAGTTATCACACAAGGGCCTCTTCCTTTCGCTTCTCAAAAGCCATATGTTTATCAGCATTCAATCCTTGTTGCCAAAACGGTCAAGGAGTATGAAGGGTCTGAGATTTCACCCTACTTCTAATATACCAAGTTAGCCTGTGCATTAATTATCAATTGCTCAGTAACAATAGTATCAAAAAATTAGTGGCTTAAAACAAAACACATCTATTATTTCACAGATTCTATGGGTCCCAAGTTTAGGCATGGCTTAGCAGAGTTCTCTGCAAGGCTATCATCAAAATATTAGCCAAGACTGGGTTCTTATCTGAAGCTCAAGTTTAAATGAATCTGCTTCCAAGCTCACATTGTTGTTGGCTGCATTCAGTTTCTTGCAGGCTGTGAACTGAGTGTCCCATTTCTTACTAGTTCTTAGCTGGAGAACTTCACTTCCTTGCTACATGGACCTTCTAATGATGGCCATTCACTTCCTCAAGGCTAGCAAGAGAGAGGGTCTCCTTGTAAGACAGATATTAGAAACATATGTAACATCATCATGTGTGTACAATGGTATAACCCTGTCATCTTGCTATATTCTATGGGTTAAGAGCCAGTCACAGCTCTTACCCTCACTCAAGGGGAGAGAACATCACAGGGCATTGATATGAGAAGATGGTGATTATAGGAACCACTTTAGAATCTATGTGTCGGAGTCTGCCAGTTTCATGGGTGCTGGCAGAAGACATGAGACTCCTGGGTCAAAGACAAAAGACTTTATTTTTTACAGTAATAGTAGTAGCCAGAATATCAACAATTGTGCCAGTACTCTGAGCCTCAGTTCTCAAAGGACAACTTACGGTGGGCCAGATGATACTTATACATACAGTGGAGTGTTACAGGAGAGGAACTCCTAGCTTAGGAAGGCTGAATCTTTTCTTAAAGATTCAGGGGACACTATCTCTATCTTCTAAGACTGTTCACTCTGCAAACATCCTTGGAAAGATAGTCTGAAACAAATGCAGCCAGAGTCTCTGCTTGGAAGATATGCAGAAGCATAAGATTCATGAAGAATTATCTCCCCATGGGCAGATCTTGACTTTGAGGAGCATATCTATATGTAATAGGAAAATAAAGATGTGTGTATAAATAACTCTAATGAATAGTTGAATCTGCAAAGAGGAATTCAATGTGGTATGGCGGCTCAGAGGAAGGCAAAATTATTTCCAACTTCAGACCAGACAATCTGTCAAGGATTTATGTTGGATTTTAAATCATGACTAATATGTCAGCTGATGAGGGGAGGTAGAGAAGAAAGGAAGACTATATAGAAGCAGCAGAAAGAGCAAAGGCATAGTGGAAGGAAGACACTGTGTAATTTTGCCACGTTAGGTGAAAAGCAGTATTATGGAGAAAAGTCTGGAAGTATAAAATGAGGTTGTCTATTTGTGGGCCTTAAACCTTTATTTAGGTGCCATTACAGTGTTTTGAGGAGCTAACTGGTGTCTTTAAGGGTTTTGAGGGAATGAGTATGCAGAAGTGATTTATTCAGTATTGTGCTTTCAATATTATAATCTGGAGATAGTGGAATGACATAGAGGTGAAAAAAGACTCGGAGTAGAATTCCTAGTGAAAAAAAATTATTGTGAATGATACAAGCCAGAAGATGATGAAGGTCTGATGTAGTTCTTTGATGGTAGGAAGGAAGAGGTACAGTTGGATGAAGATCTTTTTTATTGGTAGAACCAATTGGACTTGGTAGCTCCTATAATGCAACAAAAAGAAATGGGTTGAGACGTAACTTTAGTAATTGAAAGGCTGGAGCCAAGATGAGAAATAGGGAAGTTATAAGAAAGTATAGATATTGGGGATAGATAATAAATTTGGTTTGGGACAAAAAAGAAGCCCTTTGAAAATGGGCCTATTTGCAATAAACTGAAGGAAACAAAAAACAAAAGAAAATGGAACTTTTTGAAGAATAAGGTAATCCCTTATTTAATTAATTGGTGCAATGAAAATTGTGTCAAGAAAAGTTTAAGCATTGAAACACTAATTCAGGATCATCTTATTTCATATAGATGCTAATAATTAGGTGGAAGGAGATTTTCTTTCATTTGGCTGCCACCATGCTTAAGGAAAAGAACAATAAATTTAAATTAAGATTGGTAAAAACTGTATCATTTCCATACCTTTAAGATCTGAAAATTTTGATTATATATTATAGTTTATTCAGGTAAGCAAGGAATCATTTATAAAGGTTATAAGCTTATAATTTAAGGTGTAGGTCTTAATTTTTAAATTCAGTAACTACATAAGTGAGATATACACATATAAACTTTTCTTATTTAAAGAAAACTTATGCTATATGTTTTTACATAACTTGACCTTGGTTGGGGAAGAATAACAGGGAAGGAGATATACCCTTCTCTGCTGAGCATCTAGTGTAACCCAGATTTGATCTATACACTATTGCTCCTTCAAGATTACCTTCCTCTTGAAGAGTGTTATTCATCAGGGGCATAAAATAATTCTTATTCCCACTGTAATTTTTTAGGTTTTGCTTCACTGAGTCAAATTTCCTGATATTCGTTTTCCATTAAAAGAATTCAAGCTTATAATTAAACTATTTGTCATATGATAACTGTAGACACTCGCATGCTTGGACTCATCTACCAAGTAAGAGGGAAGGAGCATGAGGGGAGACAGGGAAACAAACCTTAGAATACCTTCCTTCTCTGTCTACATTTTAGAAGTCAATATGATAATTTATTAAATGAAAGAAGGAAGCACTTGTTTACTAAGTATCCTTTATATGTTCAGTTGTTTAATCTTCAGTACAACCTAATTTGTTGTTATTTTCATTTTACAGATTAAAAAACTAACCATTCTCATGCAAGTCTTTAGTTGTGGAGCTAAAAGAATGATTTATTTAGTATTGTGCTTTAGGAATTGTAATCTTGAAGTAGTGGAATGAAATTGAGGTGGAAAAAGACTTAAAGCAGACTCCCTAGAGAAAAAAAAAAAAACTATTTTAAATGATAAGAAGCCTGTTATCCATGTCCCTATTATATTTTCAATAGTGTTGATTCTGTTTTATATTACTTCTCATTCAAACTTTATTTCTCCACTGCTTTTTTGTTCTACTTCTTTCCTTAGCTCTTCAAGCTTATGTTTCAACTCGTTATGTTAGTTCCTGTATTTTCCTTGATCTCTTACTTGAGTTTTCGTGTGCAGAGACAATTGATTCATTATATTTTCAAAATTTATGATATTATGTTTTCTTATAATTTTTATTTGCTTTATGGCGATATTTTTTGAGGGTGTGTTATTTCACTTGCCATTTCCCCCTTCCTTTTTCTTACACTATATTTTGGTATTTTGTGCTAGTTTAGTTTTAGACTTTTGTTTTTCTTTAAATAAGGCACTTTTTTTTTTTTTGGACCAACTGGAGAGAAGACAAAACCATGTTTCAGGCTTGTAGGAATTCTAGTTGTTTTTGTAGATTATTCCTTTGGACCTTTTTATTTATTTCTTCTAAGCCACCTGAGTTTGTTAGCAAAGGACTGCTTCCAGTGCAGACAGTCCTTCCATTTCCATGCTGAATTAATTGCTTTACCAGCATGACAGACCACCTCAAAACTCAGCACCTTAAAACAACATTTATTTAGCTATCGTGAGTATGTTGGTCACATCCTAGGCTCATTTATAAATCTGTGGCTGGCTGGAGGCTGACTGATTTAGGCTGGGCTGAGGGTGGCTTTGCTTTTATCCACTTCCTGGGACCAACATTCTAGTCTGGGTTTGTCCTTCTTGTAGCAGTGGCAGACGTGCAAGAGGGCAAGAGGAAATACACAGGACTCTTCAGAACTTGTCTTAGAACTGGCATAACACCATATTTGCCTTATTCCTTTGGTCAAATCAAATCAACATTACTGAGCCAAGATTCAAAGGATGGAGAAATATACTGCATCTCCTTAGTGACTGAAACTGAAAAAGAGGATGGATACAAGGTTGCAGAATTGAAGCTATTAAAACAATTTATCACAGCTGCCAAACACAGAATGGTTTCTACAAATACAGCTTGTTCGTGAGTTGTCTGTTCATCCCCTAGCTTATGCTTTTTATGACTTTGTTTTAATTGGTCCAAGGAATTTCCCACTGGTAGTCCATGTACTTGGTCATTTAGTTTCAAATAAGATGATATAGGTGGACTTCTAAGATGGCCCCATTCATTCCCATTTCCTGGTATTCACTCTCTACATGAGTGTGGGCTGGCTCTAGTAACTTGCCTCTATGAAAAAAAGTAATGAGATGCAATTCCAAGATTAGATTATAAAAGACTATGACTTTCATCATACACATATTCTCTCTCCCCGGTTCTTGTTTGCTTGGTCTGATGAAGCCAGCTGCTATGTTGTGAGTTGCCCATAGAGAGGTCCACATAGCAAGGAAATGAGCATGGCCTGCAGCCAACAGTCAACAGCCAGCAGAGAACTGAAGCCTTCAATTTAAAGCCCTTAACCATATGAATGAGCTTGTGAGTGGATCCTATCCTAATCAAGACTTCAGATAACTGCGGCCCTAGCTAAAACCTTCACTGCAACTTGAGAGAGATCTTGAAGTTGAGGACTCAGTAAAGCCTTGCCTAGATCCCTGACCTACACAAACTGTGATACAATAAATGATGATGGTTAAAGCCACTAAGTTTTGAGATAATATGTTACACAGCAATAGATAACTAATACACATGGATTGCTGGTTTTACCTTTCAGGCTGTGGCATTTGCATCGGAGAAGTGTGCACTGTTGGTTTTGCTTGAGATCTGTAGTCAAGGACATTGTCTTTAAATAGCTGGATCTTCATTGCATTTGGCATTTCTTCCTAATACATTGCAGGCTGGTATTTATTGTTTATTTAAAGAAACCTTAAATGTATTAAAGGTTTATTAAAGAAGGAGTTTAGAGTTGCTTTTCTGTTTCTTATTCTACTTATTGCTTTTGGGTAATTTTTTCCCTGCCATTACAAAAATAAAAGTATAGGTTCTGACTCGTGCATTTCATTTTCTATACACCTCTAGAGAACTCCTGCTTTGGAGCCTTGAGACAATATGTGAGAAACTTAACAAACCCTAGTCCAGTGACTTAGTAAAATAATCAAGCTAGCTTTGTGCTGGTTCTCCTTTGACCCAGCGCCCTGCTTTCACAGTACTAGTCTTATATGTTCAGTCCAAGAGGTGGTATGTGTGGGTTCTGGCATCAGATTGTACATTTACTGTAGTTCTATTACTGTGTGACCCTGGAAAAATTACCCTCCCTAAAACTCATTTCTCTAGTCTCTAAATACTTTATAAGATTGGGAACTAATCTTGATAGTATTGTGAGGCTGATGAAATAAAATAATTTATGCTGTTTAATACAGTACCTACCAGATGGGAAGTCTTCAATAAATGTTAACTATGTAAAACATATATTTATTGAATACCTATTGCCTGACATTGTGTGAGGTTATGAGGATGCTATTATGAGGGTAATTTGATTCTTTTTTTCAAGGAAATCACAGTATTGTGAGTGAAATAGTAATTAATAATTGTATGACATTATTGTTTACAAACATTTTCATGTACTTTACTTATCTGATCCTGAAAACTCACCTATAAAGTATTATTCCTGAGTTCCTGTTTTGGTTTCTTGCCTGACAACCCAGTTACTCTAAGATTAGATGACTTTTTATATTCCCATTTCCTTCCAGGGAACAACCAAATGACAATTATCTACCTGACCTTCCTTCTAGAATCTATTTAAATTATTCTCGCAATCTGTCTATATATTTTATAAAATGGTGTGGATGAAGCTTTTGGATGTAGGTGAAGCATTTAGATAAACCAGTTAGTGAGCATGAAGAAAGCTGCTGCCACTGTTATCTCTTTTAGCCCCTGATTGGCTAGAGTCAGCAGTTCAACTTCCATAACTCATTCCATTTGGCTACAATATCTGCCCCAAACCTAGATCTTAGATTAGTTCCTTGAGGGTCATCTGATAACCAACCTCCCCACACATGAATATTAGTCAGAGGAGGGGGTGGAATGGAAAGGCAAGCAATAAAGTTGGCCAGATGCAGACAGCAATAAGATCTGGTCATAGCAAAGAGGGAGGTAGGCAAGGAATTATCCTTTACAGCCTTTATCAAGAATCATGGGGAGAGATTGGCATGAATGCTCAAGTGAGTTTCTTTGATGTGAATAACAAAACTACCGAACTCTTTCCCTATGACTTGTTCAATTTGCCTGGGGGATACATTTTAGAAAAAAAAAAAAATCAATAATTTGCCAAAACCCCAAAATATGAACAAGGCCTCCCCCTGTTTAGGCCACCAAGTAAAAACATTCTTACCAAACAAACAAACAAACAACAAACAATAAACAAACCAAAGCTAATCCCCCCAATTATGTCCAGTTCTGTTAGGCAGGCACAGCTGAGAGAGTATCAAGCAGGAAACAAGGGAGAGCTGGTAAGTGTCTAGGAGCTTCTGGGTCAGAGCTGGAAGATCAAGTGCCTGTGGCTCATTTCGCTGGTGTTAATCTGTGATGCCTTTGGTGTTGTCAAATGTATTTCATTAGTGTTTTTCCCTTATTAAATATGAAAATCATGTCAAAGGTAAATGTCAAGGGGCTATAAAATTACTCTTTTTATCTTCTGTACATTTATCAGTTGATAAATGGAAAGACACTGCTGCCAAAATAACTGAATGAATAATTTATAAATGACTGATGCATCTTGTATATTGTTTCAGGCACCAAACAGTAGGACATCAATAATCAAAAGAAGTTGGATTAATTTAAAAGTATTTTGCCATTGATATTTTTATCTAAATGCTGTAGTCTAGACCTCTGGGCCAGAGAGAACTTCTTTCTGTCATTTCAGTCCTTACCTATTTGGGGGTAGAAAGGTCCAGGAGACCTTCTTCTACCTCAGAGCTCCTTCTCCCCTCTGCTAACAAGCACCGTCAATATTAACATCGTTGTAATGAAACCTGACTTACACATTCCCTTTCCCGCCATGTATCGTTGTGACTATTTAGACCAGGAAAGTAAAAATGTTTTAACTTGATTTAAAATGGGGTTGCACATCAACGATGAATTTTAACCCTGCCTAGAGGTCATTTTTCACCTTAATTTACACGAAAGCAGTGTTATCTTTAAAACGTTAGTCTCTTTAGCCAATTTTTCTTAAATATATTTAAAATTCTATGATGATGCAATCTTGGTCACCCTAAAAGGCTCTTTAATGTGTTGGTAGAGAAGGGACAGAACAAAGTTCAGTTTAATTGATTCTGCTCTGCAAGGTTTAGGTTCGAGGCCAAACGTCAATCAGAAAGAAGCCTGGGAGCTTGGTCTCACTGCAACAATAAGCTCAACTGAAAGTCCTCCTGGGATAGGCAAAAAACGCAGTTGGAGGACAATTCTTTGGAGAAAATTTGCTTGGATTTGGAGGTCTCAACCTGGTTTTAATTTTCCCCGAAAGTTAAGCAGCCGCTTATTTTGGGATATACACTAACAAAGGGGAAAGGGCCACACAACTAGCATAATGATTTATTCTGACATGACTCTTGAAGAGTGGCTACTTTATTATTTTTTAAAAATTCCACCCTGTGGCTTTACCCACCAAACCGAGAGATTTGTTTTTTGCCAGCCCATTGTCAGAATGGCCTTGTCACAGGTCTCTGAGCCCCACTGTCTGTTAACTAGAGCAGTTACCATGGAGCACAACATCTATCCCAACATGGCAAATGGGCTGGCTGTCCCGGTCGGCTCTTGCGCATGCGCAGGGTCCATTCTGCGCAGGAGAGATCCCAGGCTGCCCCAGGGCTCCCCGGCCTTGGGATTATCAGCAGCTCCAGGGTGAGTAAACCGCTGTGACTAAGTGAAGATTGGGAGACAAGGCCAGGGAGGGATGAAAAGTGGTCCCCTCGCTCCCAGGGCATGGAGCTGATCTGCAGAATTGGCCCAGACCCTGCAACTTCACAGACAGCGCAGCAGAAGGCACTGGCTCTCTTGTTTGGGCATTTATTACCTGGAGCAAAATGTGCAGAGAGGGATGATAATGAAGTACTTGACTAATTCAGTGTGATCCAGCTGGCTGAGCCAGAGGGGCTGGCTGCCGAGGGAGGCTAGGAAGCTAAAGAACTCACTGCTAGCCATTTTCCCTGGGCACCTGGGAAGCCAAAAACAAAGGAGTGCAGAGATCAAAAAGCAGAAAAGTATCAATAATAAAGAAAGAAGGGAGACAAGGAGAGAAGGAGAAAGGGTGGGAGTGAGGCGTTTGCTCCTTTTAAATAAAGCTATTTTTTATCATTTCATTTCCGAATTAATCACTTTCTACCCTCTGGATCTACAAAGTCTAAATCCAGTCAGCCTTTTGGTAACCAACACCAGGTTTTTGTTTTACTTTTCAAACTTGCATATTTACCAGTGAATTCTGGCAAAACAAAGAGAGACAGATTCACTTTTGCCCACACAGAAACATATAAAGTGCTTCGGTGGAGATGGAGGTGTGCTTGCATCCAATAGCTGTGACTAGAAAACTAATGTGACTAGAAAACTAATGTGACAAGAGGATATTTTTCCTTTGACTGCATAGAAGCCAGCTGCCTTATGGTTTCTCATCCTTCTGTACCTGCTAATGGCCCACACTAAGTTCTGCCTCTATCCATCTCCTCATGCAGTAAGTATTGGATCTTGCATGTTCAAATGTGCTTAAACACTTTGAGGACCATCTGCTTACACATAACAATAGGTAAAACAATGGGATGAATGACTTTAGCACTATACGTATTGTAATTATCTTTTGAAAATAGACACAACATTCATTCTGGGTTCCAAGCCTGAATCTTAACAGTCCCGTGGGACTTACTATTCTTCATACCCCCCTAAAAAGGGGCTCCCTAGACTGCCAGCACAAATGTGACAGAAATGGACTTTGGTGGGGAGAGCAAGTGGGTGAGGGAAAGTAGTTCTACCACATGTAAAATTGATTTGTAAGGCCAATCAAGGTGTAGGTTTACTCATAACAAGTAGGAGTGAAGTTAGCCTTCCGCTAATAGTTTGTCTTTACCTGAAAACTGCAATGTCTGGTTTTAGAAAATACAGTGATGTCTGAGGTCAGCTTCCTAGTCTTCCCTCTTTTCTTACATTGTGCTGTCTTCATTTCACCTTTCTTTAGGAGTCCTCATGCTGTCTTTCCTTTGTCCTCAGCAAAAACTTTTCTTTAATATTACTTAGGTTTAAATAACTACCAGTACTCAAAACATCCCTGGGCTATTTTTTATTAAATGAATGAAATTATTAAACACAATTGGTAAAGCTATGGGTTTTGAAGCATTAAACTTTAGGATAGAGAGAGAGAGAGTGTGTGTGTGTGTGTGTGTGTGTGTGTGTGTGGCTAAAGACTCTTTATTTTTCCCAAACACCACACAGGGTAGGCAGATACCTGTATAATCCACACTTAATGACTAGTTCATATGCCAACATCCTTGAAATTCAGTGTTATGTGGGTATTTTATGATACCGAGCACATGTTAGTTATATTCACCATTTTGACTTCCTTATTTGCCATGAGAAAAAAAAAAAGCAGGAAAAATATACTCACTTTGATTTTTAAAACTTTAGACTATGACATAAATCTATATTTTTATCAGGACTTTAGGACTTTTTTTGAGTAAAAAGAACAGAGACCCACTCAGGTAAGATCCAATTTTGGAAGGAAGGAGGCTGTGTGAGAATATGACTATTGTGGACCTAGGATCTGGGACTAGAACATAGCTGAGGCTCACAGATACTCAAGTGAAAGAGTGATTCTGGATCTGAGCTCTAGAAACCCAGCGGTAGGGGATTATGGTTCATTACTGGGGAGGTCTGTTATTAAAGTGACTTAGCTGTGCTTTATATGTCTCCTCATCCAGAGTTTCTGCTCCCTCATAATTTTGGCATTTACTAGACCCAGCTACCCTCTCTAACCCAATGCCCTTATTTCCAATCACCAAGGGGAAACTAGATTGTATCAGTTCATCATGAGTCTCCAGGACGGTGGGTTTTGGATGGCCTATGATTTGGTCCCACCCCTGGGTTAGGTGTCTATTCTTCATTCACTTAAGACTGACAAAAGGTGGGCAGGGTTAAATAGGACAAACTATAGATCAGTGGTGGGCACAGGCAAGAGGTATCCTTTAGGATATGCACTAATAGGAATTTTGATGGTTACTCCACCAAGTGGAAATGAACACTGCATTTGGCATTTATTCATGTGTAAAATATATTCTTGATTATTGGTGCTAGGCTATGTAATTTCCTCTACATATTGTTTTAGTCAATTGAATTATTACACAGTTAACAATTGGGTATATACTACCCTGGAGTAAGAGTCTTCATTTTGTGATGTTTCTTATGCCACGCAAGTACATTCAGAAAAATGATTCATCTGGTGGTAACCTTAAAGGGTTAATGGGACTTGCCTGAAAGTTGTATCATCTATTCCTTATACATGCTTCTGTGTAATCCATTTCACTATTATATATTTCTAGTCATCAAATAATAGTTTGCTTATATTTTTAATGAACCAGTTTAGAGTCTGGGTTCTAACCTTAAACTTTGCAGGTAGAAAAAAAATTAGATCCAGTGAGGTAAAATGCTTTGTGAGATTTTAACAGGTTAAGGTTAAACTAGCTTTTCTGACTGTCACATCAAAACAACAGTTGGTGGCCTTGAAGGATGCTTTGAATAAGTACATATTATATCTTGTGGTATTTTCAGACTATTACTCTTTGTTCTACAACTTCTTTAAAAATACAAATCCAAGAAGTTTTAGTTTAAGATAGTGACATTGAGCCTGTCTACTCAGTTAGTTGAGACACTATTCAGTTAGTTAAGACATAGGAGGAAAGTTGTGGGATGTGGTGTATCTGGATGACACAGAAATTAGGTAGGTGGCATGCAAAGCTCAATCTCCAAGTATTACATCTGGTCACAGATCAGAAAAGTAGCACGAGGGAGCCAAAATGTTAGGTAATGTGGTAGCCCTAGTGCTGGGGCAATGGGACACCTAGACAGGTGAGAGTCAGAAGTCAGGGGTCCAGCAGTATTTAGGAAGTCTGTTGGTGATCATGGGTAGAGCACAAGGCACCTTATATGTCAGTAGAAAATGAACTGAGATTAAGAACCAAAAGTAATAGTCAAGGTCCATTAGAATAGACGCCCAGAAGGAAGGGAGAATATAGGCTCAGGAAGCTTCACGGAGGAGCCCGGTTACTTTACTGTGTGTGCATGACTAGTTGAGGATGAGAAGGGGAAGGGTGGCACAAGAGTTCAGACATGGTCTAGAGGAGCACAAAGTTATCTTGATGAGAAGAAAACACCACACACCACACTGAACCCTCTAATTTGAGAAGCGTGTGTGTATGTGTGTGTTTGTGTACAGGTGTAGGTGTAGAAAAGAGCTTTTTAAAGAATCCTTGCTTCAAAAACATAAGTGTCTGCTGCGTATTGGCCTAGAGACATGGAACTGGCAGATAAATCCTTGCTATTCTGTCACTTTTGCTTTAGAAACTTCTTCTTCAGTAAGAAATAATAGTGGCCTATTAGATTGATGCTATCCAGAGTAGGAGACATCTATTAATATTAACCTAGGCCATTGATTAAGAGTTTAGCAAATAGCTGGTGGAAGAATGGCAATGTATACATGTGGTTACAACTCCAAGGATATTCGCATTAATGTATGGCACATTTTTGTTATGTATATGCATCTTCACTCATTATAGCAACTGATACATTCTACCATGCTGTATCAAAGGACCATAGTGGGGTAAAGGAATCCTCCTGTGAAGAACACAAGATATTTATATCTGTTGGAATTCTGTCAGGAAACATGCACGGACCATTCAAATGGGTAACTGAAGTGAGTGTAATAAAGGTGTTGCTTAGAGAAGTGTGAGGTAGAGTTAAGAGAACTAATAAATTATGGGGAAGCATCCAGGGACCAGCAACAAAAGGAGCCATTTTACTGGAACCTGGTGAGAGCAGGAGACATAGAATGGGGCTGCCTATGGTCAGGAGAAGGCATCACTGTCAAAATTGTGAACTTAAGGAAAGGAGTGGGAGTGTACATATCCCAGTTCTTCCAAGGTCCCACTTGTGCCTCCCAGTGACCAAACCCACTTAGAAGCCAGAGGCCAAGGGAGATTGGATGATGTGGTCTGTGGAGGTGAGCCATCCAAGGCACGGAGTAGGGCAAAGAAGGGTCAGTGTGGATCTCAAGAGACAAATGGAGAATTATGGCAATGATATTCTTACTTGGTTTTACTTGGGGAGAGGTGAGCTAGATGCAGGTAAATTTATCTAGTACATTTCTAGACTAATCAAACAAATTAAAGTTCTCTTACTGTAGAATTTGCACTCAGAGTGTCAGACAATAGCTAGGTAGGCCCGGTTATTTCAGTGGAACCCTTTAGAGATGAAAGTTAGATGAGCAATAGTGGTTTTTCTTGTTACTCAGTAAGTTTAACATTATTTAAAGTTACCAGGATCCTGATCTTTCCACACTGTCATTCTTGGTATTGAATACTCAAAAAAATTCACCTTAAACACATCTTTCAAGAGCATTTAATATTTGCTATGGAGAAATATTTTTAGTGTTTTCTAAACTGAGATTGGAAAAGAGGCCTTATCATATACTGAGCCAGCATTACAAGCCAGTCCTCTCAGGGTGTCACTTACACAATCAATTGTTTTGGAATGTTTGCACATTTTGTGATTATAGCGGCTGGGGGGCTATCACTTTTTCAGTGAACTGATGCTTGAGTATTAGGATAATGACAATTCATGATACCTAGTATAATGACAATTGATAATAAGTGACGTACTATTTGAAAGACCCTAATTTAATCTGAATCACATAGGATAAACTTAACTATTAAAGTACATTTAAAAAATGAGCATCTGTCTTATTGATTTTCTTGCCCTAAATAAAATATGCTACTTCGAACATATGTGTTAATATAGTTCAATTTAAGAGGACAACATACTTTTATTGAATACTTAGTATATGCCAAGAAGTTCTGGGAAAGATAGTAGAGCAGTGTCTCAAAGGATTTTCTTCTATTGACAGAGAAAGCAAACCCTTGGCTTGCAAACATGTTCAGTGAATAATTTTGTATACTCTTTGGAAAAGCAATCTGTGGTGAAAAAACAGATTCTGGCCATTCAAATTGTGGTTCTTAGATGGAGTTTCATTTTCTGCCTATCTAAATTATAAACCTTTGGTGGAGCCTGTGTTGAGGATATGCTTTGTGAGTCTTCATGAATGTCAAATAATAATTATAAGTCTATTGTGTTTGATGATAACAGCAATAGTAATAGTAATGATAAAAAACAATAGTCATCAGTATTCATGACTGTGCAATAATTGCCTTTGTTGTGCCAGGTAAGTGTGATCCGGTACCAGATGGATCAAGCAGACCCATCCATCCCCTTCTAAATAGCACTGCACCGGGGATGCAACCACACCCTGCAAAGAAAATAGAGGTACTACTCAGATACCTGAGATCAGATACCTGCACTGCCTTGTTCCTTGTTGCAGTCCTATGACCTGTCCAGACATAAACTAGGATCTCACACATCCATATACATTTCTAAACAAAAGATACAAGAATGCCAAAGCTTCTATAAAAAAAAGACCAAAAAAAAAATGTATTCAGTGTCCCTCAAAATCCTTTATCATAGGCTCTTCGTTCCCTCAGAGTCCATTGCGTGCACAACCTATTTTTAGCAAATCTTTTGCTCATTGGATATTTGTGCTAAAAACAGATTAGAAATTAGGGAGAGAAATCTCCCCTACGAAGTTTTATTAAAAGGATATTAAATTGTGTCTATAAAATTCTTGTCTCACAGTATTCTATTCTCAAGCACTCTTCATCCTGTAGTAAAGGCATAAGCAGTAATGAAAAAAACAAAACAAAACAACCCACAATTAATTTCAGTGAAAATCCAACTCAGTCTATGGTTTTGAACTAAGGTCAATTCCCAGTTTAGGCTCCATAGTCTTGCGACTTCGGTCAAATCCTTTACTACAGAACGTGAGAAAATGTTTGTTTGTGAAGTTGCCAAGTCATTGAAAAATAATAGAACAGGGTGTTATTTTTCTCTACTTCTCACCTTATAACTAAGCCTTTGAGGATACCTCTCTGAGCATAAATTGCATAATAGAAAAAAATTGGGCCATGTCAATATTGCTGTTCCTTGAATTGTTACTGAATTGTAGGCTTGTACCATTTCTGGCACTCAA
>NW_011889002.1:1189415-1191743 GCF_000151845.1 Pteropus vampyrus | reverse complement strand
AAACAAAACAAAACAACCCACAATTAATTTCAGTGAAAATCCAACTCAGTCTATGGTTTTGAACTAAGGTCAATTCCCAGTTTAGGCTCCATAGTTTTGCGACTTCGGTCAAATCCTTTACTACAGAACATGAGAAAATGTTTGTTTGTGAAGTTGCCAAGTCATTGAAAAATAATAGAACAGGGTGTTATTTTTCTCTACTTCTCACCTCATAACTAAGCCTTTGAGGATACCTCTCTGAGTATAAATTGCATAATAGAAAAAAATTGGGCCATGTCAATATTGCTGTTCCTTGAATTGTTACTGAATTGTAGGCTTGTACCATTTCTGGCACTCAAGTCACAAGGCCTTGTGATTTTGGGGGCTCCCAAGAGTCAAACTACAGAACAGCTACCACTAAACCTTTGGATAAATGTGTCTCTTGGACCCAGTGTGGATAACTCCTACACTGATCTCCTTTCTAGGGCTGTTATGAGGATTAATTAATGCTTACGAAGAGCTATAATCACCTTGGATGAAAGGAGCAGTAGAAGAATAATGACACTTCAGAGTAACATGGCACCTTTCATCTAAAGATCTCAAAGCACTTCACAAGTTTGAATTAATTAAGCCAAGGTAATTGCAAGGTATAATGACAAGAACAATAATAATTATAATTATCCTCAACATTATTCTTAAGAACCTGATTTGAAATCAATTCTTGACACTATCTCTGTCATGGTGCTGGTCAGCCTCTTGCTCTCCATAGTTTGCAGCAGCAATGCCAGGTGGCCTATCTTCCTTCTGCTCTTTGGCCCCTTCCTTATCAGCAGTGCTCATGACCTCTGCCATCACCATAGATTAAGTGTGGGTTTCATAGAAAGAGGGATTTAGTATTCCGGACTACCACTTCTATTAATGGTGACTTTTGGAAATGTAAGAATATGCCATTGAAAGAAATGTCTATCATGTATTCAATTTTGGATGGCTACTTTCTTACTTATAACTCTTAGTAATAATAATTTATGCTTATATAGCACTTACTGTGTGCCTGACACTGTTCTAAGTGCTTCTCGTATATTAATTTATTTGACCCTCACAATGACTGTATGAGGTAGGTACAATAATCATCATTATCCCTATTTCACAGATGAGGAAACTGAGGCACAGAACAGTTAGTTAACTTAGCCAGGTTACAGAATTTATCATGATTGGGTTGTGGTGGTAAGTGGTGGCTGGGAATTTATGGCATTGACAATATGCTGCCAGAATTTGCACTTTAAGCCACTACATTTTACTGTTTCTATAAAAGGAAACAGGATTATAATTTTTACACAAGAAAACAGGCCAGTTTCTCAATATCATGTGAGTATTTCTACATTTTCCAGATATTTTAGAATGGGTGAAACCATGGCATTAGAAGTGGACTTCCTGGATTCAGATCCCTGTTTTGCTACTTACTAGCAGTGTAACTCTGTGAAAATACTTTACAGTTGTCCTGTCTGTAAGATGGGGATAATATAGTCTATTCCTCATTGAATTGTGGGATGATTATATGACCTAGTCATATAAAGGGCTTAGAGCCATGGCTAGCAGATAATAAATGCTCAATAAATAACAGCCATTACTATTATCTAGCCTTTAATAGATAACAGATAACTTAAAAAATAAATATCTAAGACTTTGTAACATTATTACTTGCATTAAGATATAAATGAGGAATCTTATAAGATATTCAGATTAATTTTTGTGGACCCCTGTTGTGAATTTAACAATTCTTTTAACATATCAAGGGTCTGTACTATAGAAAAGATGATTTAGAAATTCCATTGCTCTTAGTAGACTTAGCTACCCTTCTAGGGGACAGAGACCTCTCCAAACTTATAATTTATTTCAACAATGGGAAATGTAGGTTTGGGAAGAGGCAAACACCTATTACCATTTTTCTCATCTACTCATGCTCCACAGAAAACATTTAGGGTTACACTACACTTGTCCAGTGCTTTCTATGATAATCATAGTGTAGTTGTTGTTTTCCTGATGCCACTCTGGAACTCTCCCATATAAACCACCACCACACCTTCTTATAGCAGTGGCTATTACTAGTGCTCTGGAAAGGTAGAATTTCTACTGTTCTAACAATGGCAAAGAATCCAAATAATGCAGGTAGAGATCTATTTACTTAAATAAACTGTAGGCATGTCCACGATGAGATCATGTTCATGATTTTCATATTGTGTGAGTAATATTAAATTAATTTGGCATTGGTTAAACTTTATTTTTGAGAGGAGACTGTCTCTAGGGTCACTCACCAGTAAATGAAGTTGTATAATGTTCATGTATTCTGGA
>NW_011889002.1:1110937-1188595 GCF_000151845.1 Pteropus vampyrus | reverse complement strand
GCCTGAGAATTTAAATCTCTCCTGAGCTTCTCACTACAACTCTAATGAGATGATCAAAAACCACCTAAGGCCACATCTAAATTATGGACCACTGATGGGAAAGACTTATCAGCTGGGCAGGGCAGGGGACACATACATGGCACCTTTTCACTTTTTACAAAGTTGATTGGTGCAACATAGTTCTAGTTAGAGTTTAGCTACTTATAGTTGAACTATATGGTGAGCTGACAATACATAAATATGCACAGGGAGAGTTTAGGGAAGGATTTAAGTTCTTTAAAACCTGTTTTAAAATTCACCTTGTACCTTGGAATGACTTGGACATTCAAACCTTATTTTACATTTTTGTGACTCTGGCCAATTCTCTTCCCCATGCATCTAACAATAGAGACTTTTTGGCAAAATAAATGAAGGTGACTCATTTTGATCCTTTTAAGCCAGTGAGGATTCTTATCAGGGCTATTCCCAGTCTCAAGTCCAAGGCCACCAGGATATGCAGAATTGAGGTAACCTAGGGAGTGAAGTGGGTAGAACAACCCCTCTACTCTCCAATCATATTTGCTATCCACCTTTTGACTACTTGCATGTCTAACAGCACTGACGACTTTTTATTTTGTTTGAATTAAAGTTTCTTATTCAGTGAAAAATAGCAAATCAATGTTCTAACTCAATTTTACCATTCTAAGATAGCTCAAATATTTAGATGCATGTACTCTGCTTTAATTTTGGGTCTTTATATAATGTATTCTCTGCTAACTCTCAAACGGTGGACTTATAGTGGTGTCAAAGGAGAGAAAAATGAACCTCCCACCAAGTCCTAAATACCAGAAAGAGTGCTTGGTTGTTCTAGTATTGCTTCTGTTTTGATGGCTTGTCTGTCAGCAACTTCCTGTTTCTTGTCTGGACATTTGAAAGGAGTCCCAAGGGACCCTTCATGCTGAAGGAAGAGACAAGAAAAGAGGAGAGGGAAAATGGGGGCTGTTATGAGAGTTTCTTGAGGGAAGGTTGGTAGTAGCTACCAGGTGAGGTCAGTCAGTAGGGATGCTGAGGCTGGTGTGCTCCCTGGGGAAGAGGGCTCTCCTCTGAGAGTCCTTTGAGAGCTGCCTAGCAGTTGATGCTGAATTTAGCATTGAGCTTAAACCCACTGAGAGGTAATGAGTACTGTAATCTCTCGCCCTCTTTTTTTCCCCTCTCTCCTCTTCCCTCCCCATCCCTGACAACAGAATACTGGAGCCAAAAGGGATTCAGATGTAGGGGTAAAGGGTAAAGTGACAAGGTCTCTGTAGGACTGATCAGAAACTGAAGTGGAGACACTTTGGGAAGATGGAGGGGGAGGAGAGCAGGGGTGAAAGGTTAATTTGTCCTTTCCTCCCGTATGGGCGTTCCTGGCCCTTGAGGTTTTCCCAGTGGGTTTATGACTTGGGACCTCCCCCAGGCATGAGAGGAGGCATTGTTTACTTCTCATAGCAGAGCAGATTCTCAGGCCCCTTACCATGTGCTCTTAGGTCAAGCCTACACAGCACAAGGTAGATGTTAAGAAAGTATCTGGATTAAAAAGAATTAAGCAACAATGAAATTGAAAGAGAAGATGAGGAAATCTTTCCTTCCTTTATCAAACAGAAATATTTGCCTAGAGAACAGGTTTTAGTTTTCTTTCAAAGACTTTGGGAAAAGATTAAGTGTGATATAAAAATGCTTTGTGAAACATGAAAAAAAATGTTTCTGTAGAATCTTTGGCAAGGAAATTATAGTTCATACAAAGCATATTGATTTCAACTCCTTCTAAATTTCTGAAAGAATGATTGAAAAATGAGATTTGCTCAAGAAATAAAGTAAACCTGAATTTCTAGCTTAAAATAGGAAAAGAATAGAAATGTCAGCAATAATGAAATCAGAAAAATAGCTCCTGATCCTTATCCACTGAAAAGAAAAGAACACGTTGCTTTCCCCTCATCTCTTTCTTTGGAAGCTGCTGAAATCATAGACTTTATGACTTTTTATTGAATTTCCTTACTAAAAAAGACAACACAAAAAGGACATTTTAAAAAAGAAAGGCATAAAAAGTAGAGAAAAGATTGATATGGGAAAATGTCTTCTTCTGGTGTACTTAAAAAGCCTGAGATAGAATCATCTCTATCCCAGACTTTCACTGAAGTTAGTGTTCCAGATACAGTCAAACAGCATGAGAGTCACCTTTGCCACCCACCTTTGTGTGACAAAGGAGCTGCAGTATTCTGCAATACATCCAGCAATGACGCCCTAATTAAATATGGATGCAGGGATTTCATTTTAATGGGACCATCTGTCATAATCAACAGGTGTACTGGAGAGGTTTCTGTTGTAGGAAATGTGTTATTATACATATTATCCTTAAATAGACCAAACAAAAACAAATTAATAAAAATAAATCCCACGTTGTGGCTAAGAAAAGGTGAAAGCAGTTAGGATTGCTTTGTAGTTATGTCTTTCAGTCTGGTCTCATGTAAAGACAGAGGCCATATAGGCAACATTCTCCCTCTTTTGTTCTGAAAAGTACCAAAAATTTGTTTATGTCCTTGGCAACAACTGATGACTTGTGCCAAGAAGTCTCGCGTTAAGTCAGATGATGTCTTCCCCTGGAGGTCCCAGGAAAGGAAAGGTGCATGGTGTTGGCATGACTTGGCCTTTTCTCTCTGTCCTTTCCTTTATGTGTCAGTAGCATTTGTCCTAGATTCTGCTTCCCAAGCAAAGAGTCTCTTACATTGGTGTCAATTTAATTTTTATTAACTACCATTTTGAGTCTATGTAGGAGTTGTTCACAGAGATTATTAGTGGTATGTAAAGCGGTTTATTCCTTTTTTAAAAACTATTTTGTGCTGTCCCTCAACTAATTGTATCTTATTGGAGTCTCGGCTTGTGCATGGTTTGCCCTGTGAGTGTGTTTGGTGCAGAATCTCTATTCTGGTCTGTCTCTCGTAGCTGCCTGACTCTCCAAAAGTTCTGTCACCTTTAGCTTCTGTCTATGAACAATGGTGTTTGTTGACAACCATGTCAAAGAGAAGTTGCGGAAAATGTGCAAGGTATTTACAGAATACTTTGGTGTCTTGGAAGAGAGATGCAACGTAAATATAAGGGAGCATTAGTGTGAAACCAGCCTCTTAGCACTGCTAGGGTGTCACATATAATTTTATCTCTCCATCTGCGGATAGAGAGCGTGGCAGGCTGGTGAAAGATAGAGTTTCTGGATTGCATATTCCAGATCGTGTACGTGTGTGTGTCATTGTACAAAAGGGCGTGCCTTCAGTTATGGCCTCCTCATGCCTGAGTCATGGAAAACCTCATAGAGTAAGTGTAGTTTCAGGATGGCTTTTAAAGATGAGAAGGAGAAAGGTGTGCAGAGAATGCAAGACGGTAGAGAAACGCTGAGAATGTAAAGAGTGACTCTAACAACAGGGAGGGCAGAAATGGGAAGTATTATGCATTAAAGGAATATGAGTGAAATATATTAACTGAGAAAGATAAATTTTAAAATCTTTCCAGGAATCTGATCTGAGAGAAAGGCTTTTTTTTAACTTCCTAGCTGTAAAAATTAATGTTATTCTTCTGAATAACTCAGGTGGAAAACCTCAATTTAAAAATAAAGGAAGGTTTTATGGCAAGTTTATAATATATTCCAGACAGTTTTTTTTTTTTAACTTAGAAGATGATAATCAGTTACTACTTATGGGATATGAGTCATCATAAAATAAAAATGCAATTCTGACCTGTACAATCCTGAACATATTTAACTCTTAATAAGATTTTGATTAAACAAACAAATAAAAAACCTAACACGAAGGATGCTTATAGACTTGTTTTGTGAAAATGATTATGAAAAAAATTAAAGACAACAAAAACATCCAAAGTGGAATTGGCACTTTGCTTTAGGGCTGGTCCTGATGAATAAGTGATGAAAGAGAAAGGAGACAAAGAGGGATTAACAGAATATGACAAAGAGCCAACTTTGTCATGGATATGATGACGAATACCCTGACAGATAGCACAGTCTCCTCTCTGCTCTCATGCCAATTTGGTTAATTCTTGGACCCAAAGGTGTAGGTCTGTCCTAAGCAGGGAGTAGCCTGGCTCTGCACCATCTCCAGACCAGGAAAGCTAAGAAAAACTGAAGAATTTTCAATGAGAAGATGAAAATTGCTGTCTGGAATCAGAAGAGCTGTGTTTAAATTCCAAAGTCACCATTTATTTGCTAGGATAACTTTCTGTTTTTATTCCCGGTTAATTTTACACGCCTGCAGAAAGTAGTTTCTCGCCAAGGTTATAAGGATCAAACAACAAAATACATTTGAAAGGGCTTTAAAATCTATTCTTTTAAAAAAATAGAGAAACAAAACACAAATTTTTGTTTGACTTATTGGTTGGAGGAACAGGCCAATAGTATCATTGCTCTGAGTTTTTTAAGACAGGAAACCAGATGCTATGTGTTTAAGGTCTGGAAACTAGATATAATTATGAGTTCATAGAGAGAGGAATCTTAAAGAAGATAATACAACTATTTCATTGAATTTCTATAATTTTGGCAGAGTGTTGGGTTTTACTCCAGAAAGCCTCCTCCAGGTTTTCCCAAAGTCTTCTCAATTCCCAGCCATGGTGAAACTGGGCATAATCATTCCATTATGACACACGCTTCCCTATTACATTAAAGCAAAAATAAGTTTGCCAAGAAAAAGCAGCTTTTCACAGAGGGTGTAGCACATGTTGTGGGAAAACTAGTCCGGCTGGTTTCACCTCAGCTCAATCTTTTGAGTGTAATTTTTGCTGTCAGCCGTACCAACAAATATTATAGCAACCATCACCCTAATGCCAGTTCCTCATTTGGGAACACATACACACGCACATGCATACACACACACACACACACAGATGCAGAGTCACCGGAAAATTATAAATTGACATAACTTCCTAGATGGCCCGAGGACTTCAAAGAGTTAGAGAAGCATCAATCAGATAAAAACCTGTGTGTGTTGCCTATGTTTTAAAATGTTACAGTCATGTTTTAATAGCTGGCAGGTCAGTCTTTTTCTTTCTTTCTTTTTTTGAGTGTATAGAAAACAGGCTTCAACAGATTGAAAAATTTTAATTAATTTTTTTCATTTTTATTTATTTATTTATTTTTGGCTGCTTCTGTTCACCCTGGAGGTGGTCACAGTCTGGTTCCCACTGTATTCAGGGTGCTGGGCAGGAGAAGAAGCTGCAAGATGGAAGACTCCATCAATTCTGCCTAGGAAGGAAGAGCTGGGGCTGGAGGTAACGGCAGCAGGTTTTTCTCCCTGAACCCCTGCTCTGTGCCTGAATGCCGTGAACACGATCTTCAGCACACCTTGTCATCAGAGGAACTTTCTGGAAGCCAGCCAGCTGCAAGGCCCAAGGTCAAGCAACTACCATGACTATCAGCAACAAGGAGAACCTTGGGGAACCCAAGGAGGTGACGGCAGGTGGAGAGGCAGTTAGTAAATTCCACAGAGCTGCCTGCTCACTGCTGTGGCATCGTCGATGGCAGCGGCTGCTGTGACTGCTGGGAAGGTTTTATCTACTGATTAACACAGTGTGCCAGAGGGCTGATGGGATAGCCCGCTTTGGCAGAAGGTTCCAGTTGTAGCCTGCAACTAGACAGCAGAAAGAAAAGAAAAAAAAAAAATTCTAACAATAGACCAGCAGGATCAGTTCCGCAGAGCACAGACACCAGTTCCAGGCCTTGCTTGTTCCATCCCAGGCTCTCGCTGCCATGGCTGCTTGCTTACATTAATTACCTCTTGTTCCCAGCGCATTTTTCCAAACTACCTTTAGGGTTCAAAGTGCAGAAACAAAATGACTCAGGTTGAAGGCAATTAACAAACAGGTTACTTTAAATTAACAGACACTTTTACCAGCTGGTCCAAAAAGCTTGCTCATGTCATGGCAGAGTTAGCAATGACATATATCCAGTGAAAAGATGAATGGGTCACATTCTCGCCAGCGATGTACACTAAATTTTATCTTGAGATTTGAATATCTCATTGGGACACCTTTATCAGGGAGTTAAATCAAAAAAAGTAATAAAACTAAAACGTAAATTTTTCTCTAATATTTTTTTATCTTTTTTGTATATAAAATGAGTTAGAATTTCCGTAAATGCATTATCGATTAGTTGTCAGTTTTTTTCTATTTTGCATTCTCCTAATATCCCTATACTACTTTAGTTGTTATAGTTTTCAGAATATAGCTATTTCCCTTGTGTTACGTATGGCTTTTTTTCTCCTAGTTTGAAACTAAGCATTGTGTTCTATATTACCTTGTATATAGTGGGGATTTAACAATGCTGAATGCATAAATGAATTGTTTCACAGAATTAAAAATAGGTGACTACAGAAGAAAACCTGAAAATTTTAAACCAAATTTTTATAAGTTAATAATATTCTACCTATTGCTTCATAGAAGCATTCTGTATAGGATAGTGGGTTTCCTCACACCATTTAACATTATTTGGTTTATATGCAACTTTTCAGGAATACTTAACAACTTGAAGTGGGAGAATGCCCATTGTTTTATTGTGGGTGGTAATGACACCTGTGAAGTAGCTGTGTTTTAGTGTCATTTATAGCAGCAGTAAACACATATTGATTAAAATATATACGCACACATGCAACCTGTTCGTCAATCTATTATTTAGACAGTAGAGGTGGTGCTCTTTTGCTGTTTTGTGTAGTGACTAGAACACTGTTGACAGTCATTAAAAGTTAAAGTTAGTAATGTCTGGCTAACATGCAATGCAGATTTTCCATTTTATAAACCATTAAATAGAAACGGCAAAGCATAAAATGCCAGCTGACATGCACAGAGATATTTAAACTGACGAAGACAAGTTCAGTTTATTTGGTAGATTTTTTTATTGAACGTTTACCACTCAATACTGACCACTTATTATAGAGAACCAAGAAAAAAAGTTCACAAGGTCATATGTTAAAATAAATTAGACAAGCACCCATAAAAATATCCCAACAATTAAATTCAGGGGTCCAAATGGAAAAATTGAAATGTAGAAAATATGATGTGATAAGACATTAAGACTGGTTATAACCAAATTGTTAAATTGTCATATGAATTGACTATGAACCAATTTCACTGTTAATCAATTATAAATTGTGCTTTACCAGCTGGATTCTCACTGGGAGAAAGTTAGATTCTTTAGGAAATTCACTGATTCTTCCAGTACAAAAAATGGCATCCTGGAGGACAACCTTCTACGATCAAAGCTTGGAATAAGAAGATATAGGTTCTGGCTTGGCACTATTACTAATAACCTCTCTGACATTGAGAAAGTATTTTATTAGTTTGCTTTACTTTCTGTCCCTTTCTCTGTTGGTGAACAGCAATGAGACTCTCTCAGATCTAACAGTCTATGATTCTAAATAAACAACTTTCTATAGAGAAGTCATCTGTGTTCAACCAGCAGATTGCCACAATCACCAGGGAAATAGATGGACTGTCCAAAAATTAGCACAAAGAGCCTGGAGGATGAGTTAGTAGACCTGAGATGTGCTTCTGCCTTTACTTCTGCTTGCACTTTATTTTCCACTTTAAAATGCGAAGCAGACCATACCTTACCTGATTTTCCTAGTGCTGTGAAAAAATAATAGTTTCCTATAAAAAAAAACCCTTTAAGTTCTTTTGAGAAAATATAAAAATTAAATATATATAAATATATGCATATTTTTATATATACATACACACATTATACAAAAAAGATACCTAGGTTTTGGTCCTACAGGGCACTTGATGTTGTAGCTATTTGCTTCTAAAACACACCAAATCTTCTTTAGTTGTCCCATGTTTTCCAAAGCATAATATTTTTAAAACTTTAAATTTAGTAAAAAGAATGTCGCACAATCAGGCCTCGATTTTGATGTAACACGAATAAACTCCCAATCAGTAATACATGATTGTTTTTCCTTGTTTCAGATAAATAGAAAACAAGTACACTGATTGAAATACAGACAGAAATAAAATCCACTATTAATACAAAAACCTTTAATCAGATTTATTTCAATGTTCCCATTCATGTGGCAATGTTATTAAAAGGTGCCTCAATAACTTAAACATACAAGCTGGAATGGTTGCAATCCTATGACTTTTGAAAGGAAATTACATTCTTACAGGCAATTTTCTTTATCCCACATATGCAAGATACCAGCTAACTTCAGAGCTACCCTGTTTTACCTCTGCCAACAAAGTGGAAAGGAGAACAGAATCCACGGCAAGGAACAAAAGGAATAATTAAGTGAGCCAAGTATCCAGTATGATTAATGGAGAAACTGAGGCAGAAATTTTCACTTTCTCAAAGTCAAACAGCTAGTTCTGAGCTGAATCTTAGCTTACAAAGTCTGGACTCTTTCCACTGCACCTGCTGGTCTTGACGCAACAATGCTGACATTGGAAGAGAAAGATATGAATAGGGGAAAAGGTCAGTCAGCACTGGCTCTACCCTCCAGATAATCCATTTCCAGGCAGACTCTCTCACTGGGTCTCCGAGTTTTACCAGTTTGTTTTGCAAACTATGTGTTATTCCTTTTTGTTGTTCATCAGCTCCACTGTGACACACTTATCCTCACTCTCCAGGTACGATGTGACTTTGGGAAATCAAACAAATGACTTCATCCTGGGACACATTTGGAAATTTTTGCTCTACATATTTTCAGCCTTTCTTTCTATTCTGATCAAGCAGGAAACACAGCTTAATATCAGCAAAATCTATTCTAATTTTTACAAGTACCCCTTCCTCCTTCCAGACTCACCACTACTACTCACATCCGGGAAACCATTACTACAACTGGGCTTCCTCTCTTATTCAGTGCTTGTTCTTTAAACAACAATGTTCACTTTCTCTTGCTCTAAAGAGGTCACATGTATGGCAAGTTTCCTATGCTATCCACTGGACCAGATCCCTGGAGGGCTTCACATTCCAGTTTTTAGGGGACACCTGTCATGCTCCAGGACCCTGCATTTTCATAAAGACAACTTACTAGAAATCTACTCTGCTTAAGCAAATCAAGATTTGGAAAAGTAGAAATGCTGAGTTTCTCCCTCTACTACCTCAAGCAATAAGTTGTCCAATTCTATTTAGGATGTTTAACATGTATTTATTTACTTATCAATTAATTATTTGTTATACTTCAGAGGACTTTAAGAAGCAAAGAATTGTTAGAGCTTTAAAAGAATATAAAAAGAGGAAACCATGGAATAATTTTTTTAAAAAATTGAGTTACAAAGTTCTAGGTCATTGTTATTAGTATTTCTAAGCATTCTTCAGTATCAGTAGGTGGTGCTGGGATTAGAAACCACAGTACTTTGTTCTAGAAATGTCAACTATGAAATTAATTTAGATAGTATAAAAACTGTTGGTGCTAATTGTAGGTTCAGTAGGCATGATAAGTTTTATTAACACAGACTATTGTGTAATTATTATTTACTTGTAATCATGCTATCAATTTGCCAGAACTTTTTCCTCTGCAATTTTTTTTCTCTTACCCATCAATATCAGTATGGCAACCAAGTAGTAAGCAAATTAATATGTTTGAGAAGTATAAATGATTGATGAGGGGAAAATACATCTTAATTTTTAAATGTGGGAGTTTTGTGTTCTAGACTTAAAAAACTACTAGAAGCAGCAAAGTCCAAAGGCTACTAGCAGAAATTTAAAATTATAGAGTTTTGAAATTGATCTTGGAAAATAGTTGCTCTTAGGCCTTGACTAAAGGAGTCTGAGACTACAGCATATAAAATATAAAATGGCCTGAGCCATATTGTGTAGTGAACAACTTTCTAGGCTGGTTTCCCACCATCTGACAGGTTCAGACAGAGTGAGCTTCATAACTTTGTCCTCTAAACAAGCCTCTTATAGATTTGTCAGTATGGGTAGCAAGAAGCACTAAAATGAAGGAAGCCGCCAAGAGACAACGCAAAAGAGAATTGAATTCTAACTGGTACAAGGAGTTGGGTTAGAGATCTATTTCATAGGCTTGTTTTCAACAAAACACAGTGTTCAAGGATAGATAAGTTTAATAATCAATCTTGTTTGGTATTGCTGAGGACCCGATGGCATTTTATGAACCTCACCTGAAAGCAAATACCATGATGATTAGCACTAGAAGTATGGAGTCCCAGTATTTAGTCTGAGGACCCCTAATATCAAAAAGTGCCCGAGTGTTTGATTTCAGGACATAATAGAATTCAATGACATTGCTGATTTTGAACATTTTGTACCTCCTACAATGTGATAGGTTCTCTTGTTCAGGTGTGTATTGACTTGAAGACAAACAAAGAATGTTTTTCTAGAAGAGACTATAGTTTTAACTTTTAACCTGTGAGAGAGGCGGTTACTCTTTTCTGAGCTTGATAACTATGGGGAGGGGGGGTAAAATTGGAAGGAACCTTAAAAGTTGCTAATCTCTAATTCCTTTGTGTAATTAAGTGATGATGATTGTTCAATAAATGAATAATCTTTCAATAGTAGAGTTCTCAGAGTAAATAATTTTTATTTCGGTGACAAACAGATAAAAAGACAGACTATATACAACTATTTATATCATTTTTTATTTGCAAAGTTCTTCCTTTACCTTTCTCCCTCTCTTTCTTCCTTCATACCTATCTATGATTGGATATAAAGTCAGCTCTCATTTTTCCATGCAGAATGAATTGTTCATCTACTTTTAATTAACCATCCTTGTTCTCTTGCTTCTAACAAGTCAGCGAGAATATTAACTCCAACAGTAGGACTTAGAGATGAGGGTCAATGTTGGGCATAGAAAGGTTGCTTGCAGGCAAATATGGAACATGCCTCTGCAAGATGGAAAAGAAAAATATTCATTTGAAAAATGGACATCTATTATTTATACTTATTTCAAAGTTAATAGAATATTTCTTCATGTCTATCAGATATACATTTATATTATATGTTACATACACGCACACGCACACACACACACACACACACACACACACGAACCTAAGGCAACATTTCATTAAGGAGATTGGGAATTCCTTTTTTTTTTTTTTTTAATGCAGTAATATGTATATTGTCTAAATTGCTTAAATTCTACATTACTTTTACCAAGGCTAAAAATCAAGTCATGCCAACTTTATTTAGGTACTAAAATTTGCATTTTTCAATTTAGTTTTTTCTAGTGGGTCAAAGATCTTTTTTGGTTGAGAAAAAGGCATGGAAAGAGATAAGATACTCCTTATCAGATTGAACAAACTCTCTGAGTCAAGCTGGAAAATGCCTCAAGGTGCCGTCAGAATCAAATGGAAACATTTGTTACATAAAGCCTAAAAATATTTGAAAATTACTGCAACTTCCCCACTGCATTCTTAGATATAGATTGCTAAAACAGTCAAAATCCATAGATATGGGATAAAAGCTAAAACAGTCCATAAAATAAAATGGAATGTTTAAATATATAGGTAAAAATTTGAGGTACTAGTTGCACCCAGCTTTGGATAGTGACATCTAACCCATGAATTTCATGTTTAGAGGCTGGAAAAAAAGTTTTAAGTTTTTAAAATTTTAAAGGTTGAATTGTGTTTTTTTTTTTTTTGAAAATCTTTAAAAATCCATAATACTTTCAAGAGATACAAATGTATAATATCATGTTGGTTAATTTATATTTTGCAGTAGCTTAAATTTTAATGAGTGTATTTATTAAAATGCTCTATACTTCAATAAGGAAATTCTTTATATTCTAATTATTCCTTAAAAGTGGGAGTTTTGCGCGCACTCTCTCTCTTTTCCATCGTATTCCTTTGGTGAGTATATTTCTTAAACTAAGACAGTTATTGGTATATAATTTGAAAATTTTCTTTGCAAAACAAGTTGGGAAATTTTAAAACAGAACGATGTTACTTGCTAACCATTTTTTTTTTTTTAATTAAGACAAATGGAGGTGGAAATAGCCTAAAATACAGACACCCTACCTTTTGATGAACTGATATTTTTCACTATTATATGTTTTATATTCTCCCCAGCCAGGAATGTACATTGTAAGCTTACTTCATCAAGCCCATCCTTATTTAAATCCTCTCTTCTTTCTGAAATTACCTAACTCCATTGTGTGCTGGTGAAAATACCATGTACCAAAGGCCTCCTTCTTCAGGAGTAGGAGTGGAAGGTGTGGGTGGAAAGGAGGAGCCATGATTTCTTCATGAACTGTCTTCCTATATTCCCCTAGCATGTTCCTCTGTTACCACATTTGTCATTGCCTGTCTTGTACTGAGTTATTTATGTGTCTGTTTCTTCATCTGGGAAAGTTCTGTTGGACTGAAGTGAGATAAGTAGTCCTGGCTTAATCTTCTAACTTTTTTCTTTTTAATAGATGTCCCTGTGTTTATGAGCCTCATAGGCTCCTGTCTTCTCTAAAACAAGAATTTTCCTTGTCCAGGGTCACTTCCTAAAAGTTGATAAAAACATCCATTATCAAAATTTATTAGAGAGTCTTTGGGCCAATGGACCTGAGCTGAGAGTTAGAGAGATTTCTGATTTAGTTCAGAACAAATTTGCATCAGGACTAGGCCATACCCCTTTTCACATACAGGAACTCTATCCCTGTAGGCATCCTGATCTTACCTGGATTTCTCAAACTCAATTTAGATCAGGGTGTGAGTAGGTGAGAGTGTTCAAAAGAGAGGCCCCTGAGGCTTCTGGAAAATTTCTGTCTCTAGGATGTCAACTTGCTGTTTCCTGGTATCTTGAAGCTAGCCAGCCTTTAATCAGGAGCCAGTGTGGAATGGTGCAGAGTGGAGGCTCAAATCCCAGGTCTAGCAGTGACCAGTCATGTAACCTTGTTGTCTAACTTTGTGCCTCAGTTTTCTCATCTGATAAGTAGCTATAATAATAATTCCTGTCTCATAGGGTTGTCACAAAGATTCAATGAGTTAATACATGCCAAACATTTAAAACAATGACTGACATCTAGGAAGCATGTGATTTTAATCTAGTTGCATTTATTACATTATGGCTTATTTGTTTTCAAAGTTTTTTGACTTTTCTTCTAATTCCAAGACATTAATCAAATGCTGTAAATTATGCGCGCTTCTTTGTTTCTCAGGTGAAAGGATACTAACCAGTCACGAGGTACATATGAAGACAGAAAACAATAAGATCACTTTTTACAAAAGCATCTGTGGGTATCTCTGCTGTTGATGACATAAGGATACTGCAGTCTTTGCTTTTCTACTTTGAATTCCTACCAAAAGAAAACAAACAAACAAACAAACAAACAAACAAACAAACAGGCCTCCTCCCAAAAGCAAATTATCATGTGGCGTTATTTTGAATTCAGGCAGAAACTGAGTAGCTAGCTATAGAGGCAGCTCATGAAGTAAAACACCTCTTACATGGTCAGTTTAATGTCAATACTCAAAAATGTAAGAAAAGTAATATTTGTTTTTTACATACATCCACCTGAATTGGGTAGTTTAAACAGGAAAACAATATTTTATACACATAAATTGTGTATGTGTATACACATACCAATGCACACACACATACACACACACACACACAAACATACACACAGATAGTTTAGAATTGTAAAGCCATTGAGACAATTAGATGACAGAAGAAAACAAAGTTCCAAGGGCAAGTGAGTCACCAGAGTAGAGGAAGAAGCACATTTTGCTACTTTGATAAATGTCTCCGAATATATATCTTTCTTTTATAAAATCAAAAGAGGAATCACTATGAAAGACTCCAAGTACCTTTGTTTAACAGCCTAGCTTCCTAGGTGTTCTTTTACAGGCAGTGAGGTCACTGATTGTTCTCAGCAGGCTGGGGGTTACCTGCTGCAGGACTGGAGAACACAAGCAAGGTCTGCAGAAGGACAAGGACAACCAACATTGAACATGGAACCAGAGGACTAGAATCTATCCTCAACTGATTGTGTGATCTTGCGCCATCCAAACAGCCTCCCTCGGTGCCTCAGTTTACTCCCTGTAAAATCAAGGAATTGGGTTAAATAACCTTAAAATGTCCTTTCTGCCTCTGAGATAGAAATAGGAGAGGTAAGTTTTACCACGTAGACCTAGGCCAAATCCTACAGGCTGAGGTAATTGTACGTCCGATTCCGACTTTTACTTTTGCTAGTTTTTGCTTTTTTTAAAAAAATTATTTCATCCTCTGTTATTTCCTACTCTGCGAGATAGAACAGTCAAGCAGGAGAATAACTGAATATGTCAAGCTACCATTTTTATATTTATCCTTGAGCATATCTTTTGGATCATTCTTACAGGTGAGAGATTTTATCCCAGCGATTTGTTTATTTATGTATTTATTTCCTTTCCGATCCTTTCTCTATTAGCAATAATAAAGAATCACACACATTTCAAATTGTATGTGTGTTTTTATTACATAGATACACACATAATGAAAAGCATTAAAAATGCCAAGTTGTTTAAATGCATAATTTAAAAAGGGGACGGCATTTAGTATTTTCTTAAAGCGCCTTTTTTTTTTTTTTTCCTGTAGGGGAACATACAGTCCCCTCCCCTCATTTGCTAATGAATTGAAGCTGAAAAGCAAGTTGAAGGACGAAGTTGTCAGTAAATGATAAATAATTGACTCATGATGACACTCAGCTTCTCATCCTTAATGGCTATTATTGTTGCAGGAGGGGCTCATTAGTCCCTAGGTGTGGTTTTCACCAGGGCCAGATCAGTTTATCAGAGACCAAATAAGCACATGTGATATAATTAGAGATGTGTGAAGAGCATAGCACCTACTCTTCTCATTTAAAAGAAAAATACTCTCTTTTCCTTGGCAGCCACACCTTCTAATTACTTGCAAATGTTTAAGACTCATTATCTTCAAAGTTCGGAGAAAGGCAGAAAAAGAGGGAGGAGAAAGAACTGATAGTGGAAGCTCTGAGGATCAAAGGCCCTGGTTAACCAGTGGCTGGGCTTTATTTTGGCAATTCAGAAGCCCCACTGTAGGAAGGATGAGATGACAGCTATTTGGCAATCCAGGTGGTCTCAAGTGTTGTGTTCATTCTACTGCCTATTAGCTACCCTTTCCCTCATCTCCTTTGAAGCACTGTGTTGAGTAAGAGGTGGTGGTGGTGGTGGTAGTGGTGGAAAGAGAAAGGTGGTTTTCTCGAACTGCAGTGGTTAAATACTGCCACCTTCCTTTCCCTCCTCCATTCCTGGTCCAGCTCACCTCTCTGGAGGGTGAAACTATTTTCTTTACCTTCAGACCTTGGCATTCCTCTCTGTGAGTCCCTTTGGTTACTGAAGGTCTTTGTTACAGGATATCAAGTTCACCAAGGGAGGACTTACTGAGAAATTTTACTCCCACTTCTGGCAAGACCCAGGGCCTCATTATATATTTGTTTAGGCATTTCATGTAAATTCTGCAAGGGACATGAGCTACCTAGTTGCTCCCTTGTGAGTGCTCAGCAAATGACAGACAGATCGAGACTTAAAAAAGAGATAGTGTCCAAACAAGCATGATGAGAAATCACTGAAGCATGAGCTCAGTGAATTTCAGTGTGTCATCTCCGTGTGACATCAGAGTTTTGGTTTTAAAATGAGAGAGACATGATATATTGAGTCAAGTCTTTCTCAGCTGCACAATTGAGCCGCTGAGACATTAATATATATATATTTTTCTTATGCTTCCCATCATTCCTTCGTCTGGGAAGTTTATTTTCTTAAGAAGGAAAGCTTTTTACAGTCTTAGGGGTATGTGTACAAATAAACAAACATTCTTGTTGTTTATCTCTAAATGTTACTCTAAGTGTATATTATTAAATCTTAAAAGGATTTTGACCTTTGGACAAGGATACTAGAGAAGTTCCTTTGACTGTGGTGGCCCATTCAACTATGGAAATATCTTTGGAAATTTCACAAATGTATTAAACATACCAAAGATGAAGAAAGCATGTACTCTGGTCTGGAATTAATGCACAGATACAATGTTATTTTCTTTCCTTTTTGTTTCTTTGCTTCCCTCCCTCTCTCATTCCCTCCCTTCCTCCTTTCCTCCCTCTTTCCCTCCCTCCCTCCCTCCCTTCCTTCCTTCCTTCCTTCCTTCCTTCCTTCCTTCCTTCCTTCCTTCCTTCCTTCCTTCCTTCCTTCCTTCCTTCCTTCCTTCCTTCCTTCCTTCCTTCCTTCTTTCCTTCCTTCCGCTTAGTTCTACCCATAGCATGCACATTTTCCCACCTGTAAACTATTTAAGGAAATCTTTCTCAATGATTCAACTAAATTCTGGTGACTATCCTTTCCACCCTCTATTCTTTAGGAAGAATAATAAAGATTAGAGAATACTGCATAATTCTGAATTAACTTAAAAAGAAATATTTCCAAGTAGTTTCCTCTGTCTCAGGAATTTTCGTGTTTGGTATTCTCCTGTAAAAGCTGCCATTTTGCCACTTAACATTCAGTCAGCCATATCAAAGGTTTTACTAGAAGATGCTCTAATTAACCAAACAGTACCTCTATGCCTTTGAATTTTTATACTACTTTAAACCCTTTAAAATGGACTGGATTTTTAAACTTCTTCTCTCTTAAAGTTAAAAAACATTTTTAGTATCTGTTAAGTGTTCATGTTGTGCTCAGCACTTAACCAATGCTATAAATGTTGCACTATATGAGAACCATATGATACAGGCTCTGCTAGAGGTTTCGGCATTCTGAAGAAGAGCAAGGACCTCATTGTTTGTGTGTGTGCAACCCTATGTTTGAGTATATATAATATTTCACTTGTATATACATATATATGTATCTCAAGTTTATATACATATGTATATATACCTATGTGTTTTAAACCAACACTGTACACATGCATGCACACAACAATACACATACAGTAGTCCTACTAAATTCTGAAATCCTTAAGACCATAAGAAAAATATATGGTTGAGGAACTGAAGTCAAAAGCAACTATTAAAACTTTATGAATTTCATTAATATAAACAATAAATACCAACTGCAATGTTGTAATTTAAAATAAGAAATATATATCTATTTGGTCTTCATTCCTGTTCCTGGCACAGAGCTCCTAAAATCATTGGAATTTCCAAGTGAGGAGAGAGATAAAGTATATTTTTTATGTTAATGAGGTGACTTTTGGAAAGCACCTAAGGAAACCTAAGGGTGGAGGCTGATTGCCAGGGGAACCAACCTTGTGATTAGAAGGTTGGAACTTTTAATCCCAGTCCTGGCCTCCTGGAATTTATATAAAAGGACTAGTGTCTTACTAGGCATATTTGGTAAGTTATATATAAAACCGCATATATCATGTTGTTTTAGTGTCTATAAACATCTAAGAAAAATAATAGCTACCTTTTTTTTATTATTTAGTCATTTAAAAAATATATTCATTGAAGACCAGCTATGTGCCAGAAACACTGAGCAGAAGAAGAGAGAAAAAGAAAAAGAAAAGAAAAGAATGGTTCTTGCCCACATGGAGCTATGTGTCAGGCACTGTGTAGGTGCTTTAGATGCATCCTCCTTTCATCCTCATAGCAACTCTGTGAAAGAAGTCTGCTCATTTTACAAGGAAGGATGCTGAGGCAAGTGGCAGTGTTACGAGTTAAGCTGAATAAAGTCTGATGCCAAAGTCACTTATATTAAGCACTAAATGGTATTACTTTCCCCTTACTCTACTCCAGGCCTTTGGCTCCTGCCAATGGGTGAATGGAAGAGAGGTAGTATGACCCTGCAGATAACCACAGCAGAGCAGATGTTGGAATGATGATGTTAATGTGATAGGCATAACTCTAAGATGGCCTTCGAGACTTCTCTGGTGAATACACGTTGTGTGATCCCCTCCACTTGAGTAAGTGCAGAACCTGTGAATATGGTGGGATGTCATTCTTGTGATTAGGTTACATTATATAACATTATATGTCAAAAGTGAAGGGATTTTGTATTTCAGTTGAGTTGGAGTTAATGAATCAGGTCAGCCTCACCTTATCAGTGAAGCCCTTAAGGACAGAGGCTTTTTGATGTAAAAAGCCATGATGTGAGAGGGCCTGTGAGTGGAAGGCATCTCAGAGATGAGAGCAACCTCTAGCCAAAGTCAGCAAGGAATTGAAAACCTCAGTCTTACAACTGCGAGGCAATGAATTCTGCCCGCAATCAGTGAACCTGGAAGAGGACACTGAACTTCAGATGAAGTCAAGCCCCCACCAACAATTTGATTTCAACATGGTTCAGATTCCTGATCCACGAAAATTGTGAGGTAATAAATTTTTGGTGTTTTAAGCCACTTAGTTTATAGAAATTTGTTACACAGCAATAGAAAACTAATATGGCAGGCAAGAAATATCAAGATGACCTGAAAGTCAAAAGTTCCCCTCTTCCCAATAAAAATCAAGAAGACTGATTAAATACTTCAACTTCAATTTATCTATCTATCTATCTATCTATCTATCTATCTATCTATCTATCTATTATCTATCTATCTATCTATCTATCTATCTATCTATCATCTATCTATCTATCTATCTATCTATCTATCTATCTATCTATCTATCTATCTATCATCTATCTATCATCTAACTATCATCTATCTAATCATCTATCTCTGTGATTTATTTCTCCTGAAATATGTTCATTAACTTGGGGTTTATTTTTTGGATAACACTTGGTGAGTTCACTTATTCTGGACTTGGTCACAATTTAACTGTTCTTTAACTAGAATCTTGGATGGATTTTTCCAATGACGCTAGGCCCTTCAGAATGATGCCAAAATTCACTAGAATATATTTCATTGGGATGTAAACTACACAAAGATGTAGGCTTTATGATGGTAAGGACTTTTTTTCTGGCCCATAGTAGGCACTAAATAAATATTTGTTTGATCAAATGATTCCTGGAATCCCTTTCTTTCACCTTTGCCCTCTACTATACTTAGCTGAAGATTTATTTATTTCAACCTAGTTTCAAAGTCTGAACTCCTTACTGACCTGGCCACCAGCAACCATTCCTGTTAGAAACATCCCTCCAGTCCTACTTTCCAGGTTTTTCTAGGTGATGCATTCTAATATTTCTTGCAAAAGAACCCTCCAGAATCCCACCACTGTCAAGTAATAGTAATTGATATTTGATCACCTTCAAACAAAGAGTCATTACCTTTTAGTGAGAATTTCCGGTTTATGAAATCAAAAAGGAATTGGAAATATTGATAAATATATCCTAAATCTGAAAAGAAATACAGATACATTAAATAATAGTTAAATGAACATGGTAGATTTGATAATATTGGTAAAAGTAGATTATTTAAGCAGCTTTTTTTTTTTTTTTGATATTTTTAACACAAAGTACTCAGTATCATGGTTTCCAATGGAAGTTGCCCTTGTTACTACAAATGAGGGCATTGGCACAAACACTAATTTGACTATATGGAAGACTATATTCCCTGACTTCTGTTTTGTCCCCCAACTGTGCTTAGTAGCTGCTCTGATATACTGGTTCACAGATCTACAGCTGCTACCCCTAATGCCATCAATCTTGTTATTATAAGGGGATTTAGATGGATCCTAAGCAGGCTTAATGCAATCTCAGTTCTGGTACTATAATTCCCCCCCAAAAGCAACACCTTCATTGGTTTGTTTGTTTTGGATTTTGTAATTACGTGGTTGTTATGATTTCTTCCCACAACAATGGTATTAGTAATGATTCAGAAAAGGAATTTTTAAAAAACTTGTAGCTTCCTAAATATGTTACTGAAAATTCCAGCAAAGGACACATCAAATATATTTTCTCATAAATGTGTAGAAATCACAGCTTTTCTGCAAAATAAAAACCTCATGTATTTTGTTCTTTAGTGCATGTACATTTTCATTCATTGAAAAAATATGCATGCATCAAAAATGTGGTTAGAAAGTATATTAATAGTGAATATTTAACAATTATTGTGCATGTAAAGAAATTTGCTATTATCTGAACTCAAAACACTTTTGGGAATTTATTGAGCATTGAAGAATAAATTTTTTACTACAGATAAAACGGCAAAACAGAAAACTTCAAAAAAAAAAAAAGCTTTTCTACCTCTAATCACTATGCTTTTCTAGCAGCTATCTCTTGGGAGAAAACTATCTAATGACCTCTCTTTACCAATCAGATCATTATCATAATGGGTTCATGTCCTAAAGACATTACATTAAAGAAAGAGCAGTAGCTGAGCTCACAGATTTCATGGAATATGAATTTAAACATTTCTCTGCCTTATGCAGGAAGTTTTAAAATAAAAAAGCATCAAGGAATCAAGAAAAAGTGCTGTTTTATTCTTGTAGATCAAACTTCTCATTTTTCCTCTCATATAGTGTCCTTTTTCCCACAGTTCTATGGGTGCACGCACGCATGCGCCTGCACACACACACACATAAACACACACGTACTTTTCTTGATCATGTAGTATGTACATGAGACAAATGAATTTCTTGTTCGAAATCTCTGATTTACTATAATTTGTTGGCTCACAAATAATTCAACCTAAAGAAGAAAAGGAAAAATGTAGTATAAGAATCAAAGCTTTGTTTAAGCTGCTTCACAGACACCCAACCAATATAAAATGAGGAGATGAATAATGTTTGTCTGATCTGGGATGCAACAGGGATGAGGATTGGAAATGTTTAGAAGCCTTGCAGCCTTGTGAGAAAGAGGAAGAAAAAATAGGAGAAAGTAAACTTTCTCCTTAAGCATCTGCACTACTTCTGTCTAAAACATATTAAATCATGGACTTGAATTTATCTTATAACCAGCAACAGTTTTTAGGTAAATTTGGCCACCGGAAAGCTGAAACCTATGAGTCACAAGAGGAAATATGTTCAACGGTGGAGAGAAGAACCACTCTCTGAAAGACCACTTTCCATCTTTATTATTCACCAGTGAGCCATTCCAGTTCATAACTTCTCCTCACTATGACTAATAGACAAATTCAGAGTTCATTTGGCTGAATGAGAGAGCTGGAGCAGTCACGTTTTGCCATTTGGAAGCTGGTGTCTGCACTTGAGGTAACCAATTTGTTCCTTCATGGAATGAATACCAACTGTTGTTTTCATAGATCATGGAGATTAGAAAGCAAAATTAAATTAGATTGTACTACCAGTGAGAAAATACACATGCATACACATGTATGTGTATATATATATGTATATATATGCACATACCTCTACATGCATATATATGTATATACATATATGCACACACACACACATACAAACATCACAGTTGTTACCTTCTGATGATTTTGGTTTCAGCACTGACATAGATCACAAACAAAGAGACAAGCAAAAATATAGTCTCAGTGTAGAAACTTGACCAAAAAGGCTTTTCATTCAAGATAACTTTTATCATAAAAATAATTTCCCCATAGATGTAGTTTTCCTAAAGTGAAACTGAATATTTCAAACTTTTAAAATTTATAATATATATGGTCAGGTCCAATAATATCACTGTAGCTGTAGGTGCAAGCAAGTTTGTATATGAGATCACCATCATCTACAAAAAAAAAAAAAAATCGTTAAAAATACAGAAAGGTACACAGGACTAATGACCCAAGTTTCCCAAAACACCTGACTCATAGATAACAATGGTCTTGCAAATGAATTAAAAAAAAATTAGGAGGATCTAATATTTTTGACCCGAATATCTTCCTTTGCCTGGACACGTTACAAAATGATAATCTTAATATCCACAGGCAAAGAGGGAAGTTACTGAAGCATAGATACACTGAGAAATGCTGGGATAATTCAGGACACTTAGGCACAGTCCCCCAAAATGTCTCAATTATATAACTACTCGGTAATATCTCCATTCAGATTTGCCTTGTCCGTATTCAGACATTAATTTTTCTCCCCTCAGGTAAGAAACTTGAAAGGATATGACTTTGCCATAGCTAAAAATTAGAGTCAATTGGAGTTCAATGCTATCTCTGAATTGATCCTACAGAATTAAAAAAAAGTCTGCATTTTCGTAGCTCTTGTTATGGACTGAATTTTGCGCCCCCCTCCTTCAATCCATATGTTGCAGTCCTAAATCCCAATGTGACCTTATTTGAAATAAGGAGGTAATTAAGGTTAAATGACCTCATAAAGGTGGGACCCTGATCTTATTAGTGTTGGTGCCCTTATAAGAAGAGGAATAGACACCAGAGTTCTCTCTCTCTCTCTCTACTGTGTTAGGACACAGTGAGAAGGTAGCTGAATGCAAACCAGGATGAGAGCTCTCATCAGGAGCTGAATCATCTGACACACTGACCGTGGACTTCCAGCCTCCAGAACTGAGAAATAAATTTGTGTCATTTAAGCCACTCCATCTATGGTATTTTGTTATGGTAGCCCGAGCAGACTAAGGCAGTTCTTTTTTACTCTTCGACAGGCTTCCAAATGGATCATCAATTTTCTTTTATAATAATTTTGAGACTATCCCCATGTTGAAAGGACAATAGAGGCATATAACTGTTGAATGATTGTCTCAAGGTTACATAAAGGCCAGGCATCTGGAGGTCTTTTCAGAGTGCCCAGGATTCTGGAGTTTCTGGTGAAAAACTCTGGTGGTGGAGATGGGCAGACAACCCTGCCATTCCACCCCATTCTATAGTGGATTCATCCACTGTGCCTAAGGGGTGTCCGCCATGTCGTCGGGGAGCCTAGAGCAAGAAAAACCTTTAAGAAGCACTGAGGTATCCCTGGTAGTATTAGTTTTAGGGCATTGTCATGGAAAAGAAAGATTGATCTTCATTTTCTTACTGCTTTGAATCCAATGGTACACACTCAATTCTACCATGTCTTCTCCCTAGCTCCCTTTTCTCACCTTCTTAAACAGAGCAGATAGCCATGATCGAACCCTTTCTTGACACCTCAGGATTATCATCATGTAAACTATTTTTTATAGAGTTCTAAAATCCAGTGATTCCAGAGGAAGAGGTTTGTAGGGCTCTTTCTATATTGAATAGAACCAGATAGTTTTTTGTTTGTTTGTTTGTTTGTTTTTATTTTCACCCATCCCAGGAATGGGTTTGGAAATTTTAAAGCACTTTCTTTGTCTTAATTAGATGACATTATGATACTCATTATAAGCAGATAATAGTTGACGTTAATCAAAACAACCAACTTTCTAATTGAATTGATAAACCCATCAGTCCCCTAAGGCGTTTTATAGCATATTATGTAGAGAGAATAATTAGATGTATTTGTACAATATGGTAAAAATTAAAAGTAAAAAATATGATTTGTAACTGTAATTTAAAGTGTTGGATTTTTTCCCCCCCAATAATAATTATCATCAGTGATTCTCTGGGGAAATTGCTGATAAAATTCACTTGGACTTTTATAAACTGATGAACCTAAGCCCAAAATTAAACAAATGCATATCTATTTTTAAAAGAAGCATATACAGATTTGCTTATTTACTTAAACTGGATTGCCTTTATTCATCCAAGCAGTAGAAAGACAGTATTTAAGAAAGGCTTTGGCCTGCCCGCAAAAAAAATTCATCTCCCTTGAATGCCCAGATATTAACATGTTTGATCTTTTTAAACTTAGTCTTTTATATGTTGATGTGAACAGAGAATTCTAAGCAAGTTTTTAAGTGTGGGGGTGGGGGCTGGGGAGTGGGGGAGTGTAGTTAAGGGAAAGGGTTTGTCAGCTTTGGGAGGTTAAGGAGACTGGAGTGGTCTCTGCTAGGGTTGAGGTATACCTATGGGCTCAGGTTACTGTTAAAATATAGTTTCCTGTAGAAGGGGAAGCTTTGTAGTGTAGTAACTCCCAACCAGAATCCCCTGGAGGGCTTGCCGGGCCCCATCCCCAGAGTTTCTACAGGTCTTGGGTAGGGCTGAGAATTTTTATGGCTAATGAGTTCTTGTGAATTGCTGGCTGCTGGTCTGGGAGCTCATTTTGAGAATCATTGTTCTGGTGCTGTACAATACAGTTTGATAAAAATGTATAACTGGATCTTCTGTATTTTCCTAGGTCAAAGTAAAATCCTGGCATGGTCAGTCCTGTTGGTAAACACGAGAGGCCAGGTTGCCAAAATAGCTTCTAAGAGATCATACAAAATCTATGTAAGTATATCTTATAAGATCTTGGAAAAACCCCTTCAAATTTTAAAGCTTTACAAGGCAAATATCTTCTGCCTTAAAAAAATAAGTGTGTGTGTGCATGCGTATGAGTATATGTATATCTGTCTGTGTACCTACGTCGGTGCGTGCACTTGTGTATTTAGTCAGTCGGATCCTTTTTACTATTTTCTCCCTTTGTAAATTATCTGATGTAAAGATGTTCCGGGATAACCCCCCACTGACCTTGGTCCTATCAGGGATAGAAGTAGAAGACTGGTTAAGAGGGGGAAATCTAATTTTTTTATTCTGGATCTCATTTTTCATAGGTATTCCAGAAGAATATTTGAAAAAAATTATACTTACTAGAGTCCTCAAAATCAAGGGTCTTAAATTAGGCTTTTTATATGCCTAGAGGTCCATAGGTAGGAAAATAGGTCTTTTAACTTCTTGAAATCATATATAAGATTGACTATATATCTGTGAGTTGTACATTTTCCAGAAAAAAGAAAGATCTGTTACTTCCAAGAGCTTTCCAAAGCTATTCAGAATATATATTCAGAATAATATATACATATATTTAATTTTAGAAAGAAAATACATACCTACAATATAGAGAAATCTTTATATGCTAATACTGCATATCTTTAAAATCATCACATATTTATTAAAACTATTGATTTAAAATATCTACCTGGACATTACATCAGGCTATGCCACACAAATAAGCCAAAGAGTGATAGTTGCTACTTCACTTTCTAAAGTCAATTTGAAGAAAGCAAAAAAAAACCCCACAGAATATACAGGGGACAATATAAACAATGGCCTAGTTTGGAAACCAGGCAAATATCTAAGACCTGTACATTAGAGACAATGGCACCACTGTATTTTTTGCAATGGCAAAAAGGCAGGGATATTGCATGCTCAGACAGAGTTATATTGAGTAGAAATTAATACCCCACTTCCAGTTTGTCAAGATGGCTTCACGGAGATTGTGGGATTTCACTCTTCACTTCTCCTTCCTTTTTCACAACCAAGTTCTCAGTTTGTTTTTGAAAATGGTTCAGAGGGTGGTCATGTTAAAATAACAGACATTTAAATGTTAACATTTTATTCAATGACATCTTTGATTTAAAGGGTTTCAAATAAAAAATAGGTTGCTAGTAGTATTTAAATGATGCCAGAACGAAGTTTACCTTCATGTGGAAACAGACTGGGAATTGTGTTCTGGAAACTTGCTATTGTCACATTGTCATCTACGGAATGGAACTCAAAACCAGATGGTGGGGAGGTTGTTTATGACTAAAGATTCAAAAAATATAATAGTGTAAGAAAGGTGCCTATAAGGGAATGCCACATCATCATGTTCACCCAGAAAGGCTGGCGTTTACTAGATGGTGAGTTTGCTAGGCTTTTAGAATCCACATAAAATTCGGAAAGGGTCAATCCTACTGGTTGGCACAAGATGCTTGGTAGCCAATTCTATGCAACCATAGTAAATTCATCTAGTATGCCTTACAAGCTCTCAGAATAAGGTCTTTGAACTTTAAAGCTCTCTGACGCAATTACCTCCTGATAAAAAATAAATAATGCAATGCCTTCTCTCTCCTTTCTCTTTTGTAAACTACCAGTTGGTCAGACAAAAGTTGTGACTCATTCTACTCCTCCACGTATTAGCTCTATGAAAAGAAAAAATTACCCAATCTGAATTTCAACTTTCTCATATGTAAATTGAGGGGCAAAAGTAGAGTTTTGTTGTAAGAATTAATAACGGATGCAGAGCACTAATATTAAAAGCACTAAAAAATATTTCTTCCTCATTCTAAGGGATTTCAAAGATGGCACTCAAGTAAAACTCCTTTGTATTTTAGTCTGGATCACACTGTGGTAGTATCTGTGAGTGAAATGTTCAGTTACTTCAATTCAAATATCGTTTCTAACTTCAGGAAATCATCTACCTATCTATATTCTATGATATTATAAAGATATCCCCATTATAAAGGAGAGTATTAAAAATATATGTTCTTTACAAGTATTCAAATGTAATACATTTCAAAAAATAAACAGGAAATAGGTGTCATTGCTTAATGTTTTGTGTGCTGGGATGTTATTCCTAATTTGAAATCATTGGAGTGGGATGTTATTCTCTTGATTGGAGAGTAGCCTCCAGGGGATATTTGCACACTCTGATGTTTGGGGGAATATGTTATTTACCACCTGTAAGTTGCCTATCTTGTTATTTTTGCTGGGAGTAAAGCTGCAGCCTTTACCTCCATTAGGTAGTGTAGTTTGGTTAATGGATGGGTAACAGGAAAGAGTGTAAGGGGAAGCCAATGTTAATGTGAACTCCTGCCGTTTTTATTATAGTGGCACCCGCAATAGTTAAGGTTGAGCAGCTGTTTCCATTATGAACTCCTATTTCTGGGGTTTATAACTGAGCTGTAAAAATTTGCTCTAGGCTAAATCTCCGCTCATTGGGGCTTAGCCTGGGAGAATTTTTCCCCTACATTTTTTTTTTTTTTTGAAAAGAAGAAATCAATTTAGTCATTTAAAATAAATAATCTAAAAACACAGAAATTTCAAAAATGTTGAATTTTTATCCTGTTAATTCTAGGTGTTGGAATCAATGGTAATTACACTCCTACAACTCTGACAAGAAAAGTAAGTCTTGAAATCATACCTTTCAAATGTATATTTCCAATGTCTAATGCTGACCGATGTAACAATTTACTAAGACAAGCAATATCTTAGGCCATAAAACTAATCATGTGTCAAGAATATACCAATATGCTTCTTATCTTAATAATAATAGTTTACTTAATAATCAGATCTGGCTATAAAAATTGAGGTAAATCTTCCTAGAGCTTGTTAAATACTTTTGCATTTTAGCAGAGCAATAAATCGACATGTTAAACTGATGAGCGGTTATTGAAGACATTGATAGCATTTTTATCCATGTTTAGAGGCCCTTGACACATATAGGAGGGCTTACTTATCTGGCCATAGACACTTTATATACATGTGATGGCAATAGGAGTCTATATGATACAATAGAAGGACTACAGATATTGATATTACAACATGTTTTAAAATATAGGTTTTATTATTACTTGAGTATGGTAAAACCAACAGATCAGGAAACAACCGCCATTGAATAGATAGGTGATTATACTCATAGATCTCAAGATGAGGGCAGGCCACATAGTGGAGGGGCACAATGTGGAGGGCCCCACAAGGAAGCACCAGAGTAGTCAGGACATGGAGAAATTGTATGCAAGAGGTTTTCTTGTGGTTTCCATGAGAAGGAAGAGAAAAGGCAGAATAAGTAGCTTTAGGATTTTCTAGCTTGAATAACTCCAGCAGCTCTGGGACATAAGGGCTGTCCCTAGTTTTTTGGTTACTGGCCCTGTGGTGATTAAAACAGGTAGATAGTGGTCTAGAGTGAAGAGCATGATAAATGAGGTAGTTGGGGGTGTGGGCTCTGGATTGATTGGTTTGCACTGACTAGTAGTTGTTTACTGTCTCTAGGAATTGGCTAATCCTGGGAGAGGTAGTCCCTCTGGGTTCAGTAGAGATGTCAAAGTGTCAGAATATAGATCATAAAAAGCATGGTCAATACACAGTACTTGGTTCTAACTTCTGGGTCTGACACTTCCCAACGCTATACTGAATACTAAAGAAGAATTAACATTTGAATTTCAATATTCATCTCAGTGAAAATGGATAATCACCATGCCTCTATCCTCCTCTCAATTAGAATTGACTTTTCCTCCTACCAGCTGTCTGTCCTGGGATGAGATACTAAACCTCTCTGTGCTTCAGTTTTCTCATCTTTAAAATGGTGAGAATAAAATAGGATCTGTCATGGGTTGCTGTGAATATTAAATGAAATAATTTATGCAAAGCAATCAACACAGGCTGACACAAAGCAAGCACCAGTTTTTCCATAAATATAATTTCCTTGTAAGCCCAACTCTCCATTGCACAAGTCTATGGACTTTGAGTATGGTGTTTTTGAAAAACTGCTCTAAACCTGGTGGTGTAGGGAGAAAAAGCATTCCTATTCTTGTTGGAGTCATCCATCAGTTATACTTTAGCTTGGTTGTTACCATTCAGTTTAACTGTATACCAGGAAGAGAGCTCCAGTGAATTCCAAAGTATCCAAGGATGCTCAACACATTGGCGAGATATGCAGGTAACCCAAAGGGGTTGCTGAACAGGCCATCTTGCTTATGTTCTCCCACCCACACTACTTTCTGGTCTGTCTAGTTCTGCCTTTGACTGTAGAGGCCATTGACATGGACCAAATTACTCCTATTCATGGCTAACATGGCCACTCAAAGCCAATATAATGAACTCTTATCTGTGTAGGAGGAGTATTGAGTATTTTTTTTTTTAATTTTTATTTTACTTCATTTCAGGACAGCACAAGTTCACCTGCTACCCCTTTTATCCTCAAAATGCTCCAAGAGAGATAAGCATAACCTAGCCAAAAACAGAGTAAAGTACAATCCTACAAATATTCTCTTCAATCATTTTGGAAACAGTTACACACATTTTCCTAATAGAGAACACTAACGGTTGATACAAAATATTTGTTTTTCATGCAACATACAGCATACATGACGGTAACCCTATTCGGTATTTTCTATATTTATCTGGAGTTACGTGGTCCAATTATTATTATTTTTAAATAGTACATATTGGCTTTTATATGGATGTAGCTGTTTGAAGTTAATGGAAAAAAGGGGTACCTTTTTCTTCTGGCAAAAGCAAAGGATCTTGTAATGAAACAAAGACAAGCCACTTGTATTAAAGGAACTCGTTTATAAATTGTGTTCCTAGGGATCCATGAGATATCAATAGATTGGTATTTCTAGTATCTCACAGATATTAATAGATTGATCAGCAATCAGTAAAAGAGTTTTTGGTAAACAGGTTTGGAAACCGTTGGATGAAAACAAATCTCTTACCATAGGAGTAATACACTGAAGCACATTAAGAATCTCTAAGAAAAAGATTTAACATGCAACATTTTTCCTATTGTTTAACTTCTAACCACACTATTTTTAAAGGATGTTTTGTGTACAGAGTGAGGATCATTAGTATTCCACTGAACAAAGTTTGGGTAATACTAAAATCGAACTGAAGAGTCCTCATCCTTCACATGGAATTAGCTCATAATTTTGGTCTACTCTTATCCTTTAGGAGTGTGGGGCTTCGTTTAGGTTCCTGGGTGCTCTGGAGTCAGCTTACCAACAAAACTAACTTACTTTGCTAGTAATTTGTATTATTAAAGTATTTAATATCAAAATGTCATAAAAATAACACATTCTAATATTTTTTTCCTTTTCATTTGTTCATCCACACATCCACTTACTAAAGTTTTTGAGAGTACGTTAAGTCCTTGCTATTAGTTTATTTTCTCAGCTTTAGTTTCTTTCTCTAGTAATAGTTTAGCATCCATTTCAAAAGTTTTAAGAATAAAACAAATTACTTGAGAAGAATAAGAAACTAATAAGAGCAGAGTAAGGAATAATGGCTACTTTTCTAGAAAATAGAAAACAAAATGATCTCCAAAGATCAGTTCTGAGAATGGTCTTCAAAATCTCCTTTTAAATTGTATGGTAAAATATGCTCAAGGAGCATGAAGCAATCTTAAGCAATGCAATGCCACATCAATAGCAATAAATTACATGGGTTTTGTGTGGCTAAAAATAATAACTTTGTATGTACAAATGTAAATTATTATTTCAATGGCATTTATGTCATCGCATTTACTGCACAAATATCATAGCCACATAAATGGATTTCTAAAGAAAGAAAAGGAAAAAGGAAAAAAAATCTTAATCTTAGTATTCCAACCAAGTTTACTATGTAGTAGTCTGAGGTTTTTTCCAGACATTACCCTTAAGTACGCGTAATTTCTACATCACAGTAGAGCAGGCAGAATTATTGTGTGTGTGTGTGTGTGTGTGTGTGTGTGTGTGTGTGTGTGTGTTTTAAATTAAACTCAGAACAAAGGTTTTCTATGTTGCTACATAAATTTCACAGTTGTCATTCTAAAGTCTTATATTCCATAAAGTAGTTGTACCCTAATTCACTTAACTACTTCTCTATTGGATTATTTCCAGATATTTGTAAATAATTCTGCAATAAACATCTTCGAGTAGTAGTTTTCCCCCATCTTTTGGTTTAGGCAATATTTTCAGCCATGGAAATGAGTGTTTCAAAGGAGAAACATTTTTACAGTTCTCAAGCCATAGTTATATATTGCATCCTCAAATTACACCACGTTGCATGCATTGTCATCAATGATGCATAAATATTGCAATTTTCATTTTAGTCTAGACCAGCAATGAGTACTAAATGTAAATAAAATTTTCCTAATTTAATTGGTATAACATGATATTCTGGTGTTTGGTTTGTATTTCTTAAAACTCTGATGGTAAGCCTTTCTTTTTACGTTCTTTTATTAATTGTCTTTTCAAGTATTTAGAGCCTTTGGCAAATATCTATTGCAGTCTTAATATTTCTCTTACCAATTTTATTTGCTCTTTAGGTGTTTAGGTTTTAACTATTTACAGGCAACAACATTTTATCCCCAATCTATCTCTTTATATCAGTTATTTATACATTTCTTGTATAGAAGTTGATTTATTGTTTGTTTCCAAAGATATAGGTGAAGATTTGATTAAATTTTTGTTGTCAATTTCTAACTTGTGATCAGAGATTGTAATTTATAATGCTTCCAGTTTTTTAAAGATTGTTGAAGTTATTTTGAGGCCTCTACATGGTCAGTTTTACAAATGCTATATGTATACTTGAACATATACTTTTCTAATGTTAGCATAATGCTGTATATAAAACTTTTGTATTGTTTGTATCTATATTAAAAAACTTTGCTTTCTATTGGGAGAAGTGTGTTAAAACTCCCACTCTTATGATGTATTTTGTTTTACATATTTTGAGGCTATCTTACTGGGTGGGTGTATACATATTTAGAATTAGTTTTTTCTTTTAGATTAAATGCTCTTTTAGTAATTATATAGTAATCCTTTTTATACATAATATATTTTAACTAAATCTATTTCATTTGGTTTTAAAATTGGAATATCAGGTTTTTCCTGGTTAGTATTTTTTCTGGTTAGTATTTTTTCTAGTATTTTCTCCTATCTTTTCTTTTTCATTTTTCTATATTTTCATGTCTTAGTCATGTTTCTTAAAATCAGCATAAAATTAGATTCTAATTGTCTGTTATTAGAATTTATGTTTATTATAATTATCAGTTAATTTTGGCTTGTATCTTGTAACTTATTTTGTGCTTTATTTTAAACTTTGCTTTTTCTATTCTTTTATTACCCATTGGGGACCATTGTGTGTTTTTTTCTTCAGTAGCTCTAAAAATCTTCTCTTTGTCTTTGATATTCTGCGGTTTCACTATAATATGCCTTAGGGGATTTTTATTTAGTTTTCTACCTTAGAGATCACTTTAATTATAGAATCTGAAAGTTTGTGCTTTTATCTAATTCTGAAAAATTATTTACTATTGTCTCTTCAAATATTACCTTTTCTCCATTCTTTCTCTTGTCCAGTTTTGGAAATTTTATTGTACTTTATTGTGCCTTCTCATTCTATTCTCCATGTCTCTTAATGTCAATTTTATATGTTCGATTTCTTTATCTCTGCATTACATTCTGCATAATTACTTTAGCTCTATATTCTAATTCTCTAATATTTTTTTCAGTTTTGTATAATCTGCTTTTAGCAATCTACTAATTAAAAAATTTTGATCGTGGACATGGTTCCACAGTGTAGCGGTTGGCACATCTGCTTTACATGCAGAAGGTCCTGGGTTCATGTTCTGGTAGAGCCACAGTCCATGGTCTCTGGCCATACCACTCTGAGCAAGCCTGATGTCTGATCTCAGAAGCTAAGTAGGGTCAGGCCTGGTTAGTACTTGGATGGGAGACCACCTAGGAAGACCAGGTGGAGTAGGCATAAATAATAATAAAAAAGTATTTTTGATTGTTATATTATTTTTCTAGAAGTTTTATTTATTTGTTTTCTAACTTCACCTTGCTTTTTTATAGTATATTTTACTTTCTCATACTTTTATTTATTCTAGATGGTCTAGAAAATTTCTATAATCTGAGAATTTTAATTCTATAATTAAAATGATCTGAAATTTAATTCTATAATTAAAGTGATCTCTAAGTTAGAAAACTAAATAAAAATCCCCAAAGGCATATTATAGTGAAACCGCAGAATATCAAAAACAGAAGATTTTTAGAGCTACTGAAGAAAAAAAACACACAATGGTCCCCAATGGGTAATAAAAGAATAGAAAAAGCAAAGTTTAAAATAAAGCACAAAATAAGTTACAAGATACAAGCCAAAATTAATTGATAATTATAATAAACATAAATTCTAATCATTGGAGGTTTAATATTATACCACATTTTTCTGCAGTCTCTTACTCAGGGTAGATTTTTTTTAGCTGTTTTGTAATTTTTAGTTGTAAGATCATGTTTTGCTATGTGTTTTTTGTGCTAGCCAGTGCAGCCTGAACCGAGGGTGTATCTTTCCAGAGAGAATTTACTTTTGCCGTTGCCAAGTTCCCCCAGTACGTTGCCAGTCTGGGACAAATTTTTAGTTGATATCCCTGTTTGGGTGTTCCAGGACCATGCTATAAAATTTGATCTTAAGCTTGTGTAGGCCTGTAATTATAGATTTTAAGGAATGCCTTTACTTTTCACCCAGAGTCAAGGCAAAGACATTCAGCTTTTTTATCATCCTCTTTGACAGAGAATATATTTGTTTCCTTGTCAAACTTCCATTGAACTTGTAGACATTTGAGGACTTTGACTTTACTGTGAACCTCAGTTCCAACTCCGCCCCCCTCTTTTTGTGGACTCAAGGTTTTGTCTCCTGTCTACTCATGGTTATTAATACTAGAGCCTCTAGGTTGTCAAGTCAAACCCACCTCCACCACTCCCACTCCTCTGCCAGCCCCATAGGGTAACTGAATTGTTGGCCCATTTCTACCCCTTTGGTTGTCAATTTCCTGTTTGTTTCTATCCTTGAGGATTTGTCTTACTTTCTTGTGAGTTCTGACCTGCTTTTATTAGGATTTCTGGATGTTTTACAGAAGAAAGATTTTCAGATTATTTAACATACCACACTACATAACGGAAGACCTTTAGAAGTATTATCCCAAAGCATACATTGAAGTATGCTATATTTACTGTTGACGGATGCTATTTCAGAAACGACTGGCTGAATATTTTTTAAAGACCTTTAAAATGATATAAAGAATAGAGTAACTGCTATATGAGCATAGATTTTGATTATTCTTTCTGAAAAGATGACAGTTGAGAGTTGAATGAAGACTACGAAATTTTTAAGTTTGGGTCATGGAGATTTGGATGTTTTTACTAAATTTCACCATAAGAGATTCCTCTGTTTTTAAGAGAAATGAAAATATTTTGAGTTTCATTGCTAATCATTGGGACTGTCCTGAGGAGGAAGATTTTGATTCCACAGTAAGTTTTCCTTGTTGTCTTTATCAGAAACTGACTTCTGGTTGAATGAACCAGTATAAAAATTATTTTTTTTCTCTCACCTTCTAATAATGAAAAAATTCACATCCTCTTGGGAAACATGAAATTGCTGCCTCAGTTACCGCCAGTCCTGATTTCCCCATTTTCTTTCCTTCTCCTTATTACGGCTGCTCATTACAGGAGCTATTCTGTGCCAATCTGATTCATAACACTGCTGCTTTTCTGTTCCCACTTGTTTTTAATTTTTTTCTTTGTTTTATCATTTCTCTCCTCTTTTATTCATGTTATGCCCTGTATTTCAAAGTAAAATAAAGAAATTTGATTAATCGGAATTCCTCTTAGGGAGGGTCACTTTAGTTATTTGTAATGACAGTCTTGTCAGACATTTTGGGTCAAGACTTAGACTTGTTTTGAGTGAGGCTGTCACTCGGGTTTTGGAAGAAAGAGGAAGCTAATAACACTATTGTTTATTAGAAGCAAGAGATTTGGGAGCCGATTTGATTTTAGGAGTAGAAAAGAGTCAGGATTCTGATAGAGAAAGAAGGTTGCTAAATCTTTATTTTGACACCTCTCTATAACTTATGAAAATTTTATTAACATTCACTTTATTCTTGATGTGAAACTAAACAATGGAAGAATTTCGCTCCTAGGAACATGTGAAGCAAATAGAGACAGCTCATGTAGGTGAAGGAAAAAGTCAGTGGCCCTCTTGGTTATATCATTATTCAAAGAATTTTATAGTTACTTGCTTGACTTCCTATGTCAAGTCTTCTCAAACTTGCCCCATATAAAACTGACCAATCATACAATTGCCCTGAATTTTAAAGATATTTGTTTAAAATTTAGATGTCCAGCTCTTTTCATCTTCATGGTGACTTTCACCTTAAAAGTATAATGTAATGTTCTGATTAATTGGGAACTGATTAATAATTTGTGATTTTACTCTACTTTGATATTTGATATTTGTATGTCTACATACAAAATTCTATGTTTAAATAAAACTTTCAAGAGTTTTTATAGATCTTTAAAAATTTATCATTTATAGTAACACTATTCATAATAGCTAAAAGGTAGAAACAGCTCAAATGTCTAAGAGATGAATGATATAAAAATTGTGGTATAGCCATACACTGGAATATTATTCAGCCATAAAACGAAATGAAATACTGACACATACTACAACATGGATAACATAAAAAAATTATGCTAGGGGAAAGAAGTCAGACATAAAAAGTCATATATTATGTGACTCCAGAATGCTAACTACCTAATGGATATGAGGTTTTTTGGGGGGTGATAAAAATGTTTTAGAACTAGATAGTGGTGATGGTTGCACAACATTGTAAATGTACTAATGTTACTGAATCGTTCACTTTAAAATGGTTAATTTAATGTTTATGTTATATAAATTTCACCTCAATAAAACGAAGGAAAGTCAAAAAATCATTATGTTTAGGAGACGTGTAGACTTGGGTACTGATCCTAATTTTTCTATTCACTTGTTGCAGCGAACTGGTCGAGTCATTTCACCTCTCTGAAACTCAGATTCTTTATTATCTGTCAAATAAATAAAATAAAATAAAATAAAATATAAAATAAAATAAAATAAAATAAAATAAAATAAAATAAATAAAATAATAAAATAAAATAAAATAAAAATAAAATAAAATAAAATAAAATAAAATAAAATAAAATAAAATAAAATAAAATAAAATAAAATAAAATAAAATAAAATAAAATAAAATAAAATGCCTACCTTATATGACAGGTGACTAGTAATTAGTTCTTTGCCTCTAACACATTGCAATCTGAGTTCAGGTAGCAGCACAATTCCTTTGAAATCATTAAAATTGATTATTTAGAAAAAATTCCTTCTTTTGTTTTCTGATGGTAAAAGTAGGACATATGTCTCATAGAAAATTTAAGAACCAAATGAGTAGACAGAAGAAAATGAAAATAGCCTGTGACTACATCGTCCCCAAATAAACACTATAGATATATTTTAAAATATTTTCTTTATGTTTCCAACTCTACACGCCTCTAATCCCTACTCTGTCTGTTTCTTCTCCTGTCTCATCTTCATCTTCTTCTTTCTCATTTTTCCTCTTTTTTATTTAGATAATATTCATAATTTTTCCTGCTTTTCTCCTCATCATCATTATATCACAAGCATTTCTCCATTTTATTAATTTGCTTCAAAATATATTTTTATGATTGTATAATTTGTATGAATATACCATAATTTATTCTTCTATAGCTTCACATTTATATTATTTAATATTCCTGGTATTATAAATATTGTCATAAAGAATTCATATGTAATATTTTTAAGAGAATAAGCTGTAGGGTCAGAGTGATTTTAGATGTTATTTAACTTTCCTATCATCAGAATTCTTATTAACAAATGGCATAATTATAATATTTACTTCTTAAAGTTGCTGTATCAAATGAGATATTTAATATAAAACGATTAACTTAAAAATTAAGATGAATTTGAGAATCATTGTCATGTATGCACTACCAAAACAAAACAACAACTAACCTATGGCATTTGAATTGAATTTTATTAAAATCTTAAATCATTCAAAAGAATTAACATTTTTAAATCACTGACAATGCAGTGTTTGTTTAAAAACATGGTTATCAGTTTCCATTATTTAGATAGACTCCATTCTTTCTATTGTCACTGAGGTCATCTTTCTAAAATTCAAATAAAATCTTCTCACTTTATGCAAACTCTAATGGCTTTTCATCATTTACTTAGTAGTATATGTTCTTGCAGTTGACTTGCAAATCTACTTTTTTAGTACAAAGCCCTTTGGATTCTTTCTGAATTCCGGTCATCCATAATTACCTACAACTCCATACGCATATGAGGTCTTTCATCTGTCCCTTACTGGGACATATTGTACTCTTGAATTTATTATATGTCAAATTTTTGTTGGTTTTTCAAATTTGCATTCAAAATTTACATCACTATAAATCATCCCTGATCACTTTTCCAAGTCCTACTACTCTGCTTCTATAATGTGATTACTTCTTATGTTTATATGTTTTTCTCTCCCAATAGGTTTTTGGCCCTTGATTGCAGGGATTATTTATTTTTAAATCTTTGGATTCCCTGGATCTAGAGTAGAAACTAGATATGAAATGTGCTCAAAATATTTATTCAATTGCTGATTATATGGAACTGGTCTAAAGAATTGGTAAACTTTTATATTTCCAAACATGAGAAAATTTATCAAATAGCAAGTTTCTGATCCTAATCATTTTAGGCTAATATACACATTGAAATGAAGAAATATCATTCCTGGCATTGTGTAAGAAAATGTTATTTTACATTCAAATACATGTCATCCTTTCAAATGTTTATGCTTTCAACATAAACTTTATGTCAACAAGGAGACCTTCTGGAAATCCTATAGAAATCTTTTTAATGAGTTGAAAAAAATCTTTCTTATAATCCATTGCTGTACTTAATTGTTTTTGGTAATCTCACATAATTGTGATAGACATGTTAAAGACATAGTTAGTGTTCTAGGTTTTGCCACACAAAAAACTGAACCAGTAGCCAGTTAATAAATCTGTACTGATGGCATTTTCTTTAAAGTGACATCAAATTAAGCAATTAAATATTTGAATTGTTTTACAAGAAGTTTGCAAAAGATAATTCTACTTGTTCTTTTTATCTTGTTCTCAGTAGAAAAAATTAGCAAATGCTGCCTTCAAAATTTATTCTTTTGTATTTGAAAACGAAGGCATTATCTTCCTATCCAGTCCCCACATGTAGTCTGATCCCCACTTGAATTTACTCTCTATATCCTAGCCTGTGCGATTGAGTCGAAGTGCAAATATAATCACATACTACCCTTCTCCCAAAGCCTGTGAAGTAAACGTGTACACACATGCTTCCTTTCAAGAGTTTGTTTTCAACATAAACTTCCAACAAAATACACATATGTTCACTCACGCACATAAACTCACACGAAACCATTTGGTGGCTCTCAAATTCTTCTAAGATAAAGACTAAAATCCTCAATACACTAAGCGAGGCCCTGTGTACCCTGCCCGCCTACTTTGGACTCATTTTGTATCATTTTCTTTACAGCTTTGTGTACTCCTGCCAGGTAAATTTGAACACGCCATACACCTTTTGGCTTTGGCCTTCACAGATACTTCGTCTCCAACCATAGGGTCCCCATTGGTTCTCCTCCTAGTCTCTCCCTTGGTTAACCTTTGGTTAACTCCTACTCACCCTTTAGAGCCCAACTCAATATTGTTTTCTTAGCTAAGTCTTCCCTGACCCTCTAAATTGGTTTATTCTGAGCTGTATTCTCAGACACTATTCTCAGTTCACCTTGCACGATTAATAGGTATGCATTTTAATTAATATTTACCTCTTACACCAGATTGTAAGCTCTGTGTAGATGAGGACCTTGTATTTTTTACTCACCATTTTATGCCCTTGAGATCACACAGTTCAATGTCACCTGTCCATACTCACTCAGAAGTCTTCTGATTTCAAGAACTACATTTTTTACTCCATTTATTTAATTGAGATGTATTTAGTTTTAGAATGCTATAGACAACAATATCAAGGAGTTTTTATTTGGTATCTACTTTGCTCTCTTTTGTTGGAGAGAAACATCTTAAAACTATACTTGATACTGGCACGGACAAAAACACAGTTTTGGGGTACAAATGCAGTATTTAGAGATGACATGTTCTTTCCACTATTCAGGTAGGAGAAAATAGGACTCAACTCACCCCAATGAACAACTATAAACAATAATGGTGGCACTATTCTTTTGTCTCCTTCTTTGCAGCTGCTAATGTGCTTTGACAGTTAGCTTTGCTCTTTTATGAACTCTCCACCAGCTGTAATCAGTCATGGGGAAGTCAGGCAGCAAAATTTGCATGTGCCAATTCTCACCCTAGCTTTCTAAAAAAAATGAGCATTTAAAGATATAAAACATTTTTGAATGAGATTTTTCAGTGTTCCAAGTTGTAATTTCATCTTTAAACATACTATTATAGGCTTTGAATATAAAGTTAGTTTTAACCTCAGAATAAATTGACAATATGCAATTTCTGTAAGAGGAATAATGTAACATTTTAAGAAATAAAGATATTACAATACAATGTCAGGTGACTAATTACTTTTGTACACATAAAAAACATGCAGGCAGTCTTAATGTTGTAGAAATGTATGTGTTACTCTAACTGCTCAAGAATTTAGCCACCTTTATATTACCCACATTTAAAAAGAAATCATGTGGGGAAACCATGTTTTAGTAAATGTTGCTAGCATTCACTCAAGCTCACATTTATTTGCTCTGATATAAGGTATTAAAACTTGGGAAAATAGGGGGTTATTTAGAAGTTGATGATAAGAATGGAAGTTTCCTTGAAGAAAAAAGCCATAAGGGAGGTCAAGACCTCACTGTGACCTCAAATGTAACTATTACCCTACTGGTTAGTTGAAATTGGAGATCAAAGACCTCGTGTGCTAAATGTATTTGGCTGTGAATTGTTTCATGAAAAGGGTAAAAAGAAGTGTTTGTGTCATTTTTTTAGTAGGAAATGCATTTACTCACTTTAAAAAATAAAATTGTACATAGCATATGAAAGTAGTACTTCATAAATAGGACTACTCAATCTTTTTCATTCTTTATAAGTTAAATGATTTATACAGATTCTATTAAAATAGATTTTTAATGTAAATGAGAGATAGCTTATGTTTACCTGAGTTTTTGTTATATTTTTGTCTTTTACATATATTTTTAAAGAGTTCAGATTTGAAGGGGGAAAAAAATCCTTTTAACAAGTAAATTTGTTCTTTCATCTCTCTTTTTCCTTGACTAGGAAGAACATGTTTCCATGCGATTTTTTTTACTCTTACACTCTCAATACTTCTGACACCAGATATTTGGGTTTTCCACACATCCAGCAATTCTCTGTGACACCAAATGGGTGTCCTATAATACAATTCAGTTCAGACACTATCTACCTGGAGTTAGCATCAGATCCCACAGATTGTTAAGGGCTCAGTCCCACCAGAGTGCTCCCCTCACTTAAGATGCCAAACACAAGCCCCAGGTTGTCACCTGCCCAACTGGCTGTAAATTGAGGTTCTCAGGATTTCCTCCTTGGATTCGGTAATTTGCTAGAATTGCTTGCAGAAGTAAGGGAAAAATGTTTACCAGTTTATTATAAGGGATATAATAAAGGCTACAGAGGAATAGCAGATAAAGAGACACATGGGGCAAGGTATGTGGGAAGAGGCTTAGAGCATCCATAATCTTTCTGGTACAGCATTCTCTCAGCAGCTCCACATGCTCACCAACTGGAAGCTCCTGACCCCAGTACTTCTGGGATTTTTATGGAGCCTTCGTCATGTAGGCATGATTGATCATTGATGGTCTTCATCCCTCTCCCCTTCTGGAAGGTTGGGAGTGGGGTGGAAGTTTCCAAACTTTCAATTATGGCTTGATCTTTCTAGTGACCGGCCCCTATCCTGAAGTCATCTGGAACCCCACCAAGAGTCACCTCATTAGAACAAAAGATATTCCTGTCACCCAGAAAATTCCAAAGGATTTGGGAACTCTGTGTCAGGAACTAGGGTCAAAGACCAAATATTAGACAAAAAAGATGCTCCTAGTATTCTTATCACTTAGGAAATTACAAGGACTTTAGGAGCTCTGTGCCAAGAACAGCAGGCAGAGACCAATATATTTTCTATCATTTCACACTCTCCTTTTTATTTCCTTCCTTCCTTCCTTCCTTCCTTCCTTCCATCCTTCCAGCCCTTTCCAGAAATGGGTAGTTTTATTACAGAACATAACTTTAAAACTATGGTCATTAGATTACTTGGACCAGAATTATCACATAGGGGGCTTGTTAAAAATCCAGATACCTGAGCTTCATTGAAGACTTGTTGGATCAACTCTCTGGGGGAGACTTCTAAATCTGAATATTTTACCAGCTCCCCAGGTGATTCTTATACACACTCAATCTGTAGAACCACTCTTGCTAGGAAAAGAGTATAAAAGATATTATAATCTTGGTGATAAGCCCTAGTCCTGTGAAATTCCTGATATCTTTTAAAATAAATGATGACATCTTTCAAAAAAACAATTTGCCTTTCTGTCTCACCTGGCACCCATTTGCTCTATGTCCTATTCTTTATTCTGCTGACCATGACCTTGGCTACAGCAGAGGGGAAGAGATGGCTAGCAGACCAGTCTGGAAGGAACCCCATCCTTAGGTAGTGTCTCATTCTTTTTCTCACGTCACTTCTGCTGGCTCTTTGTTTTGCTTCATCTTTCTCCATTCAATTTTTGTTCTTGGATGTCTGAAGGAACTTTAGGAGCATAGTGTTTGGAGCTGGTTATTTGGAGCCAGTCACTTACACTCCTTCATGACTAAATACATAGAATAAAGCAAGGATTGAATAGTCAGGCAATGATACCAACAAGAAAGCTAATACTGCCTGGTTGCAGGTGCAGGTAGAGTTTTAATAGTGAACAAAAGGGCACGAACAAACAAAAAAAGGTTCTGAAGAAGAGAGGATAACTTTTCCTGGGTACCACTCAACTTAGGTGTATTTTTTTTTTTCTTGTTGAAAGCAAAGGAAGTTTATAAAAACCTCTCAGTGCAAGCAACACAGAAGACATTGTATTGCAGCCACTTGCAGAGCGCATTTGCAAGCAATTTCATTAATTATGCAGCTAGTAATTAAGATTAGAAATAGCAGAATTTCAATTAGTCACTAAGTCTGTGTATTTAAAAAAGAAAAATTTGAATAACTGCAATCTAAGAAACTAATCTGAGAATAGTGCATCAGTTCTGATACAAAAGAGATTTCAGATATGTAGTAGGATAGTTTGGGAAATAGAAGTGAATCAGAAGACAAAGAGGAAATTGATGAAAGAAGAGGAGGAATCAGAATCGATTAGAGATATTCCCATGACACCCCTTTCTAAAAGCTTCATCTACACTTTGACTAGGATGGAAGGGTCCTAGCTAGAATCACCACCATATTACCTGCCAAGGAAAAGTCTTTATAATTGTGTATTAACTTTCTAGTGGCCTGTATATATTCCAGATATGGTATAGTTTTTTCAATGTTATTTTTTTTTTTTGTAAAATTAAAAAAAAATTGCATATTGAAAGGACACTTTAGTCATTGTAAAGGCATGAGTGACATTGAAAATCCTCATCTTGATGCTCAGAATTGAAAAGCCAGGTAAGTAGTAGGCACTGTAAGACTGTGTCTGAGAGAGAAATATTCTGATTTAGGTTACTAGGTCCATCCATCTGCATTTTGTAAAATTTAATGTAGTCAGAAAATAATTAGATTAGCAGTCAAAAGGAGTGACCTTTGGTCTATCTGGCATGGAGAGAACCACTAACTTCCTGGAGCCTCAGTTTTTGTTATTTTGAGTTGATGGTGACGGGTGGCATGGAGAGGAATTGAACAATGATGTCGAACTAACAGAGAGGGTCTCAAAGGTCTATTCCAGTCTTAAATTTCTTTTAAACCCTTTCATTTCCTTAGGTCTTCTGTAAATAAAAAAATTTAAAGGTTAGTGCTCTTCGTTCTCTTTCCAGTTTTTTGCCATAAGAGTTTTGATAGAGTGCCACGGTTCGTACCTGGTTCTTTTAACTCTGTTTGTTTACACCTGGGCATGGCCAAGGAGGGGCTGGAATTCATTGTCTTAATACCAGCATGTTCCCCACCAGACTGTGGACTGCTATAAATCATTTTACTAGGTTCTATTTCCTGAATATTTCTTTTAGGTAGTGGGGGTAGTGTAGACTATAGAATTCAAAACAGATTTGTTGAAAGGCCTTTGAGAATAAACTGCAAGGGATGAGCCAGCTGTTGCTGCTCCTGCACAATGCAGTGAGAGACTCCCAGCAAAAAAGACTAGTAATTAGTTTCATTTGTAGGTGAAAGAAGGTCTTTGAAGATGTCTGGCATTAATTATAATGGTGGTCACTGTTGCCATTTCCAAATCCTGCTTTTTAAGATCATGCACTGTCAGTTTAGAGAGGGCTTTGCATCTCTTCTTTGGAGGAAGAGAGTACTTCATGGCATAAGTGGTAAAAATCTGAGACAGATAGCATGGGCAAGGTTAAATTACATCTCATGTTTCATTCTTAGAAAACTCATTTCTGAAAATTTGTTTTTGTGTAATAGGGACTTTGCTCTTTGTCCTAAGACATGGCCACCATTACAAATGGGAGCAACAGTATGATTGTGCTTCTACTAGCTCTTGGTCATTGGCCCAACATATCTCTTGCTTCTTACGTCTTTGTGGATGCCACATGTCCCTGCCCAAACCTCACAAAATCCTAGTTTCCATTCTTCTCAGGATACCATTTGAATCACTGCTAAATTTACACTTTGTATAATAAGCAATTCCAGATGCTCCGCTGGGTAACTTCTCTGGCCAACAGATATCTGCACCAGGAAATTCCCAGGTCCTACATGTCTCAAGGTCTAGAGTCTCTGGGCTCTTAATGACTCCGTAGGCTCCTCTTGGTCCTGTGACTTTAATATAGTGTGGATCCCAGGGCCCAAAAGCCCTCAAAGTGCTCCTTTCACAAAGCCTAACTCTACTCTTATTCTGCTCTCCTACAGTTCATTGCTGCTACTGCAATAATTAGCATTTATTGAGCCTTTACTATATACTAGGAACTAAATTAAGTACTTTTTATGCAGGATCACTTTTAATCATCACAAGAAATTTGTGAAGTTCTTTAATATTTCCATTTTACACATGAGGAAACTGAGGCATATGGATGCAAAGTAATCTGTACATATTGCACAGTAAACATTAGAGTTGAATTTTTAACCGGATGTTCTGATTCCAAGGCTCAAATTTAACCACAAGTATTGCTAGATAAATGGGGCCCCAAGAGCCCATGATCTAGGGATTTCTTTGCCTTCGAGGTTTTAAAAAATTTCTGCCTCTCTTTGTACAATCCAAGGCCCTAATTTTTGGACCCTGGGTCTCAGCCTCTACTTCTTTCTAATCTGTTTGCTCTATCTCTAAGAACCACAGGCTCTGGCAAGAACATCATATTAGTTATCTATTGCTGCACGAAGAATTTATTGGCTTAAAAAGACAAGCACTTATTATCTCATAGTTTTAGAGACTCAGGAATTCAAGAGTGGCTTGGTTGGATGCTTCTGGTTCAGAGTCTCTCATGAGGTTGTAGGCAGGGTGTTGGCTGAGGCTGAACTATCTATCTGACTCTGGCTAGAGCATCTGAGAAGGTTCATTCACTCACATGGCTCTTGGCTGGAGTCCTCAGTTCCTTACCACTAGAGCCTCTCCATAAGGTTGCCTGGATTTCCTCAAGACAAGGCAGTTAGTTTCCCCAAGAATGAGTGAGCAAAGAGAGGGTTCCTAAGAAAGAAGCAGCAGTCTTTTTATAACATAATTTCAGAAGTGACACGCTTTTATTTCTTCTGTATTCCACTTGTTGGAAGCAAGTAACCAAATCCAGCACACTTTCCAGAAGAAGGAAATTAAACTCTACCTCTTGAAGTGAGAATTATCAGAGAATTTATGGATATATTTTTAAAACCACCACATATACTTTATGCAAGGCCCTCATTGATTGAGAAAGAAAGAACATTCTGTTTTCAGTCCAGTAAGACAATTCCAATCCAGGCCTTGCCAATTATTAGTTGTGGGAGCTAGTGCTTCAGTTTCCTAATGTGGGAAATGAAGATAATAGTCTTTACTTCATTTTTATATAAGAATTCATAACAGAATTTCTGTGAAAGTTCTGTGGAAAAAGCTATACAAATAGACAATGTCTTTGAATAATGTTGAATATTAGAAGGCTCAACATTGTGTTTATAGCTTCTGGATAATATAGAAATAATAATTTTAGAGCCAGGAATATATCTAAAATTCTCATATTCTTATTCATTTAGCAGAATATTTATTGAGTCACCAGAGCAACTTTCTAATAAACCTATGTCATGGGACCTACTGAATGGAAGAGAAAGAATATTATTGAGTGTATAGCAATGCACATATTTTGATCAAGATAAAAACAAATAAACAGTTGTTAGACAATAAAAATAAGCAAGCTTACAGAAAGTGTAGCTGAATATTTCAGTCTTTAGAGCAAAGACATTAGTGCTAATTAACGAATTATGAAACTCACACCATTTTAAAGATAATTTTATGATGCCTATTTCTTATTATAAGAATATTGCTATCAAGAGTTTCTGTCACCAACTACTAATTAAAACTTTCTTCATCCCCCTCTACAAAGTAAAGTCAATAGCAACAAAAAAAAGTTGGGTTTGTAAGGATTTTATTTGAATCTCAACATGGCAAAATTTGCATAAATTCTAATAAAGCAAAATTAAAATCCATTAACACTTGTCTCTGGTAATTAACATCAGCTTGCTGTTTTAAATGACTGTGTTTTAGACAGATGGAGGGAAGGAAGGATTGGAGAATGTGGAGCCATGGAAAAATATGAAGATTATAAACTAAGAATGATGTTTTTCAGAAAGTCCCCAATTTTAGGAAGGAAATAAAAGTTATTTAGGCTTTTAGGAAACATTGAAAAATGCTTTCCATTTGATAATGTATAGATACACTCGAGAATTTCACCAGATGTTTATTTTACAAGCTACATATGATAGTTACATTTATGTACATTAATTATAATTTACTACTCAATTCTAATTACTACCCTCTGGAGAGAACAGAAATGTCGACAAATATTGATTATTTAAGACAAACTACAGAAAACTCATATTTTTAAATTTAAAAACATAAGAGGATTTAAATTCTCTTTTTCGTGGATTCCTAAATATTTAAAGAGAATTAAGCCATTATGCATTGAAAATTAATGTTTCGAACTTGTTGGTGTATTACTTTATATTTTGGGGTATTTATTCTGGACAAAATACATTCTGCTAAAATAAAAAAATAAATTTCTCTTATAATAAGATAAAATATGAAATTGCCTTTAAAACATCTTGTCTAGGATCACTGATTGTGATTGGACCTAAACTGGAAGAAAAAAATGGTAAAAAAAAAGACAGAAAGGGGAAAAAAAGAGGCATCTTAGTATTTTGATGGTGGTTGGTTGGGATGAAGATACGATGATGATGATGACAATGATGACAATGATGGTGATGAGTTAATATTTATTGAGCACTTACTAGATACCATGCACTATGTTAATGTAGATTATCTTATTCTCTAATTATAATAATTTAATTATGCTAATAGTAAAATAATGATAGCTACAATTAGGATTAATGTGTAGATCTGTTCTTCTGACTGCTCATATCTGGTTTTGAATCCCTTCTATGAAATTTGCATTTTAGTTATAGCACTTCTCAGGTCCAGATTTTTAAAAAACATTTTCTTTTATCTATTTATTGATATTTTTATTTTGTTCATATGACATTTTCTTGACTTTTCTCACATCTTGCTTTAGTTTTTGTGTGTATCTTTAAAATGTTCTTTCAAAATGTGTGTTTGGTAAGTTTGCTATTTAGTCTTTTTTATGGACAGTTTCATGAATTTATATTTTTCCTCTGAATTAATCATATTTTCCTATTTATATGCCTTGTGACTACTTTCCTTGTTGTGGAAAACTGCACTTTTGAATCTTATTACATGGTAAATCTGGAAATCAGATTATTTTTTCCTCTTCCCTAGGGCTTGCTGCTTTTTTTTAAAAAAAATTATTTTCCTTTTTCTCTCTCTTTAAAAAATTGTTTAGACCGTCTCTGTGTTGGTGATGAGCTTAATATATAAACTTGTTCTCTCAGGTCTTCTCTGAGCCTGTATCTTTCCCTGAGCAGTGACTTTCTGAAGTCCCCTGTTTACGTGGTTGCTTTTAAATGTTCTAGTCTTTAAATGTCTGGCTCCCAACAGGAGAAAAAGAGAAAAATAAAGTGGGAAATGTGCCAGTTCTTTATATATTCTGGAAGACAATTTGTCTGGAGGGAGAGGGGCTTGACACATGGCTTTCCACCTTTGTGTTTGCACCCTTGTAATCAAGCAGAAATCATAGATATTTGGAGGACAAGGTCCTTATTGCCCACGTTGGTACCTGCAAGCTGTATGTAAGCTGCTCCAAGAACATATGCACCGCAGCCTGTCACTAGGCCAGAGGGTGGGGCCTAGGTAGATGCTACTGTGCTAAGAGCTTAAATTGATCAAAAACTTTGTATAGACTTCAGAGTTCTCAAATAGTTACATCAGACAGATTCTGCCAATGCAACTGTTGTCCAGTTGGAGAGATGGATTGCTGGTGCTTCCTACTCTGCCAACTTCCCAGAATCCACCTCCTTCCACTTTTGAGTGGAAGCTGATTTATAAGCACAGGAATTTTCTATGTAATATTGTATGAAATCATCGTTTACATGGGTATTTATGCAATTTAATGCCCCATACACTCTAGGATAAAATAAGAGGCCTATATTACCTTTTCGCGTGATAAAGAAAAGAATCATTTATTAATCAGATGTGGATACTGTCAGGCCTGAGACAGAAAATACCTACGGAGAAGAGTTTCTAGTGGCTAATTGGGTTCAAATATAAAAACAAAACCTAGCAGCCATTGCTGAACAGGAGCTTCTCATATAACCTTTGCTTCAAGGAGAAGCCTGCACTAAATTGCCTAGCCCCCTGACTGAACTGCCCGCCGGAGCTGTCTTTCTGCCATCTGAGCCAACCCTTATAAAGGAGTTCCTGGAATCATATTTCAACCAGTAGGACTGAGACTTTCCTTGTCCAATTGGAGCTATGCAGCTACATCTTCATTAGCATCTCGCTGACCAAAGAGTGGGTCCTTTCTAACCAATTAGGACAGCGCTTTTTGGACCAATTGAACTATGAGGATTAGGAGTCTTCATTTGCATGAGAATGGACCAATCAGGGACCAAGAGTGGGAATTTCTCTCTATATAAGTCAGCTCCCTTGCTGATCAGCGTGTGCACTTTCGGTTTCTACTGGAGTTTGCATTCCTCCAGCTAGAGCTGTAACACTGAAGCTGTGCTGTATCCAGGGCTGGACCAGAGCGGAGTGGGAGGTACCTCTAGAGAGGGGCCAAGCTGCAACGCTGGGGCGACCTGGCCCCAAGACTGCCTCAGAGTCATGCTGTACAGTAATTGAGCTGTTTGCACTGAATAAAGTCTCCCCTTCACAGCAGTCCAAAGTGGGGACTCCTGTTGGTGTTGAATTGACACCAACTACCATTGTCTAATAATTTGAAGTTTAGAGGATCTAGAAGAAGATGAAATTTGAGTCCTGATTGTCACTAATCTCTCTCTCTCTCTCTCTCTCTCTCTCTCTCTCCTGTCTCTCTCTCTCTGTCTCTCTGTCTCTCTGTCTCTGTCTCTGTCTCTCTGTCTCTCTCTGTCTCTCTCTGTCTCTCTCTGTCTCTCTCTCTGTCTCCTCTCATCTCTCTCCCTTCTCTTTCCTCTCTCTCTCTGGAAATGGGGAGAGAAAAAAGAAATATCTTAAGTCCTGAACCTAATTTTTAACAACAGTTGTACTTCTGGTTAAAGTTTTTGTGACTGTTATTATAGATCTGAACTTGTTTATCTAATAATGGCTGGTTTGTGGCTTTGCGCTTCAGCATCTCTTGGTCTTCATTCTACACCTGTGGCCAGTTTAAGATTATTCTGTCTTGTGGATGCCTTAATAATTGGCTTCAAAAGTCACAACAGGCACTGAAGTAATTTCCTTTCTAGAAAATTACTGGAAATTATTTACACTGGAAATAGCATTATATGAAATCATGTTTTTCTTATTGCTGAAATACCAGAATCCTCAAAGAATCATATAAATACAGAGGAGCATCTCAGACAATATTTAATAAATGTTCATATTTTTAAAAATGTGATTCATATATGTAAATATAAAGCATATTTAGGGCATTATAATATTTAAGAAAAAATGTGCATACTGTGGTTTTGAAACCTGCAATTATGCCATTGATACAATGCCAAACAAGAATTTTTTTAAATTTCAAATAAACACTACTCAATAATATGTCATCCATATAATGAACTGAGAAAATAAAGACATAACAGGATTGTATTTATGTCGATACATGAGTTGATTGAATTATTTCAAGTTTTAGGATTTGCAGTATTTGCCAGTTTGACTTTCTTTCCATCCAACTGTCTTTAATTATGAAATAAGATTCTACTTCAAGGGAATGAATATGGAACAGAAAGACACAAACTTGTGGATTCTTCCTTTGGATAATCAAACCCCAAAATTGATGATAGTAACTATACAGATGAAGAGTTTCAGGATGGGAGGGAATGGGTTTTAAGTGACTTAAACAATCATTTCCGAAGAGCATCTTTATTCACTCATTCTTTCTAAAAGAACATATTGGGTACTTGCTATATGCCAGGCACTTGCTATTTCCTTTGGGTACAACTCTGAATAAAATACCTGCCACTAAGAAACTAGGTGTACAGTGTAGGTAACAGACTATTATAAAATAGTGTGGTAAGTGCTATGTCAGGAGTAAGTGGTGGGGACTTATTGGGACACACGGCATAGCATCTAAATCACTCTTAGGGGGTGTGTGGCCAGCAAAGGCCTATTTGGGGAAATATTGCCTAGGTTAAGAATGAAGATAGGCATTTTCCAAATAAGATGACTGGGAAGAGCATCCCAAGAATAGAGAGCCAGAAGATTCCTGAAGATCATATCAACAAGTGGCTTAGCTGGCATGAGATGTTGAATAGGTCTGTGTGTGTGAGTGTGAGTGTATGTAAGTGTGTGTGTGGGTGCATGTGTATATAGTGTTGCATTATATGGTGAGAAGCCTACTGGACATAAACAGAACTAATTCATGAAGGTTTCTGATAATCATGTAAAGGTTTATGCTTTTATGTAAGGTTCATATTTCAAAATTTAAGCTTGGATGAATGTTAATCTTAGTTATTTTTTATTTGACCCAATGATGAAAAGTTACTACACTGAAATTATGCACATTATTATAAATTAATATATTTTACTCACAGAAAATTGGAAAAGCATAAATAAAAATTTAAAAAATAATTCATAAGTAACATTAACTTTATTTTTTTCTTATGCTTTATATATGGTATTATTTTTACTTATTTTATATGGTACTATTTTTATTTAACATTATATAATGAATATTTTTCTTTGTAGATGAATTTATTTTTCTTAGAAGTGGTATGGGCCATAGAATTGTATGATGTAAAGGATGCTAAATGTCACCTACATTTAATTTTTAGGTGCTAGCACCTGAGGGATGCTGGCATCGGTAAGTAATTTCAAATGGGGAAGGGTGGAAAATACATTTTGGAGAGGAAGAATTTTAGACTCTTAGGAGGCTATAGTTTGAAATAATCTCACTCTCCTTCTGCAAACAAATTGCCACCTTCCCTCCTTGCCCCCAACCACCAATAGGAACTTGAGAGACCCCAAGTTAGTGCAAACCCAGAAGAAACTGGGGCTCAGGTAGCTTAAATAACAGAAGGGCAGAGCAAGTGTGGAACCAAGATATAGCTTTTTCCATCAACACTAGTTCTCCAATAAAACTATAAGAATGGCAATAATTTCCTTTTTCATCACCCATGTAAGCCTTAATTTTTACCTTAATTTTGTTCAGCTAACATGGAAAATCAAATTGTCTCTGAAATATAAATAAGATATGACTATTTTTTTCTATATTTCTTTCCTAGTTTCAGTGAGTTTCATTAATTGCAGTTTTTTTTGAAGAAGTTCATTTGTTCTGTATCATTTATAGAACTGACCTAAATGCCATTTTCAAATATCTATCTGAATTTTTGAACAGTTGAACAAATACTTTTTTAAAAAAACCTTTTAATCTTTGAAGCTGGACTTTCCTTCAAATACATTATAAAAGCAAATAATCTTTAATATTTTTAATGGTTTTATTGGACCTTGATTTGTTACCAAAATGTATAATTTTCCTGTCTTTTCTCAGTCTCTTAATTTTCTGTGAGTGGTTATTATAGCAAAGTGCTACGTCAGGCAATTAGGGAATACAGAAGATATAAACCAAAATATTTAGGTTGAAATTACTTTGTAATAATAAAATAAAACATTTGTTATAAATCTCAACCTTTTTGTTGCTATGATTGGAAGTGGCTAGGAAAGTTTTCATTTTGTTTGTTTGTTTTTGGCATGTAGTGAGGTTAAAATATAAATTCTTATTTATTAAACCAAGAATCCATTTCTCAAAATGAGATAAATTATTTCCATAGATTTAGATTTTCTCAATAGTAGGCAAATCTTGATCATAAACTTTTTTTTTTAAACCTCAGTAAAAGACTAAAATCCATTTTAAGGACCAGTTGAATAACTAGAGAGTTCAACATGCTTAGAAATAAAAAGTATTTTGTGAAATACTAATCTGTAGTCACTATCTTAGCAGTTACTTACTGCCCAGATTCCCTTCTCCCAGAGCTCATAGAAAGTTGAGCAAGAAGCATTTAGCCAACAGAAAACAAAGATAGACATCACAAAAATATATTCATAGGGTCTAGTAAAGACATTACTGCATCAAAAATTAATTACTATTTTGACAGTTCAGGTTTTGACATAGGATCTTTAGTTACGTATAGTTAATATACCAAACATTGCCAAGCAGGGATGCTTCACACGGCCTCTCAGGTTGTGTGTTACACACCTCCAGGAGGCTCCATCAGAAAGACTGTCTTTTGAAGGGAACCGACACCAAGTTTTTAAGAAATACTGCTTTAAATAAATTCGTGTGCACTCTTACTGTTGTTTTTCTTTTTTTAGTAATTTTTTAATTTTTCAATTATAGTTGACATATGATATTATATTAGTTTCAGGTATACAGCACAGTGATTAGACATTTATAAAACTTATAAAGTGATCACACCAATAAATTCAGTATCCATCTGACACCATATATAGTTATTATGATGTTATTGGCTATATTCCATATGCTATACTTTACATCCCCATGACTATTTTGTGACTATCAATTTGTACCTCTTAATCCTTTCTCCCTTCACTCACCCCCCACCCCTCAAACCCTCTGCCATCTGGCAACCATTAAAATGTTCCCTGTGCGTATGTTTGTTTCTGTTTTGTTTATTTATTTTGCTTTTTTAGATTCTACATATAAGTGAATTCATATGGTGTCTGTCTTTTTCTGTATGACTTATTTCACTCAGTATAATACCTTCTAGGTCCATCCATGTTGTTGCAGATGGCAAGATTTCATTCATTTTTATGGCTGAGTAATGTTCCACTGTATATATGTACCACTTATTTATGCATTCATCTATTGATGAACACTTAGGTAATTTCCATATCTTGGATATTACAAATAATACTGCAATAAGCATTAGTGTTTTGAATTTCTTCAGATAAAAACCCAGAAGTTGAATTATGGGCCCTTCTTTTTCTCTTGTTATAGACTTTGTTTTAAAATCTATTTTGTCTGGCATAAGTATTGCTACTCAGCTTTTTTGTTTGTTTCAATTTTCATGAAATATCTTTTTTCATCCCTTTACTTTCATTCTACATATATCTTTTGATCTGAAGTGAGTCTCTTGTAGGCAGCATAAGTAAGGATTTTTTTTATCCATTCAGCAACCGTATCTTTCGATTGGAGCATTTACTCCATTTAAATTTAAAGGGTTGGAAGATAGGTAGTTGTTGCCATTTTATTATTCATATTTTTGATCTTTTTCTTCTTTTTCTTCTTTAAGAAGTCCTTTTAACATTTCTTGTAATACTGGTTTGGTGGTGATGAACTCCTTTAGCTTTTACTTGTCTGGGAAATTCTTTCTCTGTCCTTTGATTCTAAATAATAGCTTTGCTGGGTAAAGTAATTTTGCTTATAGGTCCTTTCTTTTCATCATTTTGAATATTTCATGCCGGTCCTTACTGGTCTTCAAAGTTTCTGTTGAGAAATCAGCTGACAGTCTTATAAGAGTTCCCTTGTAGGTAACTAACTGCTTCTCTCTTGCTGCTTTTAAGATTCTCTCTTTGTCTTTCACATTTGGCATTTTAATTATATGTCTGGGTGTGGGCCTCTTTGAGTTCATCTTATTTGGGACTCTCCACACTTCCTGGGCTTATATGTCTATTTTCTTCATCAGGTCAGGCCCCTTAAACTATCCTACTTTTTTTTTTTTTTTTGCTGTTTCAATTGGTGTTCTCTGCTATCTTCCAAATTGCTGATTTGATTCTCTCCTTCATCTAATCTGATTTTGATTCCTTCTAATGTATTCTTTATTTTAGTTATATTCTCCATTTCTGACTAGTACTTTTTAATGTTTTCTATGTCCATTTTTATGTTTCTTATCTCTTTATTGAAGTTCTCACTGAGATCATTGAGCATCCTTATAACCAATGTTTTAAACTTGGCGTCTAGTAGATTGCTTATCTCTGTTTTTAGTTCTTTTTCTGCGAACTCTGTTCTGTTGGTTCATATGGAAGGTGTTCCTTTGTCTCCCCATTTTGGCTGCCTCATCATGTTTGTTTTTATGTATTAGGTAGAACTGTTATATCTCCTGGTCTTAGTAGAGCGGCCTTATGTAGTAGGTGTCCTATGGGGCCCAGTGGCACAATCTCCCCAGTTACCTGAGCCAGGTGCTCCAGGTATGTCCCTTGTGTGGGTTGTGTGTGACCTCCTCTTATAGTTGAGACTTGGTTGCTGTTTGCACATCAATGGGAGGGATTGACCCTCATGCTGATAGGTTGTGAGGACTATTCATGACTACAGTGGAGCTGTAGTGCAGGGGCTTACCCTAAACTCTGGCCTCTGCCTATTCTGTCCTTTGTGTTGTGTGGTGCTCTGGTGTGGTCTGGTGTGGTCAATGGACGTGTTGATTTTAGAGGTGATTGAGTGGTGCTCTGGTGTGGTCTGGTGTGGCCAATGGACGTGTTGATTTTGGGGCCCCTTGGGAGGGACTCTGTTGCAGGCCAAGGTCAATCACTGCTTGTGACCTGCCTAGAGACACTTGGTATGAGCTACAAAGTGATCTGCAAATTGTTGCCACTTGTGCGGAACTTGGAGGTGCCTGGGAGAGGCTAAGCTGTGAACTGAGGTTGGCTGCTGTTAGTGCAAGACTTGGAGTTGCTTAGCAAGAGGTATGGGACATGCCGAGGCCAGATGTTACTTGTTTGAGGTTTATGCACATTTGAGAGATTTTAGGAAAGTCCACAGCATGAGCCAAGACAGGGCATTTGTATGGAAGAGCCACTGGAAGAGGGTTGGATGGACCTGCAAATTGAGTGAGGTGGGTTCTCAGGAAATCAGCAGGGCAGGGTGAATGGTGTTAGCCAGATTGATGGAAACTTAGATGTGGCACATGCCTGCATGTGCACGCTGGGTGGGAGGAAGACTCAGCAAAGGAGCAATGGCTTCTGTCAGCACTTCTGTTTGGGAGAAAGCTGCCCCTCCAGCCCTTGCCCTCAAGCCAGACAATTCAGTTCCTTCCTGTCTGTTCTTGGCATCTTTGAGGCACTAGAGCTCAGAGTGAGTGAGTCTGTCAGCGAGTAAGTCTGTGCATGGGCCCTTTAAGAGAAATGCCTGGGACTCCAGCAGGCCTTCATCTGAATAAGGCTCTCTCGATTTTCATAGCCACAAATTGTGGAGACTTCTCTCCCTGACATTGAAACCCTACTCTGGGGAGTCTGGTGTGGAGCTGGAACCCCTCTCTCCTCGGGGGAGACCTCTACAGCCAAGATATCTTTCCTGATTTTTAACCACCATTTTCTGTCTGCCCCTTCTACTAGTCTCCATTTGGATTCTTCTGTATGTCCTTAGTTATAGGACTTCTGTTAAGCTAAACTTCAGGTGATTTTCTATGATGGTTGTTCTCTAGTTTACTTGTAATTTTCAGGTGGTTGTGGGAGTAGATGAACACAGCATTTATGTACTCCACCATTTTCACTGGAAGCCCCTACTTGCTGTTGTTTTAAGGGTGCTTTTATTTATTATAATTCTAATGTTTAAACATGTTCCCTGGGGCAGGTTTGTAAAGGAAATTTTCAAAAATTATAAAAGTGAATAAACATCAGGAGATATGATTCCTGTTTCAAACCCTTCCACAGATTTGCCAGTAGATGTTAGCAAGTTGTTAAGATACTCTTTAGCTCAACTTCTCCTTCAAGAAGCTATGGGTGATTATGTTTGTTTTATACTTCAAAGAAAAATCTTGACAAAGTATACCATACATTTTGCTACTCTCAGATGAACTGGGCATTATGAATATCTTTATTGAGCCTTTAATATTTATAAAATTAACACCAGCACGTGTCTGCTGAGAATGACAGGAAGCATATGAAGGTGCATTATTGCCATGTGACACTTTTTTAGTCAGCTGTGCCACTTAATGAAGTCACTGATTTCTTTAAAGGCAGGGGCATGAGAAGGACAAGGATTGGAGCTGGAAATGATTTAATCCAAGTGTTTACCTGTCCTACTACAAGGGTTCGACATTACTATGGGTCCTGTCTTCCTTACTTTCTATCCCTTTACAACATGTAGGGGCCTTTGATAGCAAAACGGATTCCTGACATCCCAAAGTGAGAGGGTGAGCATGGTCTGAGGAAAATTAAGCAAGCAAACACAATCCGAAAATTAGGGATAATGGATTGCACGTCTTTGTACAATTCACCTTGCCGCTCCCCAGGCCTTGTACCTACTCTGAGTGCAAAGGTACTTTAAAATTTAAAGTGCCAGTGAAACCTATGTTTTACTATTCTACTAAATATCGTAGGTTCTTAATAAAGGCTAATAAATTTCATTACGCTTATTACTTAAGATCCTTTGCCATAAAGGTGAAAGGCAAAATGCTATTCGGGATGAATTCTTGTGATTTTCTGATTTCCTAAAGAATGTTTATTCTTTCAGAGTAAATTATATTTGCAGAATTCTGTTACATAATTAAATGTATATGTATAGATATGTATGTATACATATGTTACAATTCGTAAGATCTTTTTTAAAACTCATGATGAAATTCTAGACACAGGGAAAAAAGTGTCCAAAAGACGATCCGTGTTTAATTTTCCTACAAAGTTCCCAAAAGTTTTAAGGATTTAACATTTTCTCAGGGGTTGTGTGTATGTGTGTGTGGTTGAGTGTAGCAAGATGTTCCTGCCTGCTATTCTGAGATCTATGGAAAACTTACTTGTAGAGACAGGTCTTCTTTCCACACAAAGTTAACATCTTGTTAAGTCGAATACAAAGGCAATGACTTAGAATATAATGACAAATCAATCCAAAGCTTCAAATGAGGGCTTTTTAAGGACTTTACTCTGTCAAAAAAATATCCGGCTTTGCATTAAAGTCTGACTGAAAGAAATTGCTGTAAATGCCACATACCTTTACTGCTAAAATTAACACAGAATGCAACCTTTGTCACACACACCTAACATTTGTCTTTTTCTTTTCAACTAGGCTATTATTTAGTGTTTGTTGAACCAGATCTGTGCAGTGCATGAACTTCTGTCCATGATAAGTGAAGCACTTTTGTTTATGAAATTAATGGGCACCCACAAGAAGTTCTCCTTTAGTTAGCAAATTGAAAAACTTGGGCACTGTGGGAATTGCAGCAGATGCTGCTTTATTTAAAACAAAAACGCAAAAATGAAATCGCTTTACATAGAGACTTCTCACCTGCTGCTTCAAATCATTTTCTTCCCCTTGGTATCTTCCCACCCTATTAACTTCCTTGAAAACTTCATTTTTTCCCCCAACTCTTTGTTTAAAATTCAGAAAACCAGCAGTTTTGCATGGATTTTTTTTATTGCCAGTAATCCATTGAATATATAGAGTTGATTATAAGCTGTTTTCTAAAGCAGTGATTCTCAAGCTTTTATTTCAGCAGCAGTCATACTTGACAAGTAAAGTTTACTATGTGTAATAATCCTTAATTCTTTCAGTTTTCTTAGTATTATTTATAACACAGAAGACAAGAAGGGGAGGAGATAGAAGATTTTTTTTTTTTGGTGTTCCTTATTATTTATTCAACAAAATAGTAGCACATACAAATATAGGATTTTTCCTTTAGAGACTTTATACAACATCCAAAAGTGTTCATTTCAATGAGTCAACTGAGATAGAAATGCTAATTTATTTGTTAGACATGACTGGAGTTTCTTCTTTCTTTTTTGCCATAAATCACACCATTAAAGCTTCATTTATGATTTTCAACTTATGCTTCTTTAAAAAGGAGCAAGAGAGGTGCATAAATCGTCTAGATTTTATTTTATTTTCCTGATTTTCTTATTTTTCTCACAGTTTTTATGAATTTTGTATTCATATCTGACTTCACAACAATTTTTTCCTAATGGATTGCCTTTATTGAAATAAAGTATTCGTCTCAGTTTTCATTGAAAGTACTTTCTTTTCTTGCACCCATACTTGGTTTAGTAAATATGTAAATCATATAACATCATTATAAATATAGTACATGTGACATAAATGAGAACAGACATGATTCTTGATAAGCTAGCCATTAGCCTGGTGGAAGCAGAACATTGTGGGTGACTAGAGAGGGACCATGGACATCTGGACTATCTAGTATGAAGATCAGTGAATAGAGAATTTGTATAATATTCTTAGGAACAACTGCCATAGGGAAAGCATTGCTGTTATAATTAGGTGAGATGTTGGGACAGATTGGTGATAGATGCAGGGAGAGGAAAAATAGCAACATGAAAAACAAACAAAAAAATACGACTAACTTTAGTGCAGTGGTTCCCAAATCTGGATGCATTTAAAATAATCAGGGATGCTTTTAAAAGTACCAATGTCCAGGCCCTACCCAGACAATTAATTGGAATCTCTGGGTCTGGGACCTGGACACCAATATTTTTAAGAAGCTCTATAAGAGAGACTGACATACATACAGGATTGAGTCCTCAGGCTTAATGTGATGACTCATTTAAGTTAAAAAGATAAAAATTATTTCTTTTGCACAATTACCTTAAGATATTTTCTCACAGCAGAGGAAGGGTAGAAGGACATTTTTGTTCTGCCTTCAAAGTAGTAGGATCACTGTTGACTAAACTTGATGAGGAAAAACTGCTTGTCAGAAATGGGGTAATCTCATCATGGCTAGGTAGAGAAGCCAAACCATTCTAGGCAGAAAGCAGATGGTCTCGCCTGTGTGTTAGTCTGGGCAGACTTTGGCTCTTTTACTACTTTTAGGAAGAAAGAAATCTGCCACCCAACAACAACAAAAATTTGTAAGTATCTGTGGTGAGTACTTTTACTTAGTGCATGGTTTATAAGAAATGCATTTTTGCATTTGCATTTGGATATAGATTTCCTTGGATTTATTCATTCCATTTTAATGTTAAATGATTTATGCTATTTTTCTAAGTGTGTTAAATTCGATATATATACAATGAAAAATTCAGAAAAGATTTTCCTCCTTGAGATGTTTTCTTTTGTGAATTTTTATGTCCTTCGCCCAAATCATTTTTAATGAGTATTATCTATCTCCTGTCTCCATTCTCTATATGTTTTTGGATTGTCTACTGCAAAGAACTTATAACTATTTTAGAATTTATAAAAAGAAGTAGGTGAAAGTTTATCTAACTGTATGTAAAAAGATAGAATTAAGATACAAATTCATTTCTGGCCTTTTAGTTCGACATTTATAGATGTACGGGTATCATATATTCAGATATGTGTATGTATGTGATACGTATTTGTGAAGTAAACAGATAAAACAATACAAAGAAAAATTCTAAACTCAGTCTGTAGTTGATACCAAGAATGGTCACTATTGGAAGATTTTTGTCATGTTTATATATTTAATTCCCTTTGCTCCTCTGTGAGAAGAGTAGATGTAAATATAACAATTCTAGAGGAGAGTCTGGCCTCTGCAGGGCTGGAGCTGAAGACTCCCTGTAAAAGACATGAAGACTGTCTCACATGGTACATAAGTAATTCTTCAAGTGGAGCCAGAAAGGCTGCTGTGTTTAATCTCTAGAGTCAAAACCGTGCTTATATTAAGTCATCTTCCTTGGCATTTGTGTATTTGTGTTTGTGCATGCACATATGTGTGCGTTTACTAGTTCAGTTTATTGTTTTGACCCAATTTTTTCATTGGCAATTTTATTTTTGGTTGTCACCTACAGTTTTTCATTATGTAGTAAGTGGTAGAGATGGAGTTTCAGTTTTGGATTTTCTTACTCAAAAACCTGCTACAACATGGATAGACATTATGCTAAGCAAAATAAGCCAGCCACAAAACAACAAATACTGCATTATTCTACTTATATGAGGTACCTAAAGTAGTCAAATTTAGTGAGACAGGAAGTAAAATGGTGGTTGCCAGGGGCTGGGAAAGTGAAAAATGGAGAGTTATTTTTTAAAGATCACAGAATTTATTTGGGGAAGATGAAGAAGGTCTGGAGATGAATGGTGGTGTTTTTCAGTTTAGCAGTCTGATTCCTCTTGAGCCTTTTACTTTGTTTTATTTATTATGTTTTTAATAATATTTTAGTAATTTTTATTTTATTATAATCAATTTTAAAGATCTCAGAAAATAAATCAGTAGTTTAATTCATGAGAAAATAAAATATGTGGCCCAAATGAAATAATTCCTGAAAAGAGGTTAAAATGATGATTGTCTCTTGATTTGAAACTACCTAGATCATATACATGTTCAAATTAAAATCTCTTAATGTTTCCTTACATCTGAATAGTGTTTTACAGTTTATAAAATGCCTTTAGTTACACATTTATTATTAAAATTCTCACAATATACTTATTAATATTACCCACACTTTATAGATTAGAAAATTGAGTCTAAGAGATAAAATATCCCGTAGAGATGAATTTCTGATCTTACAACTAGGAGTTCACATTAAACTGAAGAAAAAGAGAGAGAGAATATGGACCAACTAGGGAAGCTTTACAATACAAGCATCAAACCCAGACTATTACTTCTCTTGAGGAAATATGACTCCATGCATTAAAACATATTGAAGATATTTGCTGGGTAAGGGGCCAAGGTGTAGGAGAACAGAAAATACACAGAGATGGGGAGTGAGAGGAGATATATACAAGGTCACTCTATATTAATTTTGATATTTGATGTTTCTACTTTGTAAAACCTTCATATTTGTTGTGTTAGGCACAGCCACACCTGTGGGAGAGTTCATTAAACTTAATATTGAAGTCTTAAATTAGTAACCAACAGACTCTGCTTTCTTCCACTAGTTTATTAAACTTTTAATGCTTATAATCTTGCCTCTCATTCTTTTTTTCCCCTGACACACACACACACACACACACACACACACACACACACACACACACTCGCTCACAACAAAAGCCAAACACAGTCAACATAAAACAAACCTTCCCTTTAGTATTTGGATGGAATGTCTCCCATTATGTGGGGGTCTGTTGTCTTTTGTATCAAATTGTAAGTGCCCTGTGGGTGGAGACTATGTCATTCTGGATTAACCCTCCCACAGGTTTAGTGAATCACCACAAGCAGGGGAATGCTTATTAAACATTACTTGAGTGACTGATAAGACAAGTAATTGTACCAGAAGAAATGCTAATTTTAAAATGTCTGTAGATTCCTGAATTTCACATGTGGGAAGTCCAATGACCTGGGGTAGCTCTTGAGAATTAGTAATCTGATACAGAATCTTTCCCCTTTGTGTCACCTGTTACAATTTGGCCTCCCTTTGCCATGACTGAAAATCATTACCAGCTGACAGCTCTCCCAAGCCTTGTGTCTGCAACCAAAGCAAAATGTACAGTGCTGCTGACATTGAGTAAGTAACAACCTCAATCCATAAATTTGCCTAGATTGCTTAGATAATTCAGATCACTCTATGGAGACCTGGAGGTCCATTTTGATGAGTACTTGTTTTGGTAGGTTACAAACTGAGTCTGAGGACAACAAATCTTTCTTTTATGTTAGGCAAGGTGTAAATTGTTAGTTACGGCATTTATTAATGTTATAGAAAGATCAAGTCTCTATTTTGATTGGATGGTCTTATAGTAGAAAAAAATCAATTTGAGGAGACAGGCAGCTGACTAGTGCCCAGAATGAGGATCTAGTATGTCCTAAGTAAACTAGCGTCTCCCAGATCATGTGATACACCTTAAAGTAAGTTTGGGAAACCACATTGACCCTTTTGACTACATTCAAGTGGTATTAGCTAAAAGGTATTTTAGTTGTCAAACGAAAACAAGTCAAAGATTGAAGTGCATGTTGCTGGTCTCCCACTAAAACACATTACAAACAATTTTATATAAACGGAGATGCTATGGTGTGATGGAAGAATGAATAGATTTATTATTAGAACAGCTGGTTTTGCAAACTAGCTCTTCCATGTCCTAGGGTATAATTCGGTCAGTCTGATCCCAGTGTTCATTCATACAGACGAAAACAGTAGTTTGTGCTGTAAAAGGTGGTTGTTTGCTGAAGAATTCCAAATATTATATGTAGACACACACCCCCTGAAGGAGTTAGAACTTAATTCTCCCTTTGAATGTGGACCGTACTTAATGACTTGCTTCCAATGAACAGAGTAAGGAGAGGAAAAAGTATAACTTCAGTGGGGGAAAACTGACAAATACAAACTTAACCAAGTGAGAGAGGTCAACATCACCACTGATGATAGTTCTTCCTTATCCTTAGTTTCACTTTCCTGATTCATTTACTTGAGGTCAACCATGTCTGAAAATACTAAATGAAATATTCTAGAAATAAATAATTTATAAGTTTGAAATTGCACACTGTTTTGAGAAGCATGATGAAATCTGCTGCCATCCTTGCTGTATTCCTCTTGGGATTTGAATCATCCCTTGTCCAGCATATCTACGTTGTATACACTCCTGCCCTTTAGTCATTTAGTAGCTGCCTCAGTAATCAGGTCCACTGCTGCTGTATGGCAGTGCTTCTGTTTAGGAAACTCTTATTTTATTGTTATAATTGCTCTCTTTTATCATTAGTTATTTTTTTTTAACCACTTTCTGTGCCTGATTTAGAAATTAAACTTTATCCTAGGTATGTATGTATAGGAAAAACATAGTATATATAGGGTTTGGAACTATCCACGGTTCTGGGCATCCACTGGGGGTTTAAGAATGTGTCCCCAGAAGATAAAAGGGGACTACTATAATGTTAATTTTACATACAAATGAGATTATTTAATAAATTGGGCAGTTTGCCTCTTTGGTACTCTTCCTCCCCAAAACATAACCACAGCCTAATCATGAATAAACTTCAAACACAATTGAGGACCATTCTATAGACCAACTGATCCATACTCTTCAAAAGTGCCAAGTTGTGAAAAACAAGGAAAGTCTGAGAAATTGTCATAGATCAAAGCAGACTAAGGAGATGTGATGAATAAATGTAATGTGGGGTACTGAACTGAATCCTAGATCAATAAAAGGGCATTAGCAAAAAATCTGCTGAAATCTTAGAAAAGTTTGTAATTTAGTTAATAGTATTGTACCAATGCTAATTTCTTAGTTTTGACAAAGATATTGTAGTTATATAAAATATTAACATTAGGGGTAACTGGGTGATGGGTCAATAGGGACTCCTTGTGCTGCTATCTTGGTGACTTTTCTGTAAATCTAAATTTATTTCAAAATAAAAATAAAAAGAAAAGGCAGTTGTGATAATTGAGATTGCGTAAATGACAGGAATTAGAATTATAAAAATATATAGATTTTTATAGATACATAGGACTATAAAAATGTAGGTCACATATTATCATCAGAATAACTAACTTTTATCAGAATAACTATACTTAAAGTTTAATGATCCCCCAACACCTTCTGTATTATATTAATAGTGAAGTCCTGGGCTGATAGTATGTAGTTTCTCTTTCTCCCTAGGTTTAGCCTGCCATATAAATTAGTTTTGGGTTAAAGATGACCAATAACCCTAAAGTGATGAGAATTTTGAGGAAGAATTCAATTACTATCCATATACTCTATTTGAAGCCTGCTCAGCTCATGACTTGTGCATTAATAATTAAATAATTTATAGAGTGCATAAATATGTAAATTTCATTTATACAGACAAATAAATTGACTGGTAAATTATAAATTCAAAATCTAGAAGATGCTTATAAAGATTAAGGTGATTTTCCATTTTCTTCAGAATTGGCAACACTAGCTAAAGCAAGATCAATATTAATTAAGAAACCTAGAGAGAAGAATAATAAATTACTGAAATTAGTTGGTTAACAGTATTTGTTATGTAATTCAGAAGTTAGAATTATAGAATTAGAGTTGAAAGTAATTTTAGAGATCATATGCTGCAATCCTCTTATTTTAACATGGGAGTAAGAATATTTAATTTAGAGATGCCGAAAAACTTTCTCAAGGTCCTTCTACTGGTTAGCAATGGCACAATTAGAACATGGGTTTTCTGTCTCAGTCATATTCCTCTGAGGCAGAGATTCTTTATGGGGGTTCATGAACTTCAGGGATTTCTGAACCTCTGAAATTAAATGCAAAAGCTTTCTTGTGGGTGCATATTTGAATTTCTCTGAAGACTCATAGTAACTTTCATCAGATTCTTAAAGGAGCCTTGACCCCAAAAAGGATGAGAACTATTGCTTTAGAATTCAAAAAATTGCTCATTATAATTGTTCTTAGGACAGTGCTAGGATAATTTAATGCTTCTACAACTTCCATCAATCAAATTTTAAATAGAAAAATGGTAGCTGGGGCCTAATTAGTTTCCAGAAGCTACCACATTCTTTCAGAAAATCAGACGATATGATTTTATCTAGACATGTTATCCTTCCTTTTGGGAACAAAATAGGCTTCTGTCTACTATATAAAAGATAAATGCTATATTGAGCATCTACTATGTGCTGACCCCTAACTAATTTAATCTAATATTAATACCAATATTCCATTTTACACATGAAGAAACTAAGGCATGAAGAGGTTTGATAACTTATCTGAAAGTCTCAAAGCCAACTTCTAGGGCCTGTGATTATAACAGCACACTGTGCTTCTTTCCCTCTGATCTAATATTTATTTATACTGTGCATTGGATAAGCAAATTTGTCACTGACTTTTGTAAAGCCTCTTAATTTGTAATTGTAGAGGCAACAGAATGTGGGATAAGAAGGTATGGGCTTGGTAGGTGGAATTATATAAATGTGGGTAATTCTGTTTCTATCTCCTTCTAGCTCACCTTGGACAAGCAACTATTTAAAATCTTGGTTCTCTTATCTATAAAATGGGGCTAATAATAATATTTATCTCATATGGTTGTTCTGATGATGAAAAGAGATAATGTATGTAAAGCACTTAACATTGTATATGCCAAACAGTCTCTTCTCCACAATGCTAGTAATTGTTAATATAACTGGATATTGTAATTTTCTTTCAGTTCATTCTGTGCTTTTCATCAAAATATAAGAGGAGCAAAAAAGTTGGCATGTATAGTTAAACCTTCACATAGGTTAAATGAATTCACTAAGATTTCAATTTATACTGATATCAAACTTCAAAAATTTTGAAAATAACAATATAAAGAGTTTTCAAGGCTGTGCGTAGCTCTGTGGATATTCTAAATTTACTGAATTGTACACTTTAAAAAGGTGATATATATGATATGTGAATTCTATCTCAATAAAGCTGATATATTAAAAAAAGTTACCATGGCTGGTACAAAACAAACAGAAAACCCACTAAATCCAACCAAGAATTTAATGAAGGATAGACATTTTATTTTTAGAATCTGATGATGTCAAATGCCAGCAACTGCTGCTTGTTTGTCCCTTAGGTTCTTTTAGAAGTTGCAGAACTTGTTTTCAGTATACTATCATACTTCATTGCATTCATCCAATGGTCTGAAACACAACTGCAAAAATGGCACGTAATACATAATCAAGGAGTAGCTTAAATGAAGGAAGTATCTGCCTCAGTATGTCCAAATGGGTAAGAGATATCAATATGTTACATTTAGATAAATGATTTGTGTAGCACATTTTAGATATAAACATAATAAGTTATGGTACTTTTGTTGTGCATTCACATTCTAACATGGTACCAAGTGAACTCATCTATAAATTGCATAGAAATTCTGATTTATAAAACACTGCTCCTCCGGGCTTCCTTCTATTCATTTTTTTCTTTTGCTTTCTTGTTACTATAACATTTTTCAAGGGATCAAAGAAGCATCCATACAGCGTATCAATGCATGTCAGTGATTTACATTTGTAGACATACGGAATACCGGCATCTTGTTAAAAAAAAATAGCGTGTCCTCAGGAAAGTTGTTGAAAAGACAGTGAAATCAGCTGTATCAGTCTTTTTATGGATCCAATTGTATTTTGAACAGACAAATGCCCTACAACTTTAGAGTTGTGATAGCTGTGTTAATGCTGGGTGATTCCAACTTCAGAAATCAAAGGATGAAAAGGAGCTATTTTATGATTTATATAAATTCTTTCTCATTCATTTAACTCCAATATAATTCTTTGAGGTGAGATGATGTCTCTAAGTTGAAAAGCTGAAAGCTAGAGGGGTATGGGCTTTCAGTCTGGGATCTGCCATTTGATCAAATGTAAAATTTTTGATCTGGATTAGCTGTCATAGTCTCTTCATTTGTAAAATATAAGTAAGAAGTTCATATTCTGGGAGAGAATGAAACTCCATATTTTCATATAAAACTAATCTCTACTGCCCTAGACCTCCCCATTTAAAAAAAAAAAAAACAAATTAATGGCATTTGACAATGTTACTAAGAAGGTCAACTCTCAATTCTGCCTTATCAACAGTAGTATCAGATGAGAATATTAAAAGTAGTTCATTTTAAAATCTATTTCTATTTTTGAATAATTGACTCTAGGTGAACTTGAGCCAAAGAAGGAATTTGCAATCTGAATTTTTTTTACATCTCATTTTCATTTAAAGCATTTAATAAGAACTTATTTGTCCAGGGAAAAAGTTAAGATACTGTACAAAGTTTTTTATCTTCTTGGAACTTATCTTTTCAGACAAAAGACTCCATGTAAAGCGATAGTCTTCAGAGCAACGAGTCAGTGCCCAGAGGGATCCAGGCCCTTGGTATGGCGTCAGGTGGAGAGAGGGTGGTGGGAGCTGACCTTCAAGGGGAAATTACTTCCTCTTTTCCAATTAGTCAGAAACTTAATGGAGGAAATAGGATTTCAGAAGTTTGAATGATGGGAACAAGAGAACTTAACTAAAGTGAAGCCTGCGGAATATGTCAGCTGTGAAGTACAACGTGGGAGAAAACTTTTGGGGAATGGAGGCATGATAAAACATTTAAATGTAATAAGAAACGCAAAGAATGCACAAAAAAATGGTTAGAGAATTATATACGTGTTCTTTGTCACCAGTTTAAGAGACTCTGCTCTAACCCAAAATGCAATTTTAGTGTAAACCATTACATTCAGGCACAGTTAGTTAGCAGATTCTTCCTGCTTCTAAATTTCTCTAACTACATTACTCTCAAAGCTACTTCCATAGTAATTTTTCAAAATGCTTGAGAACTAGTTATTATATTAAGGTTCTCCAAGAGAAGGGCTGGCAATTTTTTTTTTCATTCATTCAGTCATTCAGCAACTTAATGCAAAACTAACAAACATTTATTGAGAAGCAATTACTGTGCTAGGTATTTGAGAACAAATAAAACAAAGTCCTCTCCCTTTAACTCTGAGACGTACTGATAACAAACCTGGCAATGGGCTCCATCTGCACGGGAGAGTAAGTAAACCCAGAGAAGAGACACCCAGTGAAGGTGGAAGGTAGTATTTCAGCAGATCCTTGGAAGAAGAGTGCCAATTAGCTACAAATGAAAGAAACAATAAAGAAGGGATAAATATAGGAGGGTTGAGAATTTTTTTAAATTAGGATTTGATGCACATAGAACTGTCAAAAGAAGAGACAGCAGTGAATCCTCAAACATTGTGGTTTTATGGAAGAAAAGGTAAAACTAGCAACATTATATATAAGTTCGGTGAAGCTGAGCAGAGTGGTAGGATACTGAATGAAGATGAAAAGCAATTTTTGATTACTAGTAAGCTAGAGGGCTAATCGCTATGTCTTAGATATTGTTAAAGTAATAGTTAATGGTTAATATTGTATTACAGCATTTGAATCTAGCTTAAAAGAGAGGAGTGCTTGAAGCTAAATATGAAAGTTCATCATAACCACATGAGATGAAAACAGAAATTTCTGTGACTATTGATAGCTGTACATGACAGAAATGATATTTATTACCATGGACAGCTAAATTTCTATGTATACCAGAGAGAAAAAAAAATAGACACTTTTGAGAAGCAAATGTACTGACATGAAATGCCCAAGTAGAAAGACACGCTGGTCAGGAGAAGCGACCTTTACTTTTCACTCTTGAAATTAAATGTAAGCGGCTTCTTTTGGGCCAGGTTTGTGAATGTCCCCTCACTCCCATTTTTAATTTTCACTGTTGTGTTATTTTTAATGAGTCTATCTATTACTTATGGAGATTTCCCATAATCAGAAATCTTAATATTTCTTTTAAAATTCTTAATCTTTTCTTTAAATGTGGAAACTAGTTTAGAAATATCAGCCATAGATAATTCAGGTAACTTTAAAGTGAGACAAAATGCTCAATTGGAAAAAAATTAATCAGGCATGACTAAATTTTATGATAATACAAAATATCAATACTGGGTATTCAACATTAGGTGGCAGAAAAGAAATTAGAACTTACTATGATTAATTCTACCATGATCCACCTGCAGAAATTCTAGAACACCTATCTAAGCATGGCTAACCCTGGGGTCAGGGACCATGTCATTGACTGTCTTTCTAACCTTCCTCAATAATCTCTGATAAAGGAAATCTTCAGCACTCTTGAGGAAAACATTTGTAGAGAAATCCACAAAGAGCATGTGGTATCAAAATATGTTAGTAATTAAAGGATAACCGTTGAAAAAGGTTGCATGAAATTAGAAGCATTTATTCATTTCATTTCTCTATTGGTAAGAGGTACATGTATATGTGATGGTATACTCAGACAGATAGCACAGCACTTATAGAGACTTTTGGCTGTCCAAAATCCCTCTCCTCACCATTTTTTTTTACAAGGTTACTACTCGAGACCTGAGGCTTTCTTGCAAACTCTTCTTTTATTTCTTGAAAAATGTTGTCAACTGAATACCTTGATTTCAGCTAGTTCTTGATCCGTCACATTAAATAATTCACACTTACCTATGAATGACTAATACAGAATATCTGCCAATGGATATTTGCTCCTTGAAAGGTGATTTTGTTAACCAGATCAAATCTTTAACTGGTAGAATGTGTTTGGAATTTTTTTTTTTTCATTGTCAGGAAAGTTGATTGGGGTGTTTCCCATGCTCCATGTTCTCTTAAGCATTATTATCTCTAAGGCTGTTTATTTCCCTCACCCCCACCCCTTAGTTAGTCTATCAGAGAATAAAATTCATATTGTATATTGTAAGCATGGTTTAGCGATAAGAATTGCTTATATGTTTTTGCCTCCCTTTTGCAAACAATATAATAAGGGAAAGGATTTTACTTTTTTGGAAAAGAGGGGAAAAAAACAATCATTGTCTCACAGTTTAACCTCGACTTTTTAATTATGAGAATTTTCATCTAGTTCACAGCCACACACATATTTTGACATAGTTGTAACCATCATGTAGCTTGAAGTATGCTTGAGAATCCAGTGAGGTTATGCTTGCAAAGTGTACCAACAGTGTTAATAGATATAATGGCTGATGTGTGTCGAATGGCAGGCACTGGCTAAATACTTTACTTGCATTTTTAAAATTTAATCTTCATAATGGCACAGTGAAGCAGATAGAATCATTGTGTTCATTTTACGTTGAGGATGCTGAGGTGCTGTGAGGTTAAGTAACTTGCCCAAGGTTACTCAGCCGGTAATATGTGAAATCAGGCAGCTTGAGATCAGATCCTTCTAATGTTTATTATGGTTATTAATAAGACATACCTATTTTTCCATGACAGTATGGGTACTAGGCATAATCATCAAATGTTTTAAAGTTATTAGGTGAAAAATGTATCTGTGTCTTAATTTGCGGTTGTTACTAATAAAGTTAACATTTTTCTTGTTTGTTTATGAATTCTGCTTTTTTACTTGTATAAATTGTAGGTTTACAAACATTTTAAGTAACAAAATCTCTGGAATGATTGGTATGGTTTTATGCAAAGTAATCTCATGGTTTGATTCCAAGGATAGAAATAAAAAGATTCTACCTGAGAAAATTCCAGTCATATGGATGAAATGTTCACAGTGGTTTAAATAGCTCTATGCTTAGCATGGAGAGAGATAGAAACAAAATTTGTTATTTAATTACAATTGCTGCAATGAATTCTGAGTTGATCTTGATTCTCCTACATGAGCTGACCACAATTTTAAGTTTGACATCGCCTGAAAGCTTGAGGAATGTATTTCCAGTAATTGCCAGTCCACTTCATTGTTCCTCTGTATCCATAAACACTAGGCTGTGATCAGAGTGGTCATGCTTGAGCTGTTATCTGAAATTCACTTTTACTATAAGGATTGACTAATCTGGTTCCGACTGACAGCAGTTTCCATTTACTGTATTAGCTTTCTCTCACTTCAGTGCCACACAGCTCCAGTTAGAAGAGGAAAGCAAAAACTGTTAAAAGTAGTAGACGTGTTAGTCATCACATATCAAATTGCTTAAACATCCGATGCCATTACAATCAGTGTCTTTTTTTTTCTCTGCAAGTATAAAAAAAAGTTAAACAATATCCAGTTCTTGGAGACACAACACTGCTCTGGACTGCACAGGTTAAACAGCGAGGCTGCAATTTAATGATTCAATGGAAAATAGTGAATGCAACAGAACTCTTGCAACAGCTTTCCTCGTTTCCCCATGCTTCATCACTCTTCCATGGCTTGGCCTTTCTACCCTTCACCCCTGCCCTGTCATTATCTGCAGATGTTATCTGCCCAGCATATGTTGTAACCTAAAAGATTCTGAGACTTGTTCCCACCCTGCTCCACTCACCCTCCCCCAACCCCCTCTGCAGTGGAGCTCGAGGTCCTTCCAAGGGGAGCACTGAGTACAGAAGGGTGAATTGAAATGCAAAAGAGAATGGAAAAGTAGAACTTTTATGCTAACATGAGATATATACTGTAATTTATCGCAACCCCTATTTGGTGATAGTTGTTTCGACAGTTTAAAAAGTAAATATTTGTCTTATGGGCTTTAAGGAATTTGATTGTATACAATGAACTGCAAGATAAATTTTCTTTTTCTACCTTCAACACACTCATATTTTATAAAGTGAGACATTTCTATGAAAGATGGAACCTACAGAATAATAATTTTTCCAAACCCTTAGTTGATATCACAATCAAACCATTATGACAGGTAAAAGTTTTTCTTAATTATTATTTTTGTGGAAGAATGAAGTCTTGTAGGTGATAAAATTATGTAATATTGTACCACATCTACCTATTGCATGATGATAGAGTAACTATAAACATGTTTACTTCCTTATATGAATTAATGGCATAAAGCAAAGACGCTAGCCAATAGCAAACAAAAAGCGGTTATTTTATCCCAAACCTAAAGATGAAAGTTGAGGTACATAATTTGTTCAAATGAAACTTGGCACTGAAAAAGTAAAATCTATTCAAATGACTTTGAAAGACAAAAGAGAAAATCAGTTTTCTCGTCTGTGAAACATATGGATGTACCTTTGAGAGGAAAATAATTTAATGTAGTATTTTAGTGAGAATATTAATTTAAAAACTACTTAATTTGCCTTACCACTTTTATTTATTTCTCCATCTAACTAATTTTGATTATTTTATAACTTCCTAAATATAGATAAAATAAACGAAGAAAAAAATGTAAAATGTAAAAAGTAAGGTATACTTTAAAAAAATCAATGTAAAGTAGCCTTTTTATGCCTGACTCAATCTTCTCTGTTTAAAATTGTTTCTGTCTATAGGAGGACAAGCATTTTTAAACTCTCAGGAAGGAAGATGGCTCTATCATTACATATCAGTGATGATGGGTTTGTAGGCCATTCACCACCTCTCACCTTCTTTCTATTTTCATAACATCTGTTCATAAAACAGCTGGCACTGAGGCAGCTTCACTAGCCAGAAACAATCCACCACAGTCACTATAGAGACTGTAATTTGTTCAGAGGAAATCTAAAATTAGATTAATCTAAAATGTCATTTTTAGGTTTTCTATTTCTTCTAGGCAGCAGCAAGAGTTTTGCTAAAGGCCTACCAAGTACAGAGAATTGTTAAATAATATTCCCTTTGATAAAACAAAATTGTCCTGAGAAATCTTTGGAAATATTTCTGCCATATGTCTCTTAGATAAGATCACAAGTGTTAAGTAATGTGGTAACTTTTAGCAGGTTAACAATCACAGTTTAAATTTCACAAGATCTCTGGGTAACCTTCATGACCCAGAATCAAAGTCTTGGGTATTTGCTTTCATATACTTCTAAACAATAAGCCCCATTAGCAATCTTCTCAGATATTCTTGAGTAGTTTCATATTTGCGAGTGGTGATCAATTTTATAAAAACATACATTAGCCATTAAATTGATATTCCCCTTTGGGAAGCATTTTCATAAACATTTACATTTTCTCAAATAAAAGACCTCAGCTCTTTTGTGATAATATTTTGGAGGGCCACTTCTTGTGAAGCAAGAAAAAAAATGAATTCTGGGATTTGGGCATAAATATATATAACTCATTGGACTATTATGCTCGGTGGAAATAGGGTTCCATATGATATTTTGCAGTGTTATTCTCAAGTATTCATTTTTTAATACTTACAGTTCATCCCAGTTTATTATTTCTGAATCTAGTTTCTTCTGTATTTTCTCGACTCTGTCACTAACTAGTTGTGTGATTTTGGCCATTTAGTTTAATCTCCTCAGGCCTTAGTTCCCTCAGCTATAGGATGCTATAGGTAACTTGGTTGCTAAGATCTTTTCTAGTCTTCAAAGCCTTTGCCACTATGGTCTCTCTCTTGCAACAGTCCATTTGTTCTTAGGCACAATCAAAGAACACTTCAAAAGGAAGTAGTACAAGTGTCGCCACCTATAGATAGAAAATATATTACAAAAAAAGAAGAAAATGACCATGTTCAGGTAAAGAACACCATAAAAAAAAATAAGAATTCATTTTAACCCCTACAAATTCCAAACTCCACCCCCAATCATATATCTGAATGTTTCTCTTTTCTTTCTCTTTTTCCGGTATTACTGCAGGCTTTTATCTATATTACAGCTACAAAATTAACTTTGTTTTTCTTAGTCGTATTTTAAAAACTTGAATGGTCAAAATTTGAGATTTTATAGTATATGAAAAATTTCATGACTTCAATGTTATTCAAGGCTTCTCTTAGCTAATGACTGCTCTTAATGTTGAATAAAATCTCAAGTTAGGTACCCCCCACAAAAGATAAGTACAAACTACCTGGAGGAAAGTTTGAATCATTTTCTAATTGAATATGTTGTTTTGGTTCGATGGATTCCATTTTTAATGAAAATAAAACAAAATTATTGTAGTGTTGCTAGCATTAAGATACAGTAGATAAATTGAAGCTCCCTTCAGCTTTTCTCCCAGTTACAGCTAAGGAGAAATCCTCCTTCAAAGAGAAATAAACAATTAGAAGAAGAAGAAGAAAAAAAAAACCTTGATAAATTAAGAAACCATCTTCCAGTTAAACTGACACTTCATATGCAGAGGAAACAATTTCCATGCATGTTATAAAAAAATGTGTTAAATCAACTAACATTGATATAACTTCAAGCAATTAGGAGAACGCTAATAATGATATGAGTCTTCAGCTGTAAATAATTATGCTGCCCCAAGGCTATGCTTTAATTCTTGGCTTGCTGTATCTATAAACAATAATCAAACTGCAAAGCAAGTTGTGTTGTTTTTGTTCACAGTTTGTAAAATGATTTTTATACCCTACAGTGATGCTGATGGCTATTTTGACCTTCAAGAACTCCGGCCTGTGAGGCTAAGAGCTAATGTGTACTTTCATCGATCTGAGTTGGAGACACACAGCGGGTTATAGAGCCTGTTCTCCATGAGTACAAAAGCTGCTATCGTCAATCAGTGTGTGTTGTGAAAAGGGGACTTGCTGCTGTGACTCAATAAATGGGGACATTAGGAGGAAATGTTATAATTGCTGCTACCCACATCTTGTTAATGAGTAATGTACAGTTAGGCACCATGCAATTGCAGCTAAACTGTTTATACAATTTATTCTTATGTTGCAACTAACATTTAACATAATGAAGTATCATAATTGCAACCATTAAAGTCAAGATTAAGATTTGTTTAATTAGAATTAAGAAAATGTAAAATAGAAAACCATTTTCAAATGTTGGATATACAGGATGGATTTTGTGATATGCAGGGGGGAAAAACTCGTAGGGCGCCGGTAACAGACATTGTATACATAAAATTGTTCGTTGGAGGTCTCTTCTTTGGATTAAAAAAAAACAAAACAAAACGCTGTAGTCAAAAGTGTAGAGAAAACAAAATATAAAGGACATTAACTTGGCCACGTATAAATATAGAGTGTTATTATTCAGATCGTTAGAGTTGTAGCTTTTACTTTTCAGAATTTACATTACCCCTAGGCTAAACAAATAATATTTTAAAACACACAACTCATATTACCATCAGCACAAGTTATCAAATGAATTAGGGAGGAAATAAGCCCCTGACTTTGTATAGGAAATGTCATAACTTTGTAAAGCTAAGTGGACATTAAACCTCTATTTTAATTATCTACATGTCCAAACACAGGCACTTATATAATGTGATATTTTTACATAAGCGAAAGGACAAAACATGGTTAATGGAACACTTTGAGGAAATATGGCTTGTCCAAATTCATTAAGTGAAATCCTTCATTTAGGTCATGTCCTGTTTTCCTTCTTCTTCCTATGTTGTTAAATGCATAAAAGTTCCAAGGTGCTACCAGCCACCACATTATTTTGAGTTTTCTCTTTCTGAGAACTGCTTTTTTTACCCTCTAACACTCTATAGCTAAGCAACTCAAAACTCCAGTTTTTTCTCCCTAGATCTGCATTTTGTCTTCAACTTTCTTTACTTTGGACAAGAATTTCTCCTTTTGTCCCCATAAAATCTGTCATTGTTAAACTATATTGTAAATGGAGTACAGTGAAAAGAGTTATGGGTTTGGAGGAAAGACACTTGGGTTCTTTAAACCTATATCCATCTAGTTGTGTGATTGAAGCTGGCCATCTGAAATCTCGTGCCTTTATTTCTTCATTTGACAGAAGAGGTTCAGTATATCTGACCTGTCATCCTCACAAAAGTTTTGGGAAAATCCAAAGCCCTAATATAATTGAAGGCACATTGAAACTTTAATGTGCCAAAGAAATGCAAGTTGTGTTTCAATTCATTGAGATTGACTTATACTGATTTTATCAATTACATACTGTACCTTGAAATGGGTATGTAAGAAGAGGGTACTGTTTCATTACTCTCAAAAGAAAGTTTTTTATTTTATTTTCTTATATCTTATATGCGTCATTGAGAAGGTTGTCAGCAGGAATCAAGTTATCATTCCATAAAATATCAAGTCTTGGTTTATAAACTTTAAACCGAATTTAAATAAGAAGTGCTAATTATCTCTAAACCAGAGGCCATGGATCCTTTAGCACTAATTCTTAAATAAAGTTGTTAAATATTATAAATAAAAAAAAGCAAGTGACAATTTGATTTTTGGAGCTATGCATAGTCCCAAATAATGCTGTTTGAGAAGTCTATATCATTGGCTTGTAGTTGCAGTGTGGCATGTAATGTTGATACCAGATTTCTGGGCTTACCGTGGAATTTATTTTTATAGTCTTTTCCCTTTCCTGCCATTATAAATTTAAAATGACAGAGTACTTTTTGTGTATACTTAAAATGTATAAAATTTGAGTTTGTCAACTTATAGAAATGCTTAAGAAATTCAGCTTACAAATGCAAGTAAAATCATTTAATTCATTTCTTTAATCATTCAATAGCTATTTAATCAAAGGTCTTAATACGTATTAGTCACTGTGCTAGATAATGGATATGAAGAACACATAAAGAGGAACAGAGTGATTTTTTAGGGGGGGAATGATGATGAGTTACACTTTGAACATATTACCTTCGAACTTCCTATGAGACTTCTAAAAGGATTAGATCAATTGATGACATTATGAATTATCATTGTCTGATGATATGTTATGATCTAGTGCTGAGTATTTGAAGTGTAACTAGTATGACTAAGGAACTAAATTTCAAATTTTACTTAATTTAAATTCATTTTAATTTAACTTAAAAAAGCAAAGCAGTAATTAATATTTTCTGCTAAACACAACTTTATTCTTTGGTAGGACTATATTTCTCTTCAATTGTTAAAATGTATGTGATATCACTGTTGCATCTTAGGCATCTGTTTATATTGTTTATAGTAAAACACAAACACAGAAACACCTTGCTGATCTAGTCTATGTCAATAGAACGATTCAGTTTGATTTTTTTTCCCCATTGGCCTAAGTAACATTGTAATGTATTTATTTAAATATTTTATGAAGATAGCATGAATTATAGTAATAATGATGTAAATCATATTGTAATAACATTGATATACTTATTATTTTATATTATAGTTAAAAATTAAGTATAGGTACATTTTAAAATTCAAAGCAAAGGCATGCCAATGATGCAGAGTTGTGTGGCTATACAAAAGGAATGTGATAGTAAATTTAAAAAGAGATAGAAAGAAGATGTCACCAATTTCAACAAGAATAGCGATTGCAATTTGCTGCAGCAGAGCAAATAGAAGCCAGTTTGTTTGCTGTGTAATCATATTTTTAAGATGATAAAGTTGACACTGTAGAGAGACATTTTCTGAAAATATGTAGTGAATTTGATATGAAATTTACTCTCAACAGTCTAAAGGAATCGATGAAATTAGGTGCCTGAAAGCAAAATTAAATGTCAAATAAACTATTTTAAAGCAATTTCAAGCAGTATCTGAGCTTGTAAAATTGGTCAGCTAAAATACAGCTTGGATTATTACACAAGCACACGCCGCCCCCCTCCATTTTTAGCTGGAGAAATGGTAAAAGAAATTATTTCGGAAATGGAAATCTTGTTAAAAATTATGATTAAATAATATTTTATACAAAGTAGAAGATCTTCAGTTAAGCTACCAAATAATTGCCTGTAGAATACAAAAACCTGGTAACAAAGTCAAGAATTAATTCAAAATTTAAAAATTTTCAATAATACTTGAAAATGATGAGTTGTGAGATACAGGAACTATCGGTTCAGGTTTTTAAGCCATGAATTGACAACATTTCTTCATAAATTTGCAAGTCCTTTGAGGTAAAAAGTACCCAGTACCCATTTCAGCACTGGGTACATTTCACCTCAAAGGACTTACAAATTTATGAAGAAACGTTGTCAATTTATGGCTTAAAAAAACTGAACCGATAGTTCATGTATTTTGATTTTACATCTGTCACAATTTCACCTAGATATAAAAAAAAATTTAGTTAGTGTTCCAGCTGTGTTAGGTCAAAAATCAAGTTTTGTTGGAATTTTAAAACAAGAGATTAATGTTTCCTTTATTTCTTTGTTTCACTATATGATACATATTAAAAATATTCATTCAGGGTTCTCTAAACAGATTCTATAAAAAATGTCACGGATATAGTTCTTAAATCATTCTATATATATGTGCAAATACCATGAATTATCACTAGTTTATGGAAATGTTGAAAGAAATAGAAACAACTAATTTAGATCTTGTGTTTTTGTCAGTGTTCACTGGTGGAGTTTAGCAGAATTTTACAAAGATTTACTGCATTGTTAACTCCAGCATAAAGAATGCTCAAAGTATTCAATATTCAATAATTAAAGGCAAAATAACAATGTGATTTACATTTTCTCACTTAAAATACATAGCATGTAAATGGGCCAAATTTGAGGCTCCAGAAAAAGAAATGCTTATTTGTGACTTTAATAGGCAGGTCTAAGAATTCATGTTAAAATCAATAATAATGACTTCGTGATCAATAATAATAATTTTATACATTTTTTTCTAACAAGAATCAATAGACAGAATATTTTAACTGTGATCAATGGTATTATGTAAATTAGCTAAAGAAATTACAAAAAAATGAAGAATGCTTTGTTAATACTGACAAATTTAAAGTTGATTTTAAGTTTATATAATATCTTTTCGAATTTAGTGGTAATAGTACTTAGTTGACACAAAACTTAGTGGACTTACTTAACTTGGACAGATAATGATTTTGAAAATAATATGCTCTTGAGTCAAGTCAAATAAGTCCTTTCAAAAGAGATGAACCAGATCAGTTTCGTTAATCTGTATACAAATGTTATAGAAAAATGATTTTTTTTGGTAATGATTCAGTTATTGTAAAACTTTAGGTATGTTTGAACACTGTAGTTATGTAAATCAACTTTTTAAACTGTAAATTTTATGAAATCTAAATATAGTTTAAGTATTATCTATGAAAACTGAGATGTGAGATGTAAGTGTAGAGCACATACCTGATCTTGAAGATTTGTACAAAATGAGAATGTTAAATAGCTTGTCAATAATTTTTATATTTATTACATGCTGAAATGGTGATTTTGAAAATATTGGGTAAATAAAATACATCATTCAAATAATTTTGACCAATTTCTATATACTTTTTAAAAATGTGGCTACTAGAAAATTTAAAATTACATTTGTGGCTTACGTTTTGTTTCTAGTAGACAGTGCCAGTCTAAGTAAATTCTACCCTTCTTCATTCGTCTTCACTTATATTGATGTCTAGGATTGGTTTAATGAAAAATTATCCTTCCTTTCTCAATGAGGAAGACTTCCCAGAGGACTTTCATGAGTTATTTGGACTGCAAAAATTACCTAATCCATTCTTAATCAGCTTAAC
>NW_011889002.1:1082214-1110333 GCF_000151845.1 Pteropus vampyrus | reverse complement strand
GACAACCTTTTTTTTTTTTAAATTAATTTATTTTTTAACTGAAGAAATGATTTAAACTACCCCCGCCCCTCATCTACCTCCCTCCTCTGGTAACCATTAGTTAAACAACTTTCAATGTCCTTGCTAGGGTCAAGATGAACCACAATGCATACCTATTTGGCCTTCCTTAAATATATTTCTTCTTAAGTTTTATGTTCCCTGGCAACTGACCAGTGAAACCACAGAAAGAAAACTAGGAGCTTCTGATAATCACATTTTTTATGAAGGGAATTAACAGGTTAGCTATACGTCTTGATAAGATGAAAGCATTTGGAATGATAGTGACATCAGAGTACCAGAATGGCAGAAAGAATCTGCCAATCATAAAGTGGGCAAGGTCAGCAAAGGAAAAAAATGAAACAGCATAACGTAACAAGAGTGCTTACTGTACAATAAATTAAGTCTTTTACTGAAAGATCTGTATAATTTTAGAGGTCACACTGCTGTTGCCTGGGGTTGATGGACACAACTGCAACCAGAGAAGAAGATGGCAATTGTAGTAAACAGCCTGAGGCTACTATACAATTGTCCATAAATTTTCTGTTGTCAATAAGTGAAGCAAGTATGACTACACTTCTTTTTTGTAACATACATGCCTCAGGATGTATGTTGCATTCTCAGACTCAGTTTTTCTTTTCTTTCTCTCTCCTTCCCTCCCTCTCTCCCTCCCTCCCTCCCTTCCCCTCTCCCTTCCTTCTCTCCCTCTCTCTCTTTCCTCTTCTAACATTTCTTAAACACTCACCATATGACAAACCTGGTGATAGCCACCTTGTTCTTGCCTTCGAGAGAATTAGTGAAGTGAAAGAGACACATGAAAACAAATATGGTAATATTGTAGGTACTATGATTATGCTCCCATTATCATCGTGTTCACACGATGATAATGGGAGCATAAAAGAATAAATCTTCATTCTTCCTGGAGAAGTTAAGTAACACGTCAGCAGAAGTCAGATAACACAACATATCTGATATTTGAACAGAGTCCCAAATGATGTCCAGGAGTTTGCTAAGCACACAAGATAGGTGAGCTCAGACTAGATAGAAGGAGCAACATGAGAAGAGGTTAAAAATTCACAATTGCAAGAGTCTTGGATATGTGCAAACAAGTGATGAGAGAAGAGGCAGTAAATTCAGGGAGGGGTCATTGAAGGATCTTATAAACCATGCCAAGGAGTGAGGTCTTGGATATGCAGGTACTGAGCAGCATTGTAAAGTTTTAAGCAAAGGAATGACTGTATATATGTGTATTTTAGAAAATGTTGTCCTGGAGAACTGTGAAGAATTAATTGGAAGGGCAGGCAGAGGAGGTGGACAGACTATAAATAGGAGCCAGATGGCCAGACCAGGTATCACAATTAGTGAAAACGGTGGTACGCTGGTTTACAACTGATAATAATCTCTTCTCCTAAAGAAAAGAATAAAATATGATTTGTAGCATTTGTTGATTTTAGTGTAAATATCCTCATCATGATCTATTTCAAGCTACACATATGATGTTACGGAACACATAGTAGCATGCCATTATGTAGTATTTCCACCAAACGCAATGAAGGTAAAATAATCTCAAGAGCATAGACAAGCAAGTGTTATCTGAGTCAGGATGGTGACATTCTAGGCAGAACAGCATGGCTGGGAACCTAGGGAGCTCAAGAAACTGAAAGACATTCTGCATGACTGTGGATTAAATTTCAAGGAATAAAATATTTGCAACTGAAAATGGAGAAATAAGAGTGACCATAGTATCATCTGGGTTTAGAAAGTAAGAAATTTGGATTTTATCCTAAGGATATCAGGAAGACATATAAAGGTTTTAAGTTCAGGAGGAACACCTAACCCATATTTGTGAGTCCACTGGGGGCTTAGAACATGACTTGGAGTGGCGGAGAGTTTAGGAGGCTGCCTAGTAATCTAGGCAGAAAATAATGATTTAGGGAGTTGACCGAGGAGACAGCAAAGTGGAAGGATCGGAGAGTTAAAATTCAGAAATGACAAGAATTGATGATTGAATTTAAAGATGAGAGAGAAAGATTTTGAGGTGCTTATGTATGAGATGTCTAAGCAGACATTTTTTAGAGTAAGGTGGAAACATAGGTCTGGTATTCCACAGCTGAGTCATGTCTGGAAATATGGGTTTGAGAGTCATCAACATATAAATGGTATTTGAAGCTAGAATTATGGATCAAGTCATTCTTGAGTGGTGTGCAGTGAGAAAAAGCAGGCCATGATGGGAAGTTTGAGAAGTTTAGGGAGCACTAGCATCCAAGGGGTGGACTATCTGATTGGCCTTGTCCCAGGGAAGATTAAGTTAAAACAAATATATTAAACCTGTATTCACAATAGTTCACTGATGATATTCATTTCTTTACCATGATCTACACAAATGACCTAGAGTAAAATAATTGCTGGAAATCACTCCTGCAATAGCTTTTAATTTGCTAACTATTACATCCTTATTAACAACAATATTTGCTCAGATGTCCATACTAGGCATAATTAATTAAAAAACTTAATTGAACACCTACTATGTGCAGGACTTTGTTTTGGAGGGAAGAACATATAAATGAAGTTTTGGTAGCTATTTAGTTCCGTATACAAAGTCTATTGTTGCACTATTAGTGAAAAATTTGGTGCTATTAATGTAACCAATTAATATCTTTAAATATCTGCTTCATGTAGTGCTAAAGAAAGGGAGTTTTCTAATCCACTCTCATTTGGTCACATCTTTCTTCTTTTTCTTAATCTTCATCTTTATTCTTTTATTTTTCTTTTAAAAAATAATCTTGATACTCTCATACATGCATGCATTATAGAGAAGGCGGAATTTTGTTGCTCAGAAAATCATGTAAGCACTGAAATTGCTCTTGTTACACTAAACAGTAGTCTATAAGTTAAGAAGTAAAAGTGGACACTATTTAATATCCATGGTGAAAGAACAGTAGCTAGCAAAGCAGTGCACTGCATTTCAGTCCAGCTCTGGATTTGAAATTCTAATTGTCCTTTGAGTTAATCAAGTCAGGTATCATTATCCTATTTTACAGATGAAATCATTAAGGCTCAGAATGGTCGTCACATGTAAAAGAGTGACAGCTAATGAACAGGACTAGAGCTTGCACTTTCCGCTTTGACTCAGAAGTCCAGGAAGACTTAAATCAAGTAGGAAATTGGAGTGCTATTTTAATATATAGATTTTTGTTGTTAGATTTATGGTCTTAGGTACAGACATTGGAACTGTAACAGTATTAATAAGTTGTGGCTAAATTAATTTTAAAAATTACAAAGGATTTGGGTCCCTCTGAATTTTCTATTCCCATGAATTCTGTCTATGGCCAAGAAAGGTGGCAAGAAAAAGTTAAAGCAAAAAAGAAAAGAAAACAAAACTATCTGGAATATTCAACCAAGGGTATACAAAGTCCATAGAAGAGCAATTTTTAAACTCCAGACAGCAGATGACAACTGACTTACGCAATTGTTTAATGCTAATGAAGCATTTTCTTTTTTGATAGTACCCCTTCTGAGGCAAAAAATCTGTGGCTGTTGGATCTGAAGCCAGCCCACACCAATCAATATCAATCTGCTGCCAAATGTTATTAAATATCTCTTTGATACCTATTTACAACTAAGAAAATAATTTTGCTGCCAAGGGATTGTAAATGTGTGAAAAGAACCTCTGACAGCTTACCTCACTCACTGTCTACAGTCTTGCGTCTGGGTGCTAAAGCCAGGAGACTAAGATGAAGGACATAATTAAGGAAACATATGAAGGCTAGCACTGGGCTTGAGATTAATTAGCTGTGCGTCAATAATCTCATCAATATCCGATTAACAAATGACACATTGCCCAATGAAACATATTGATTCATGCACACTCCTCACTGTTAATAAATTGAAGCTGCTTTGCTAAATGAGAAACCTGACAAAATAATAGGCTGCTAATACTGCCCTGCTATTGTGATAAAAAACATAAAATTAGCCTGAAGTATACAGTACTTAATTTAGGAGGACTGTCACTCTGCTTATGAAGCTTGTTAATGAATGACAAGAAAAGGGAAAAGAATTTTATGGATAAGTTACTCAAAAGGACTAGGAGAATTTCCCAAGGGCAGGCATTTGAAAGGTAGAATATGCATGTAGATGGCCTCAAGCCTGAATACTTTTCTTAGTTGGTGTGCATGAAAGAAGTTTGTTTATTTTTAAGTATATCATTCTAATAACAAGAAAGTTGTCTTACATTTTGAATGTAACTCCTTAACATTTATTCATATAAGATTATATTGATTATATCAAGTAATGCCATCTTTGGTCTCTGTTTTGTTTTAAGAATACATAATGAAGTGAAGAGCAACTAGTTTTACATAAATCTGATCACATATATGTGAAATGGTGTGTGTGTGCATGCGTACATACTTCTTGTGTAAATCATTAGCTAGTAATTACTTTGTCTGCCACGTGATATCATCACTAATGGTCTCTATCTATAATACATGACACTATTGTTCTTCTTTCTTACCTGTGTACATTTGCTTCACTCCCAGCCCATTTTCTGAGGTAAGCAGTTTCCGAACTAGGCAGGACCACCATGCTGTTATGAAGGCAACAGCAATTTAATTTATTTTTCTCTTTAACCTGACAAAGAGGTGGTAATAGGGTTGGGAGGAGGTGTGGGGGACAAAGTGATAATGGTGAAGGTGAGGGCTCAATATATGAGGAAGACCTACTGAGATTGTGGTCAGGAAAAGTGAAAGACCCTCAAAGGTGGGTGAGAAGAGAAGGCTCTGCTAATGAGTGGCTGCCTCCAACAGCCTACAGCTATTGAAATCACAGCTCTGCCCCTGAGACTCTCATGGAATGTCCCCAGGAGCCCTAGTGTTCAACCCTAGTGTTCAGCCCTCTGAGAAAGAACTAGTTAAGAGTACAGAAACATCTGCTTGCAGAAAATATTTTCTCATAATGTACGCTCCCAAGAAAATACGACGAGTCAAAGAATTAGGAGCACATTAACTCCTACAGGTCATTAGGGCATTACCATAGAGTATAGCTTGAATTAACAAGAAACTTATTACCTGACTCTTCATGTAACCGGATCCCCCTCCCTCTGCCATACCCTGCGCTTCTAGGAGAAAGAGACAAATAAGAAAGTAAGTGGCTACCAGAGAATCCTTAGGATACAACCGGGCATTTCAGACTGAGCTCTCGGTCTTCTGTCATGTCTGCCCTGGATCCTGGACATTTATAATCCAAACCCCTAACTGGATACCAGAGGTTTTTGAACATTAGAAGTCTTTAAAAGAAAATAAAACAGGATCACAATATTGGGAGCATCAGGAAACTTAAGCTAGAACTCTTTAATTTGCTGTGAAGTAGCTGTGTGAGGTTAAATGATTACATAACCATTCTGTGCCTCAGTTTCTTTATCTATAAATGAAAGATTGGAATAGATGTTCTTTGATGTTCTTTATAGCACTAAGATTTATGGAGTATCATCGAGATATAGTATGTGCACATTTATGTATTTAATAAAGTAGAAATGATTTTCAGTACAATTATTGAAAAAATAGATAAATTGGCTTTTCCATATTAAACTAACCAGAATTCTCTATTCTCCAGTCATTCTGATGTTCAGGGCATAAATACTTAGTCCCTTGAATAGTACCCTCTCTTACCATGGTGTCCGGAATGAGCATATGCAGCTCCTTAGGGTGTCTCTGTCATGATAAGTAGTTTTGAGAGAAGCTGGGTCATTAAGTTGCATTAACTCTAATTAGTGATCAGAAGGGAATATAAATCAATAATTTTCATGAGACATCATGAGATATGTTGAAGCTTATTTCCTCAAAGTCTAAGCTTTTTCTTTTGAACGAAGTAACGTGGTTGGGAATGGAATTTCTTTTTAAGTTCTCCGGAATACAAATTAGGCAATTTCTTTATCTGGAGTCTACAGAGAGAGGTTTATATTGTCTGAGTGAATTCTTAAGGACTGAAATATTTTGAAAAATAGAAGAATTGCTAAATTTGGAATTTTATTCAGCAGGAGAGATAGTATTTTCATGTAGGAGACCTTTTGAGGTTTCCCCCCACCCCCCACTATATTCCTAAAACCAATCTAGACTGTGTGAGTGTTTTAATGAAAAAAAAAATGCCATCTGTTACTAATAACTTACATTATTGAGCTCTTTCTACATATCAGGCACCTTATAGTCACTATTTTAATTAACTAACAGTAATCTCATGTGTTAAAAATAATATGCAACCTCAGAGAGGTTAAGTAACTTGCCTAGCATCACCCAGAGATAATTGTTAAACCCGCGTTTGTTGTAGATTGTCCGATTCCAAAGTGTGAGATTTTAAGCACTACGGTATTCTACCTTCAAGATGCAATGTTTCCCTAAAGCCTGGAAGGGACTTGCCAGTAATAGACACTAACCACAGGTGGTTTATTGAGATGCCGATCTTTAAATCTTCAGTGGATCACATTCCCTTGAGACCAAACTTCACTAGGAGCATTCTCTCTAATCTCTAAAGATGAGTTTGTGTATAAAAAGAATAATTTACCATGCCAATATTATGTCATTAAATCTACCATCGGTAAAAAAATATCTGGGCTCTTGTTCCACTTCTAGCCTTTGAGAAGCTGTGAGAACAAACAAACTAGGACAATTCATTGCAGTGTGTGGTGAGAATTGAGGTGACTCGAATTCCTTGTAGCATCTGCCAGGTTAAAATGGGCCCCATGTTTCATCCCACATCAATTTCAGTCACTGGGTATGGGTTATTCAAGGGGTTTCACCGGCAGCTGCTCTGTTGGCTGGCTCCAATATAACTTGTGCTGGTGAGTCAGATTTCATGCCCAATTAGGATACAAGGGGAAAGCTTCCCTTGTGTAAAGGACGCAGCTGCTCTAGAATAGCAGCTTCAAGATGCTCAGAACAGTCTCTCTCATAAGTCTGGCTTCCTCATTCCCTTCTGCAGGCACAGAGAGACAGAAGTAAGGAAATCCTTTATTCCTTGGCCTTGAGTCTCTGTAATTTTTAATATATATAGTTTATATATTTATATAATTTAATATATAATATATACACATATATATCTTAGACTAAATATATATACTATATAAATATATAGTATATGTTAGTTTATATATTGTGAGTATGTGTGTATATGTACATGTGTGTATATGTATATAGGTAACTATGTATGTGTATATGTGTATGTAGGTATTTATTTTTGTTTTGTGATACTCATGACATTCATACACATATATATATCTTAGACTATTTATACACCATATAAGTATTTATAGTCTATGTGGTAGTATATATATATCTGTATCTGTATGTATGTTTGTATGTGTATGTATATAATGTGTGTGTATATATATTATTACCGTACTTACACAACTATGATTATACACCTTCCCCAAGGGATAGGTGTAGGGAGGATCAAAGTGAGGAGTAATGATCTCTTGCAAAATGTGTTTGAGATGTTTAATCTTCATTTTTATCTTACCCAAAAATCCATATGCCAAATATGAATTTTTTCAGATAAATTACTGCCCTAGCCCATTCTCTTGTCCTAGAAATTGTGGGCAGAGAAGTGTTTTAGTAGCCAAATTATTTATGTTACTGATATTGATCAGACTTACCCAATTTCAACTTAGTTTTCATCTAATATAACCTATGGACACATGACCTTAATTTTGCTCAATGTTTCAAGACACATTTGTTTTTTTACCTCTGTTGAATTGCCTTCTCTTTCTATTCTCGTTTTAACTTGTCTACTTATCATTCTAGTGACATTTCATGATTTTCTTTCTATTTCTTCATTGTTCTCACTACTCTCATCCAGTTGGTTATCAAGTCCTGTCTTTTAGATCTCTGAAACATTTAAAATCCTCTGATTACTTGCTTCCCTACCATCACTTTCCTGGTTTAGTTACTTGCCAGCTTCTGCTTGGACTATCACTATTTCTAGGACACTGTGCTAGCTCCCTCCTTTAAAACAAGCTCTGCACTTGTAGCCAATTCATATTTAACTATCATTCACTGAGTGCTTACTAACTTGTATCATTTAATCCTCAAAGCAACTCGGCGAAATATAATTTCACATATGGGGAAATTAGCCTCAGGGGAACCTGGTCTTTTGATCCCCAAAGCAGTGTTCTGTCCTTTGTACAATGCATTTCTAAAGCACGAATCTAATCTATGTCTCTTTGAAAGTGTTGGTGCCTCCCTCTTGTCCACAGTATAAACTCTATATTCTCTAGAATGACTTGCAGGACACTTTACAACCCACCTTCAGGGTTTCTTCAGGACATCTTCATCACCACTCATTCCATGCTCCGGGCATACTTGTTCCTTGACATTACTTGAGGTTACTAAATATTCAGGTACTTATGTATTGACATTCTTGTTCAAGCTGTTTCCTTTGCCTATCATCCTTGTTTCCTTAGTCTACCTCATGGAATTCTCGTCATCTTTAAGAACCATCTAACAAGACATTGCTTTAAAGCTGCCATTTATTCTCTCAGGCAGAGATATGTACTTCTTTAATTCTTCATTTATGACTCAGTTAAAGTCCTATCACATTATTTTTCCATTTAGTAATAGGAAAAGAAAAAAAGCTGAAGAAAAAATTGCATATTCATTGAATGGTATAGTGTGTATACATTAAAATATACTTTCGAAGAATATTGCATGACTTTGGAAATTACAATATAATGTTAAGTAAAAAAGCAGAATAAAAAATTGAATTGCAGAAAGAAGCCAATTTGTTTGTGCGTGTGTATGTATATAAATAAACTGTATGAGAAAGAATGTATATGTATATATATAGAAAAATAAGGGTTATCTTCAGATGGTGGGATTAATGATGACTGGCATTTCATCCTGTAAGCTCTTTGACATTTTCTAAGTTTTCTTTATCTACAGGTATTACTTTTATAATCAGGAAAAAAAATATTATTATTTTTCACTTGAGTGGGTTTTCCCCACTTTAAATAGCTATATAATAATATCAAAAATGATTATTTAGTGCAGGATTTAAGGAAATCAAAGGATTAATTGAGCATGTTTGAATCTATACTGTTTTAAAAACTAACTTTTTGATAGAAAAATAAAATACAATAATAATAATAATACAATTCAAATAATCTGGAAGGCTCAAAGGAAGAAGAAAATTTTCTTACCTTTCTCCTTCTTCGCATCCAGACCCACACCATTTGTATCCAAGATATTAGTAAGCTAAGTAATGCTGTGATAATAAATGATCCCTATATCTCAGTGACTTATGAACTCACAGGTTTATTGTTGCTCGTGCAACATGTCCTTTGCAGGTTGACTGTAACCCTCCATCACATCTTCATTCTAGAACTCAGGCAGAAGGGAAAGTCCTCCCAAAACTCCCAGAACTGGGCTGTCTGAAAAGTTGGGCCTAGAACAGTGCTTCCTGTTTCTAAGGGGAGTACTGAATTTATCTTTAACATAAGTATATATGTAATCAATTATAAAAATGATATTGCGAGAACTGACGGATTCCATTTCCCTTTCGCTAGGAACTCAGTGAAAACTTTAATGTGGCTTAGGGATAATATTATTTTAGATTTCTATTCTTTCATCTTCTAATTTCTGCTGACACTATAATATTTGTTCAAACCAACATTTACAGTGTCTCATTGGTCTGTGCTGAGTTGACCACTTCCTTTTTTCAGCCTCTTGTCAGTGTTTACAGGGAATTCTTACACTCTGCAGCTGCAATTGCTCAATGTTCAGTTTTCAATTAAGATGCCTTCATCAACTCTATGTAAAGAAGGCTAAATTAACTAATGTCAGTTATTGCCTTTGGAAGTCAACATGGTTTCTTTTGTATTATATTGTGCCTCTGCTTCAGCGTCTCATGCTCTTCCTCACATGCTGGTAAAAAAGTTGATTTAAAATCTTGATTTATTTTGGTAGATAGGACAGAATCCATATTTAGATTGACCTTCAGTATGCTCCTCCATGGGAAGAGAGATGCATATGGTAACACTTCCTGTGCAGGACTATTAAATATGCTGTGGGTCTTATTTTCTAACCATTTTGGAGAGATAGCACAGTGTAATAAACATAAACATGAATTCTGAATTCAGACTGTCTGAGGTTAGAGCTAAAGGCTGACCATGTATACTTGCGAAATTCATTTAAGCTCTATTCCTGACTTTTTTCAATACTAAAATGGGAATAAACATCATAATTACCTTATACAGTTATTGTGAGGATTAAATAATTTGATACAGGTAAAACAGCACTGTGCCTGGGATGTGGTAAGCATTCAATAATTATTTTTATTATTTCATGTCCATTGTGTTAGTTACTATTTTAGGAAAAATCAATTTATATTGTTTGGCTTAAGAGAATCAATGAGTGGAAATTGGAGGGGGAGATGTGAGCTCAGTATATGGACATATTTTGTTACACCAGGAGCTAGCAAATAATGGAATTAGTTACCACTTAAGATAGTGGACATGGTCATTGGACATGATTGAGCAGAGTTTGAACAGCAATGCTCTATGAAATTAAATCTCAAGCCAACAACATACCATAATTATTTGCTAAATGGTAATTAATAGTGTGATTTTATGATGATTCTCGGTATTTTTTTATGTCATAATTTAGAAATATTCATGTATGATATTCAATTTTCATCTTTGGCAATTGCCCACACAGCCTACATAGTATAGTTTATATAGCTCCATAGAAGTTAAATAACATCAATGTATAAGTCGCAGGTTAGAGAGAAACTGTGGTTAAAAAAAAAAAGATGAAAATTAGATTTGTATTTGTACATTATTGAAGTAAGTTACACAGCATTGCTTTCATTTAGTTTTCCTGAATAAAGCTCATGTTTCTGGTGGTTGCTTCAAGTAGCAAATTTTAAAACATAAAGGCCTAATTTATTGTCATGATATATATGTGTGTATAAAATGTTATACATAAAATATATATCTTACCACTTTTTATTAATATTAATATAAAGTTTAAGAAAGTAAATACATTTTATAAATATCTTTACTCTATATACTAATTTCTACCCCTTTATTTTTGTATTCCATATCCCTTCAGCATTTATATATTCATTTTTTACATTATTATATTGTATATATTTTTTCATAATCATTCTTTGTGGTTTGTGGATATGTAGGAGATGTCTAGAGCTAAACTATGAGATCTTTGAGGGTAGAGAATGCATTTTTTCCTTTTTTGTGCCTTCCTAGTCTCCTTGATGTCTCCTAGCGCCATCCCAATGTACTTAGTATACAGTGATCCCCCCGTATCTGCAGTTTCACTTACCCACAATCAACTATGGTCTGAAAATATTAAATGGAAAACTTCAGAAGTAATTTATTAGTCTCAAATTGCATGCTTTTCTGAGTAGTGTGATGAAATCTTGTGCTGTCCCACTCTGTTCTGCCTGGGACATGAATCATTCCTTTGTCCGGTCTCTTCACACTGTAGACTCCCGCCTGTTAGTCACTTAGTAGTCATCCTGATTATCAGGTTAACTGCGACAGTATCACAGTGCTTGTGTTCAAGTAACCTTTATTTTACTTAATAGTGGCCCCAAAGTACAAAAATAGTGATGCTGACAATTCAGAGATGCCAAAAAGAAGTTGTAAAGTGCTTCCTTTAAATGAAAAGTTATGTATATACAGGACAAAATATTGTATATTTAAGATTCTGTACTATGTGTGGTTTCAGGTCTCTCCTGGGGTCTTGGAACTTATCCTCTGTGAACAGGGGAGAACAATCGTATTGTCAAACTTACAGTAGGCAATCACTAAATGTTTACCAAATGATTAAATTAACAAACTAATTATCAAATGGAAACTAAAATAAAAAAGGCTAATAGTTTGCAAAATTCTTCCAGCCACTTGTCATTTAAATATATTTGTTCTCATCTCTTTAAAAGACTATGCCTATACCATTGGGTTAATTGCTAGAGAGATCAAAGGTAAATAATTAATGAAAATCCCATTTTTCTGCATTGCTAAGTTCAAGATAAATTGTTCCAAGTCATTTGGTTCTATGAGGTAGTTTAATTTTGATAATTGGTTTAAAGAACCTGCCCATTTTCTCACTTTTATAAAATCATTGTGTAAATTCACTGTTAAAAATTATGTAAATTAGACGCATAGGCTGGACACAGATAATGAAAGGATAATTTTAAAATAGCAATTTAACCACATTCATGCCACTGAAAGTAAGGCTAGTAGTCTGTCCATATTCTTGTCAAATGACGATTTGGGAGAATCTTTTTCTTTAATATATTCAGCTGGTTGAATGCCAACTTGCTTTTGACTAGCATAACTTTACCGAATGGCATATTTACTGCTGGTTTTATCCAAGCACATACTGTGTGTCAGGCACTGTTTCAAGTTTTTGCTTGTACAGTATTATTTGAAATTGATCCCATAACAAAAAATATTATGATGTGCATGTGTTAATACACAGCAACTATATTAAGTAGAAATAGTTAATGTTCTCTTTTAACAGGTATAGAAACTGAGGCACCAAGAAGTTAAATAACTTGTCCTAGGCACCTGCCTAAGAAAGAGATGGCAAGGCAATCAGACTCAAAATCTTGTACTCCGGACATTATATTGTACCATCTTCCCCTTTAGAGATAGTTTTATGGAAAAAAAAAAAAAACTCTTTAATAGGATAAAATTAGTCTCTTTAAATAAAATGTGCGATTCTCCCATTGTGTTTCTAGCAGGATGACCAATTTACTTTCACTGTGCTCAAAAGTGCAAGGAAGTTTCATTATTTTTCATAGCTAATATAATGTTCCTCATGGGACCATCCCATGAAGTAGTGTAGAAAATGAAATTAAATACAATTTGGTAAACTTAGCAAAACTTTTAACAGCCTCTTGGGTAGCTTGGTCACTTTCGGCTAACTTAGTTTTTCAGATACTCTTCTCTTCCTCCTACTCCTCTGCAATATGGGTTTGAGGGGTTTGGAGAGATGGTGCGATCAGATAAAATTGGTATTTAGTGGTAAGAGAGCTGGTGTGTACTGCAGTGTAGTTTGTCTGCTTCCATTCTCTAGAATTCTGCGAGTCTGCTGCTGGTATCAATCGTTGTCTCTCCTCCTTTGACTTGGTCAAGCCTAGTGTACTTGGTTGATGTGACCTCAGACCGACTTTCCTGGGACTGTACTGTTTTACTGTACCACACTCTGTCAACCACTCCCCTCCATTTATTGCTGATTGATCATCCTTGTCCATAGGGTGTTATTACTCCATTACTAAAGCAACTCTATCTGAGGAGCTTTGCAACCAGACCCATAGATCAATACCCCACACTCAAAACATACACACAGAAATTTCAGGATCACATGCACCACCTGCGAATGAAATATGACCCAGGATGGCTAAATTAAGCTTTCTTCATGCCTATTAATGGCTTCTTTAAATTGTTGAAGGAACACTGAGCAGGTTGGTTATTTTCCCCCAGCTCTAAATGAGAGGTGGAGCAAATGCCCTTCTGTTTTTCTCTTTCTATTGCCTTATATAAAGTGTCTCTCCTTTCTGAGGCTTTAGACCTGTTATGGCACAGAGTTTCTCTACTTTTTTGGCCTTTTTCTTCTAGAAAGGGTGAACTTTTCCTTAACGTTTTGGCCCAGGTAGACCAGGTTCCTAAGTCATAGCTTCCTTGTGCCCTCCTCTTTCCCTTTTGGCTACAGTTTATTCAATGAATATTGCATGGTAGGCCAGTCACTTTACTAAGCACTTACAAATATTAGCTCATTTACTTGAATTCGTATAAACCCTTATAATATCCCTGTGAGATAAGTAGTATTATCCTTCCTCTGTAGAAGAGGAAACTGAGGCACAGAAAGTTAAGGAACTTGCCCAAAGCCACACAGCTGTTATGTGGCAGAGCCAGGGCTCAAACCTCAGCAGGCCTGGAGTCTATGCTTTTAGTCACCATGCTACATCGACTCAAATAAAATAACGACAGGTGTGGCTGGACAGAAGAGCAACTGAATTACTGATAGGGAAATAGAAACTTGGAATCATGTCAAAAACATTATATCCATGACCTGTTCATAAGTTTGAATTAGGCTCACTTAGAAAAATTAGGCTCACTTAGTTCTAAAAGGAAAAGAAATCACCCAAAGAACTCTTGCCTTAAATAAATATTCTAACTGCCAACAATCATTCTAGATTTTAGTTGAAAGAGATGTGATCTCTAGAGGTAGATGCTAGAATAACATTATTGTAAATGCGTAGGCTTGCTAGTAGTTGCAGAAAAAAAAAATTATTTTTGTTTTTGTTAATTTTTTAAAATAGGTATATAGGATAGAGAATTTGGCTGCATATATGGTTTGCTTTAAGTAGTCCTGAAAGGCCTACCTATGCCTAAATAATTCCCTCATGGATTAAATTCCTTAACTTTATCTGAATTTCCTCTATTTAAGAATTTATCTGGAGAAGATGAGAGCTGATTTTGGAGTATGAAGGATTTGAAGGCAAAAAACCAGTGTGAGGTAATACATCTGGGATTTTAGAGATCTGGACAATAGAAAGGCGATTGGCATCTGGGGTTTGGGAGAGAGAACATCAGAAAGTATTAAGGTTAAATTATATAAAGTTGCTTGATAGTCACTATTTTTGGCCTATTAAAATGTCAATTTCTTATGGTTTAACTTAAGGAAGAGATTTGGAAATTTATATTATTTTGAATTTTGCCTAGGATTATCCTAGACTCAACTTATACCTTAATTCTACCCAATCTCTTCTCCATTCTAACACTAATGAAAGTGAAAAATGACTTTAAGTAAATATTTCTTTTTAATCTTTTAACTTTACCGGTAGATATAAAACTTCAGTATACCCCACATGGTGTATAAACTGTTTTTGTCGTTTCAACTTGCATTTTGAATCTTCTTTAGGATGTTTGATGACCATCTAGTTTTGGTGGGCTACATTTTAAGGACTTGTTTCTTTCAATAAAGATCACAATTTACCTATTTTAAGACCTAATATTAAGAAGAATATGATTGCAATTTTCTCAACAAAAGATGTGAGAAAGCTTTCATTTCTATCTTACCTTTCTAAGGCTATCAATTGCAAAAAAAAAAAATGGAATGTGATTTTGAGCTTTTGGGGCAACAGGTGCTGTATATTATTGTTTTAAACATATCTGAAAGACTATAATGTAAAAGTTATGCTTGATTTTAGAAAGAACCCTAAAGAACTATGCCACTTAAGGTTTATTACATATTTTATTTAAGATAAGAAACATGTTTGAAGACAATACAAATTTTCTTTTTATGGATAAAATATTGAAAGAACTTACCATGGCTGACTTTGCAATATGAGGTATTTGAAGGCAAATCAGGCCTTCAAAAATTGTGGGTTTCTAAACTGCAATGAGATTAGTTTTTCTTAAATTACCTGGGATTATAAACAGTGTTTTCAGCAAGCGAATGATAATGGCAATCCTCTTTATATACTTTTCTTACAAATTGTTTTCCACTTATGTTGGCTTACTGTCAGAATATTTTAGTTTTCAGATATCTTAAGTATATCAAATGTGGATTTATTTCAGTTGTGAAGCTACACCTTTTATTCTCATAGAGTTTATATATCATAAAATTTTAATTAAAAACTAAGTCATCAGGATGGTTTATCATATATTTAGAGCAGAATTTCTTTTATACTTTATTCAGATCTGCTAATGGGACTCCAATCACTCTTGAGTACTCAACAGTAGATAATGCAAGAGCATTATAGTCCCCTTGACCTGAGGCTTTACTCAAGTCTTCATTCTCAAGGCAAACAAGAAGTTGCTCTCATTTAAAAATTTTGAACTTGGAATTAAAAATGTAAATTTAAAAATCTACTTTTATTCATAATTAAAATCTTGATAACCTTACTAGTAATTCTATTTAATCAGAGACAAAAGTTCAAGTTTAAGTTTGGTTCCAAGGCACCATAATCACTACATGGAGAACTGACTTCAGTGATTTTCTAACTAAATAATATTTGTTAGGGTTTGTACCTAACACTGTTCTGAGGCCAATACTTATATTAACTCATTTGATGCACTCCATCATTCTATGAGGTAAATACTTATTATTATCCTCATTTTACTCATGACAAAACCGAGGTACGTGGGGTTAAGTCAAGATCACAAAGCAAATGAGTGGGAGACCCAGAGTCTGAACTCTGACATTCTGGAACCAGGGTTTGTGCTTTTAACTACTATACTGTTTTGTTTTATTTGAAATAAATGATCTTTTAAAAAATCACAAAATGAAAACGTCTGTGTTTTCCTTAGACCGAGTCAATTTTTTGTTTCTTTGTAAAAAATTGTTGAGTCAGTCTCTCATGAATTTCAAGTAGGACCAGAGAACGGATGAAGTGTTTTTCACCATGTTAGAATAAGTTAGAGGCTCTTGATAATATTAGACATTTAAAATAAGTACAGTACCCAGTCATATGGTAAGCGATGAGCCATCTTAGATTATCATTTTTTAAAGTACTTACCTTGTGCTGGGCACTCTTCTATACAAATTTTATACTTTATTTCACTTTATCCTCAATATAGCCCTCCAAGAAAGGTAATATTTATGATGAGCAAATGGACTCAGAGAGGCTGACTAGCTTAGAGATAAGAAATGGCCATACTATGTTTTTAGCTGGGTCTACCACACTCTTAAACATTAAGTCAGTGTTTGAAATTATGGTCAAACATTCAGCTGCATCAAAATGACAAGGGGTGTGATTAAAAGTATCTATTGAGTCTAAATTTCTGGAGAGTAGTTCCTGCTGAATCAGAACTATTAATGTGTATCCACTAATCTTTATAATACACCTAAATTTGAGAACTATACTAGAACCGAGAGTCTCAAACTTTTACAGGCAAAAGAATCACCTGCACAGCTTATTACTACACAGATTACTGGCCCCAGAGTTACTAATTTAGTGGGTCTGGGCTGGGGCCTGAGAATTCACATTTCTAACAAGATCTTAGATGACACTGATGTTGCTGGTCCAGGGACCACACTTTGAGAAATACTATGCTAGATAATGCTGCTATGTGGTGGTAGTTATGAAGAATATATCATTGTTTAGGTTAAAATAATTTTCAAAATAATCTTGCATTTGTTTGCTTTGTTAATTTCATCGTAAATTATCACATGGGGAAATTTTTGCAATCATTTTTATTTTATTTTCAACTATAACGTTCAAAACATTTCAGTGTTTTTACTGATGTAATCATCTATTACACATTTAAGAGTTGTATTATACCCATTCTTTGAATCCTAAATTGCTACAAATAATGGATATTACTGCTTTGCCTAGGTTAAAAAGCAAGGTACGGAATTGTTGAGCTTCTGATTATTTAGGAAGTAGAGAGAAAGCACTTTTCAAATTAAAAGAACATAATCTAAAATCATATGCATCTTCTGGCTGTCACTCCAGCCTCTATGGATCTCCCCCTCCCCATCAATGGATGGTTGCTTGAGCATGAAGCCAGGTACAGTAAAATGCTTTGGCTAGGGTATGTAGCAATTATTCTGTGAGTCGCTGAAGTCCTGCCTCACCAGAGAAAGCCAGCTGACACAATTCTGCCTGAAGGGCTTTTCAGCAAAGCATCTGTTTTTTTGATACACTTTGCCTATTAATTTTTATCTCCAATGTATTAGAACTGAGAAAAAAATTTCTTCTCCTTGATGCTTCTCTCTGCTTGTTTTCATGTAGATAGCACTGATGTTTCTATAGAGCATAGTCCCACGGAGCAAGAAATGTTTTTTTTTTTTAACATTTTCTTTGCTTAACTGTGTATTTATAATAGCGGATTAGATAATCTCGAAGATATATTTCAACCTTTTGTTTCTAAAATTCGGCTATATGAATATATATATATATATATATATATATATATATATATATATATATATATACACTTTTTTTTCTTTTTCAGGGGGAGGGGTTTATTTCTCCAAGAGATGCACATAAATTGGTACCCAAACAAATGTATTCTTGTTTTTTCCCCCTCTAAGTTATAACTGTATTCATTTCAAGAAAACTATAATTAGAGATATTATTTTCAGAGACAATCTATTTTTTAACATCACAGGACTCTATCAGGCCAAAGAGCGTTGGCACAGTGAAGTCATTTCCACTCCTATCAAATATACCAAAGATCCTCTCACGATGAAACTCAGAGACAATCATCACTATAGAAACCACACTAGAGATAGAGATACAGTTTCAAAAGAAAAATGCTGCCTGGAACTGAGAGACAGGTAGGATTTTCTAAAACTCTTCAGTCATAAGTTAAACTTTGGTGATAGTGAGGAATTTTTAAGAATAGTTTTGAACCTGCCTAGGGGTAGAAGAAATAAAACTTTGACACTTTTCTGAATTACTTATATTACATAATTCCCTCAGGGTTTTCAGAAGGGATTATACTATGTTAGATCTTGTTGAAGATGGCGTTTTACAAGCCATCAAGATGAGAAAGAAACATTAACATTGCATTGAAGTTGAAAGATATCGTTTTTGCATTTTGTATACACAAAATCAGTCATTTAATCATTGGATTGTTTGTTTTAAATATTTTATATTGGATGGTGTTATGTCTGAATGTTTTATTATCATTTTAGTTGCATTTTACCTTCTAATAACTTTTTTTTTTTTAAAAAAGCAATGGTGAAAATAAGAATCTGAACCTTAAACAATCGGTTATATTTTTTTGTTTATTTAATGTCATGCTTTTAGGTTGGTTCAATAAAGTGTCGAGCACAGTAAATAAAATAACATCTACTGTCTTTGTCTTCCTAAACTTAAATAATTTATGTTTGAACTACTGAACAGCTTAAGTAAAGGAAAAAATGAAATGATGAAATGCAAACTCAGAAACTGCTCACCCTCACAGCATGCCACATCATTCACTCTCTCAAAAGCCAGTAGATATCATTTTCTTTTGTTTTATCAACATAGTGTTGAACCAACCTGAAAGTATAACATTTGATAAACAAAGGCACAGAACAAATTACCAAACATTCAGAGTCTTATTCTTTTCCTTTCACCTTCTCTTTACTTATTCAGAGTTCAAACAGAAGAGGATATAATTTACATACTGTTGATGCCCAAAAGAATTTTGGCTTCAAACAATTTCCCATTTCTCCTCCCAGAGTAAATAGTTGATTTATGTATTCATTGAAACTGAATGGGTGAAGGAATTATTAATGATTAGTGAGTTATTGTGGAGTATTGCCCAAGGGAAGAGAGAGCAGAATCAGAGAGCTTTGGTCTCTTCGTTCTACTAGAGCTTCTGATAAAAAGCTCTTGGCATTGTTGACTATTTATAGCCTTTTTTGGGCTATTCATGCATTTTATTACTGAAAGAAATTGGAAATAGCACGATTTGCAATAAATGGAATTTTAGCGTAGTAGAGCCTTGAGCACTGAATTCTGGAGTTAATTTTATTGGCATGAGTCACATTTCTCGCTAGAACCCACTTCTAAGAAGCGCCAAGACTGCAGATCAAATCTTACCTTGGACTTACTTGACTTGGTATTGTTTCATTGCATATTACTAACTCTCAATTATGAACACCGCAACAGTTAAATCTGGCTTCCATAAATGCCTGCTAGAGGAATGGAACTGGAATAGTGTTTCTAATTTGGGGTACATGCTTCTTTGAACATTTATGGAATTTTAAATGGTTTGGTGACTATTGGAATAAGGAAAAGTTAGCATTGTAAGGAAATATGGAAGAAACTTATTTGTTAGAACTTGCGAAACTGAGATATCTAATGGATAGAAATAGATTCACTGGTTTTTTTTTTTTTTGGTCAGATGCTTTCCTGACTGAAGACGCTTAACACAAGCTGATAAATTACCTAAAAATTTCAACTAGGCACGCTTCATCAAGTTCTCATATGTTTCCATGAATGTATGATGTTACAAATAATCATTTATAAATTGACATCATTCATTCATTATCAATGAGGCAAAACTCATCAAGTTCTCACATATTTTTATAAATGCATTATGTTAAAAAAGAAAATTTATGAATTGATGTAATTCATCCGATTGATATAATAAGAAAAAAAACAATTTTTCTTAATTTCTGCAGATAACCTTATACCAATGAATCTTGTATCAGAACGAAAAGGAAGACACCTTGACTGATTTAACCATCTTCAGGAAAACAAATTGAGTTAAATAATTATTGAGTGAATGAATAAATGGTGAAAGAATTAGACCATTGGTACTTGTAGCATAAAGGGTGAATATAATACTTCTTTTAGTATGAAGAGACATTCAGAAAAATTTGCACAATAATGCTCTGATAGATCAATCAGCATTTTCATTTGTAGGTATTCAAATTTAAGTTGAAAAATAATTTTTAAATATAGTGGTTGTCTACTATTGCCTATTGCCTTTTGTTGCCTACTTGTCCCATTCTTTAACCTAGATACCCAGAGCATGTATGCAGACATATTTATTTTCAAATGAGAGAACAAATAGGTAAAATGAATATGAATAAGTAAATATATACTCATGTTGGTAGTCTTGTTTTCTGCTCAAATCAAAGTGCTGGGTAGATGGCACATTGCCTTTCTTGGAAATGCCACACTCAAGTGCACTAAGAGGCTTCTCCTGAACTCCCTTCCTTTGAGATGAGCCCTTCATTTAGTTATGCTTTCTGCTGATCTAGTTGCTTATTTCTTGTTCTAGGGTAGTATCTTCAATTTTTCAAAGATACCTTGGGTGCAGCATTCCTCAGATACCTTGGGTGCTTTGAAGAGATGTAACAGTGCCCTCTTCTAAAAAGTAATAATATCTTTCAGCAGATTATACTCACTGGCTAGAAAATTTTTAGACCATGTCTTCTCCAACATAATTTACTAGTTTTACCAAGAGTTGCCACTTCTCATACTTGTTCATAGGTAAAACATGGGAATCTTTCCTGTGTCTTCGAGTCTGCTTTTTAATGGAGGAATAGTAAACACATATTTTGGACTTCTACTTAGTCAAAGGACCATGATTATAATTATCCTTAAAAGAAAATGGGGCAACCATGGTTCTAATTTTCTGAGTTAAGCTAGCAAATTAACTGGGTTGATCGTAAGTTTTGTGCCCAAGAAAAACTTAAATCTGAGTTAAGAAAAACAAATTAATACAGTTGATCTCAAGTGAGTGCCCATGAGGCATCATAGCACATTATGCAAATCAAGCATGCATACAAAAGCAAGAGACCTGCATCAACCACAATAGATTGCATAAGTCTACACACACACAGACACACACACACACACACACACACACACACATGCACACACAATCAGAAGAGATGGAAATGTAAAGACAAATGTTTTTCTTTTCTGAACATGCAATTAATTAAGTTATTATACAAAGTATTGCCTTTTGAATCTCCCATCTTGTTTCTGTTTTCTCTTCAAACAAATGCTGGCTTTATTGTCTTAAGGTGTCTGGAAATTGTTTTCTTTGGAATTTGATTTTTATCTCTATAGTAACAATAGAGGGATACAAATACTATTATTCTAAGGACATATTTATCTAGTGACTAAAAATTTGGAGGGTGGGGAGTAATCGGTTGTATTTAATTGGCATTACAATGGGAAGGATAATTCTAGGTGATATATCTCTTGAGCTTCTACTTTTCTGCCTACAAAATGAAATGACAACACTTAACATAAATAAACTTATTCAAGCAGATGTACCCCAAAGCAACTAATATAATCCTAGGCAGACACTGTGGATATTTAAAAAATATCGTTGGCTTAATAAGGAACAAAAATACTTTGTGTACAAAGTGTTCAATGGAAATATAATGTAAGCCATGTATGTAATCTCATTAAAAAAGCCACATTAAAAAAGTAGAAAGTTGAAACTGATTTTAATAACATATACTTCACCTAATATATTCAAAATATTTTCATTTCTATATGTAATCAATATAAATTTTTTATGAGATGTTTTACATTTTTTAAATCAAAGTCTTTGAAATTTGTCATTTGTTTTACACACTCAGCGCATCTCAATTTTGACTAGCCACATGTGACTAGCGGCTACTATATTGAAAAGCACATTCCTGGAAAGTAGATGTGTGCTTGCTATAGATATAGAAATGGTCACCACCTGTCATTCTAGTGATTCTTCAAGTTATATTCAGGGACTTGGTCACCAAATTGATAGGCTTATGCCAGTGGTTGTTCATTTTGGCTGTGTTGCTCCCTAAAGGACCTTTGGCAAAGTCTAGAATACTTTTGGTTGCCACAACTGGGAAAGGGAAGGTATTACTCTCCTAAGGTCAAGGACATTGCTAAATTTTCTATAATGCACAGGATAGCCCTTCACCAAAAAGGATTATCCAGTCCAAAATATTAGTAGTGTCAATGCTGAGGAACTCTGGTTCACACAGAATTGACTGTTAGATAGTAAATTCTGTGACATAGGGTTTCTATGAAGCTTTTTTTTTATCTTCTTTATTGGAAATTTCTGAAAATATGATGAATATCTACATTCTATGGTGATTTATTTACAGACTTTTAAAGACCACATACTAGAAAATATTTCTTGGGATCCTTTCTGCCTCATAAATATTTGAAATACTTGATAAATAATATACTTTTTTAAAAAGGAAAAACAGATTACCAATCCCCGACTGAGTCTAAGTGGCATATGTAAAGTTAGAAGTTGGTGAATGCCAGTAAAATCCTTGAGTCTTTGACTCACAGTACAGCCCCAAATTTGGAGAACTAAGTAGTTAAATCAGGTAGCCTTCTGTTCAAGTTTGTAGACTCTGTGGATAGTCAACTTTGAGACCATAAGAGGAGATTAGAGGATGCTACCAAGTTCATAGTTCTGATGAACTTGGCTAATGACACTGTAGTCAGCGAAGTTTAACCATGCATGTTTCTCTTTTCTTCGCTCGCTTCCACCTTCATAATTTCAGGTTCTTTGTAAAGGCTTTGGGAGGAGCAAGGTCTTCTATTGACTAATGGGCTCAGAATGAGTCCAGGATAAAAAAATCAAGTTGTCTTAGCTCTGCAGTAGGAGTTTCTGAGGACTACCTTTGAGTAAGCCTCATGCGATTTAACAATGTTAATTTCTTTAAATCATGTGATATTAATCTCTATACTAATCAGTTAAAGCAGGAAAAGTAGTGATTATTTATGCCAAGAACTCATAGGGTGAAATGATATTCTAAGCAGATTAATGAAAAAGAATCAGGAAAAATAAACAATTTTCTTAGTGCTAAAGATACTGTTTTTAGTTTTCTGTTTCTGCTTAACAAATTATCACAGATTTTAGTGGATTAAAGCATCAAACATTTACTATCTTCTTGTTTTTGAGGGTCAGGGATCTAGGCATGGGCTGGCTGAGTTCTGCTCAGCATCTGAACAAACTGAAATTAAGGCATCCACTGAAACTGCAATCTGTCTGAGGCTCAAAATCCTTTTCTAAGCTCACTAGTTGATGACAGAATCTGGTTCCTTGTGGTTGTAGGGCTGAGATCTTTAGTTTCTATAGGTCGTCTGCCATTCTCTGCCACATGACCCTCTCCACAATATGGCAGTTTGCTTCCTCAAGGTCAATAGGAGAGCATCTGCTTCAATCATCTCAGATTTCTTCAATCTCTAACTTCCGGACTTTCTTTTAAAGCTCATGTGGTTAGGTTAGCCCAACCCAGGATAATCTCCTTTCTGATTTACCTAAAGTCAATTGATTAGGAACCTTAATTATATTTGCAAATCTCTTCCCCTTTGCCATGTAACTTAACCCATTTGTAATAGCGATATCTCGTCATCGTCACAGGACACTCACACACTCCAGGTGAAGAGTTTAGACAAGTCATATATACCAATGGAGGGGGATCTTTAGGGTCATTTTAGAATTCTGCTTGCCAACGATAAAATAGTTTAGTTTATGTGTGTTAAGTGTTTTAAACTTCTAAATACCATTGGAATTTCTAAATACCATTGGAAATTCTAAATACCAATAGAAATAAAATTTTAGTATGTAAAATTTCTATTTTTTTCTTCTTTCTTAGTATTTCTTGTCTAAAATTCTATGTTCAGATTTTTATATATTCAGATTTTTAAGCTCAGTATTCTCTGCTTTTCTTTTTTTTAGAGGAATTTAACTTCTTTATATTTATCACCCCTAATTTTCTTTGTTTATCTTTATTATTATTTTTTATTCAATTTTTTTATGTTGTTTTAATAGTGGACTTAAAATTCTTCATTTTTCTTTGTGTCAGAAACTGACTTATCTATGTTAACATATTTTAGCTGTTTTATTTTTTCTATAAATAATAGCAATTAAGTGATTACGAAATTTCATGTAGGATCACATATCTGTATCCACATATATGAAATATAGTATTCAAGATGAACTACCCTCAACTCGTGGCATAATGCCATGATTCTACCATCACTTTTAATTAAGTAAGTAAACATTTATTAGGAATCTACTACAGGTTAGGCATTCTGTTGAAGATACAGAAATGGATGATAAATTGTCTGTCTTCAAAGATCTTCTAAGCAAACAAATAATTGCTGAAATCTAGTTGCGAAAAAGTGAGAGCAGTGTTGGAACAAAAGACAAATTTACCAACTTTATATAGAAAGTAGTTCAGAGAATCTTTATAGAGAAAGAGAGCTTTGAGTTGGATCTTAAATTATAAATAAAATAAATTCATTGAAATAGCTTACACACAAGCAGGAGTTCAAGTACTATATAGTTTGTTATTGCTAATGTCCATGGGATTATATTGAGAGATTAGGGTGGAGAGATAGATAAGGATCAGATCAAAGAGAGCTTTTTATTCATGCTAGTGTTTTTAATTTTCCCTTGAATAAACTTTAAAAATTTAATATTTATTATGATAGTGCTATAAAATATTTTAGTCATATGCACTTTATTGCAAAATAAAATATAAGACAGACAGGATGAAAAACCTTTTTTAACCTTAGTTTTTGTAGAGTTAAATACTTTAAATGCTGCTTTGTGGTCATTCAGCTCTTCTGCAATTTTTTTTTCTTTATTTCTAAATAATATCTTTGTGATGCAATATTTTACATGTAAGTTTCTTTTAACAGTTGAAAAGTGACATTTTTATGATTAGGTAAATCTTTTTTTTTTGTCACCTTTTACTATTTTGCATAGCCTTTTGTCTTTCCTGGAGTTTCTAGTTGCCTTGATTTCTCCTTATATTTCCGGCCTTGGGCATATCATTACATTTTTTCCTAAAATTGAAATTTACTGTCTCTAGTCTATGGACTTTTTTTTTTTTTCCTAGGATCTTGGGCACTCTGTCCTTGTGCTCAAACCTGGTCTGATTGTTTTCTATCCATGCAATGTAGTTGACATTTTGAGACTTTCCTTTACTTATAGCTCTGATTATATCCTTTATTTCTTATATTTTCGTCTTCGTTTTTCTTTGATTATTTTTTTTGTTTGGTTGGTACACATCCTCAAGTTACTTCCTAAAAAAGGGTTATGATCTAGAACATTTCTAAAGCCTTGCAAATATTTTAACTTTGTCTTTATACTTGACTGATAGCTTTGTTGGACTATAGAATTCTAAGTTGTGAGTCACTAAGTCTTAGAATTTTGAAACCAATATGCCACTGTCTTTAGTGACCTTTGAGGCTGGTCTATTGTCATATTTGTAAGTGGCCTGAGCTTTTAGGATCTTCTCATTACCACCGAAATTTTTCAATGACAAGTCTGGGTGTGGAATTTTCATTTATTCATTCATTTATACATACATTCATTCATTCTACTCAAGATTTAGTAAGTATTTTTAATTTAAAGACGGGTCTATCCCTTCAGCTTTAGAAAATTTTAAAAAATTATTTTTTGAATAAATTTTTCTCTTCTCCATTTTTTCTATTCTTCTTGGAACTCTAATTAATCTGATATTGTGCTTCCTGGAATGACTCATTTATGTGTCTTATCTCCCTCCACCCATACTTTCTTCCTCATGTTTTTAACATTATAGTTAGAAAAATTTGTTTGACTTGTATTACAATCCATCTATTGGACTTTTGTGGGGTGAGAGGCAATCATAGTTTTAGTTTTTAAGAACTCTTCCATATTTTGCCTATTCTTTTCTAATAATGTTCTCTTGAATTTCTCTACCTAAGTTTTCTCCTGAGACACACACATACATACATATACACATATAAGCCTGGGAATAAACAACTAGCTCTTAGCTTTCTGTGCAAGGGGATAGGGGAATACATATTATAGAATTTTTCTGTTTCTATAGGGCATTCAATTAATCCCTCTAGTGTCCATCTGATTTCTCATTTCCTCCCTCAATCAGATATGCAATCTTTGAATTCAAAATGTTTTCAACTTTTACCAGACTTGCCAACTGCCTTCTCTGTTGCAGTTTTCTACAGAGATGGTCTTGATGCCCCTCCTGTGCTGTGCTTCAGAAGACAATGCTCTTTTCATTTTTGTACTATCTTCCAGGACTGTGTTGATCTCATGTTCATGACCCTCCTGAGTTTCGTTAATGTTGGGCTGTTTCTTTCTCATTCTTTCCTATCAATTTGGTGGATTCTCAAGAGAGAAAGGAAATCATAACATTCTCAGAGTACACCACCTTAACTAGGAGTCCCTGTACATATATCAGTATTAGTAAAAAAAACATTACAGTCATGTTTTCTCTCATGATAAATTTGTCCATTATTAATATGAAGCAAGGATTGAATAAAGGCACAATAAAACACTAAAACAGTCGTGAGGCTACGGTAATAGTATGAGAAAAGAAGAGTGAATAACAATTTTTTTATATTTTAGGTTTAAAAATTTGGCGTAAAGGTGATTTCTTTTCTTTCTTTCTTTCTTTCTTTCTTTCTTTCTTTTTTTTTTTTTGAATTGTTTAGTGGTTCTCTGACCCTTCTCTGAATCTGTATTGAAACTATCTTCCAATTTGGGAAAATAGGTTTTAATTTCATTTCAGTTCCCTTTTATATTATCTAATATCTTTACTCTTAATCATGTGGATTATTAGAACCATTTTTTTTCAGTTCCTCTTACATCATTACTACTACTTTTTGCAATGTACTTCTGATGTAGCCATGTAGCACTCATACATCTTTAGCATAAATGATATGTTGCTCCATTGCATTAGTTTTTTCTCCCATTATAGTTCTTAATTGCTTATAATAATATCTCAAATTTGTTGTACTTACAATAGTCCTTGTTTTGTGTTAAGGGCTCAATCAGCATTACCTCACTTAATTCATATAGGTAACAGACTTTTGATTGTGTTATATTATTCCCATGTAACATGGGAAATTGAGGCAGACTAGAGTTAAATAAATGGCTTGGTCAAGATTACAGAGCTAGAAAGTTATAATGCTTAGCCTCGAGTGTAGTATCTCTCTCTTGTTTCATGATGTATGTGTGTATTTAAATCACAATATGTTCTTTACTTTATTACTATCATTACTTTATGTCTATCATTATTCCAATTTAAAAAATAATTAGGGTAAATTCACTTATATTTGTTTGAGACTCTTCTCTTGATGGTTCTGTTCCTGCTTTTATTTAGTCTACATATGTCTGCACTGCTTACTTTTTAAATTTAGATTTTGGTCAGGTTTGCTTTGTTTCTTATCTCTGTATTATTTTCCTTTTTTCTCATTGCAACCTGTTTTATTTCTCTTGCTTCATTTTTCTTCCTAAGTGATAACCCTCATTCTAGATTATAACATCATTTTCATTAAGGCATTAACTGATCTTTGGAGTGAGAAAAAAAGGCCAAATGTCTTAGAAAATATTGTTTTCATTTATGTCTATATTGGCCATATTTAGTAATATTCAATTTCTGATGAAAAAGTCTAATATTGTGTTAGAATCATTCAGCTCATCCTAAATTCATGTGATGTCTAACTTGTGACATAATAATATATAATTCACCATTATTAGAGAGAAACAAAGGGAACCACAAAAAGTGATTGCGAACCACAGATTATAGTTAATTTATTTTCTAAATTCAAAGATATGGTGCACCCAGCTTATGTATTCAA
>NW_011889002.1:1062282-1080660 GCF_000151845.1 Pteropus vampyrus | reverse complement strand
ACAAACCTAGATGGTATAGACTATTACTGTAATTGTGTGTGTTATACTTTTATATGACTGACAGCACAGTAGGTTTGTTTATACTAGCATCACCACGAACACATGGGTAATATGTTGCGCTACAACGTTATGATGGCTACTAGACGATGGGAATTTTTCAGCTCCATTATAATCTTATGGATCATTGTCATATATGCGGTTTGTCATTGACCGAAATGTCATTATGCCATTTATGACTATATTAAAAATGTCTTCCTGTTTATTGCTGACTAATATTCTACTGTATAGATATACCATAATTTGAGGTTGTTTCTGAATTTTGATGATTGTAAATAAAGATGCTATTGACATTCACATAAAAGTATATGTGCAAACACATTTTTTGTTTGTTTGTTTCTCATGGGTCAATGGCTAGGACTGAAATGGCTAGATCATATTGTAGGTATGAGTAAGTTTAATATTTTAAGAAATGACTGAATTGTTTTCCAAAGTATTTGCCCAATTTTACATTCCTGCTAGCACTGTATGAGTTCTAGTTCCTCTACATCCTTCCTAAAATTTGGTATCATCAATCCTTTAAATTTTAGTCAATTTAATGTATGTTTAGTAGTATCTCATCATGGTTTTGATTTGCATTTCCTTGATAACCGATAATATCAAGCATCTTTTCATGTGCTTATTGATCATTTATGTATATTTTTTTGTGAAGAGTTTATTCACATACGTTTACCATTTTAAAAAGTGGTGTTTTCTTGAGTTATGAGTTTTTTATATATTCTAGATACAAGTCCTTGTCAGTTACCTGTACTGCCAGCAATTTTTCCCAGTCTGTGGCTTGCTTTTATTTTTATTAATTGCACTTTTCAAAGAGCAAAAGTCTTAAATTTTGATAATGTCCAACTCCTAAATTTTCTTTATTTTTCATTCTGTTTTTTATCTTTGTTTATCGCAAAATCATGGAGATGTTCTCCTATGTTTTCTTATAAACTTTTATAATTTTAGGTTTTACTTTTAAATCTGTGGGCTATTTCAAGTTAACTTTTGTGTATGTTGTATGGTAAAAGTCAATGTTTATTTTTTTCCAATGTGTACATCAGTTGATCCAGAACAATTATTGAAAAAAATCTCCATATCTCTATTGAATTGCTTTAGAACCTTTGTTGAAAATGAGTTAATCGTGTATATTTATCATTTTTTTCTGTTTGTTTGTCACTCCTTCTTCTACCCTTTACTGTACAATAGCAGAGTCCTTGGGTTTTAACACTGCGTTTTACATGTTTGTCATTTTTTTTTACCTACAAATATTTAAATGAAAAAAATTTACCCTAATTTGTAATATCTTCTAATGATGTTACCATTCACAGCATGCTCTGTGTCATCAGGACACAATCTGGGGCGAATGTCTCATCAGTGGCAGAAATTAAAAGACAGGAAAGTCACAGTCAACTACAAGACTAATTACTGTTAATATTTATTGAAGCAATTCTTTCACACTCAATAGGGAGAACAGTCTGTTCTTGAATTTCTACATCTGAAGTATGTTTGAAATATTTCTCAGTAACATTTTATAATCAAGAAAAAAATAGAACTTCAGGAGCAGAAAAAAAATCATTCTTCCTCTAAGTCTGTGGTTTTCAATGGGAGAAAGGGTGATTTTTCCTCCCAGAGAGGCAATGTTAGAGACATTTTTCGTTGTCACCACAGGCATCTAGTGAGTAGAAGCCAGGGCTGTTGCAAAATGTCCTACAATCTATAAAACATCCCCCTTCCTTCCCTCAAGTCAGTGAAATATCTTGCCCCAAATTTCAATAGTGCTGCAGTAGAGAAACCCTAATCTGAGAATTCAAGTACTTAGATCCAAATCTGGCCTAGATAGTATTCCTATCCCTCTACTACCTCTAACACTTAAGTGATTTGATATGACATGGCTTCATGATTTCTTTTGAACTAAATGATAGTTGTTCATAAAATAAATTTGTCATTATTTTCGCCTATGATCCTCTTGGAATTATATTTTTAATTTATCAGCTGTGCTGTTGTGTAAAAAGGACTAGATATGAATTAAAAGACATGGACTCCATTTATGTTTCCATAAGTTCCAAGATACACTTGATTTAAAATAAGATCTGTTTTGTATCCAGATTGTCTCTGTCACATACTGGCTTATGTGTCCTTGGGAAAACCTCTTAACTTTGCTAAGCTTTAAATGGAAGGAGTTTAAAATTTAAAAATTTTTAAATAATTTAAATATTGAAAGATAATTTAAAATTGAGTTTTACAATGGGAATAATCTCATGGGCTGTTGTGAGGGCTAAATGTACTTATTATTATAATAATATACAAAATTTACTTTATTATTATTTATTATTAACAAAGTACTACAATAATACTTTTATAATACTAATATTTATTATTAACACTTAAACATGTTCATGTATGAAACATGTTTATCACCAGACTTTCATCTTATAAATAGTTAGGTTCTCCCTGTAATTCTGAAGGGTACTGGTTTGAATCAATAAACGCTATTCAGAAGATGTTTCTTAACTTGAAAAAAAAGGAAGTTATGCATATATATTAAAATAAAAACTTAAAGCTTTCATAAGTTGGGATTCTTTTTACTTATGTATTTTCAAGATCACTAATACAAGTTGGTGATGAAATAATTCTTAGACTAAAAACAATAGTAATACTTGGCAACTCAGTAGACACTTTTTATTCATTTATTTGTTCTGAAAAACATACTGTATTTGGGAGCAGTCAATTCACCTATTGGGAACCTAAACAAATTTTGATTCTGGACTTGAGGTTGCAATGCTCCTTTGGTTCCATCTCTTCTGATGCTGCTCATTACCTCCCCCTGTCCTTCTAGTTGGCTAATTTAAGGATAGTGAGACCTCAAGCTAGTTGATTTAACTAGTAACTCTCAAATAATATTTTTGAAAATATTCATTGCGTAGGGCAATATGAGCTAGAGAAACTCAGTGAGATAACCAACATAATCTGTTGCAATTTTTATGTAGATATGATATGTGTCACCAACAAACATTTAAATGTTTATTTTTAAGATGCTACTATCTGGGGATCCAGAGAAACTTGCTATCTCAGTTAGCATTGTAGTAGGGGTGATACTCCACATAGTAGTCACAAGTGCAGTGGTTTGGTATGGATGCAGAGGCTGGAGATTTGCAAGATCATGGAGATTATTTTGATCCTGTCAGGTCTCCACTGCCTCCTCAACTTGTCTGCTCCTCTTCAGAGAAAAGTCACCTCCCTTCATGATCCCCAGCTGTTCACACTGCTGGTGTGAAGACTTGGCAGAGAAGAATGTTAGAACTCTCTCAGATGGGTATAGTGGACAGTGTGTTGAATACCCCAAAAGTTTCTTTCTACTGATTTTACACCTTTCCTTTAGGTTGTTTCTGGATTATTTTGTTGTTCTTTTCTTCATCTCAGTCCCCTTCTTGGTAAATTAAGAATTTTGTTCATTATAGCTTATTTAAATTACCTCATAGGATATGCAGCATGTTTATTGTAATTGGGTAGATATTTCTTTGTTTAAATTCAATAAAAAATTTATTTGCAAGCCTTGCTGTGGTTGCATGAGAAACCAGTTTCTATTAGCCTTTCATACTGCAGTACAATTTCAACCTTAAGTAAGCTGTGTGTTGAGTGTGTGAGTGTGTGTATGTGATTGCATATGTGTTTGTGTATGTGAATGTGTAAAAACAAGGCTGCCCTGATAATGGAAAGAAATCTGGATTTGGAATCAGAAAATTCAGATGTGTGCTAAGGCTTGGTTTTACTCTTTTTTAACTGTGTAAACTTGAAAATATCTTTGGGCTTTTGTTTCAAAGTGTTGAAAATCAAAACATATTCAACTCATATTTGCTGAGTATATTCTACGTGCCAAACATACAATGAGGTAACAGTAATAATGTTTTTTTTTCCACTGGCATCACTGAAGTGTTAAAACAGTAAATAAAATGTGGTATGTTAGCAAGATTTGTAATCTCTATGAAGTTTTCTAAGTGACATAATTACATGGAAAATATGAATAGTGATGCAAATCATGTGCTATAGTATTTTAAGGTGCAAGCACAAGTGGAGATACATACTATGTACTACAGGGATTTAAAGGAGTAATGAGGTAAGTTTTTCTGGAGGAGTAGAAGCTGATCTGGATAATGAAGGATGGCTAGAACATACATAAGCAGAAACTTGGGCAGAGAGAATAACATCAAAAAAGAAATTGGTCTCTCTGATTCTCTTTGGCAAGTAGAATTCATATTCTCTGGAAACCAAATTGTTTATTGATTCTCCGGGGACTGCTTCTTGCTGTAACATGAGCAGTGATTTCATTATAGTTGAAGTTTTCATTTTGTTTCATAGGTTGGCTGCCCATGTTTTGTTCGATGATATCCTGGTCTTTGTAGAGTGCTTCATTTGGTCACAGAGGGGAGGCTTGTGCCCCCTGAACACTTCCTGGCTTTGCTGTCAGCCTTTGATTATTTCTCCAACCATTCTCTAGGCCTGTAATACATCCATGCCACTTGTCTACAGAAAGTTTGAAAGTAGTGAAGTTGATCTAAACATTTTTGTGAACAACTGAGCAGTAAGTACAGTTTCAAAGTTGCAGCAGCTGTTTGTGTCTTTGCCTTGCAATCTGGTGTCTTAACTGGAATCCTTTATGTCAGAACATAATCTACTTAAAAAGTTTCCATTTGTGTCACGAATAATAAACTTGATGGCTCTTTACAACATCCAAACAGCCTCTTTAAGCTGCCTCTTCAGATGATAGTCTTCTTTCCCCAATGAAGAAATCAGAAAAGTAATCATTTTAGGTTTCTCATGAAACATTCATTCTTTGGTATGATGGCTAAAAATGTAATTGACAAGTTGTGCCTCTACTGTATACACAGCATATAGTATTATTAAATATAAAATGATACTAAGGTATATCATATAGTTTAGGTTTAAAATGTTTACTATGTGTATTAAATAGGTTATAAAATGCATATACACACAGTCTAAGAGGATAGGGAGTTCTCTAAGAAAGTCTGTGCCTGGTGGTTTTAAGTTTAATGGCTCTATCACACATATCCCAATGCCAAGCCACTATGGCAGAGTCAACAGCTCACTTTTTTTTTCTACCTCAATTTTATTTTTCTTTCTTCTCCACATTGTCTGGCTATATGCTCTTTACATCTTCCTTTAATATGCATCAAGATCTTCAAGCACCTATTTGTATTTGCCCAGATTTCATCACGGATCTACTCCTTTTTTCTTTCTCCACTGGCTGGATTTTAGGCAGTTTATCTTATTACTCATTCAAAAGTGAAAGCAGAGCTAAAGAAATCATGAAGCACGCTAATATCATGCTAAGAGCACCCTTTCCAACCTCACTCTGATAATAATATACAAAATTTACTTTATTATTATTTATTATTAACAAAGTACTACAATAATACTTTTATAATACTAATATTTATTATTAACACTTAAACATGTTCATGTATGAAACATGTTTATCACCAGACTTTCATCTTATAAATAGTTAGGTTCTCCCTGTAATTCTGAAGGGTACTGGTTTGAATCAATAAACGCTATTCAGAAGATGTTTCTTAACTTGAAAAAAAAGGAAGTTATGCATATATATTAAAATAAAAACTTAAAGCTTTCATAAGTTGGGATTCTTTTTACTTATGTATTTTCAAGATCACTAATACAAGTTGGTGATGAAATAATTCTTAGACTAAAAACAATAGTAATACTTGGCAACTCAGTAGACACTTTTTATTCATTTATTTGTTCTGAAAAACATACTGTATTTGGGAGCAGTCAATTCACCTATTGGGAACCTAAACAAATTTTGATTCTGGACTTGAGGTTGCAATGCTCCTTTGGTTCCATCTCTTCTGATGCTGCTCATTACCTCCCCCTGTCCTTCTAGTTGGCTAATTTAAGGATAGTGAGACCTCAAGCTAGTTGATTTAACTAGTAACTCTCAAATAATATTTTTGAAAATATTCATTGCGTAGGGCAATATGAGCTAGAGAAACTCAGTGAGATAACCAACATAATCTGTTGCAATTTTTATGTAGATATGATATGTGTCACCAACAAACATTTAAATGTTTATTTTTAAGATGCTACTATCTGGGGATCCAGAGAAACTTGCTATCTCAGTTAGCATTGTAGTAGGGGTGATACTCCACATAGTAGTCACAAGTGCAGTGGTTTGGTATGGATGCAGAGGCTGGAGATTTGCAAGATCATGGAGATTATTTTGATCCTGTCAGGTCTCCACTGCCTCCTCAACTTGTCTGCTCCTCTTCAGAGAAAAGTCACCTCCCTTCATGATCCCCAGCTGTTCACACTGCTGGTGTGAAGACTTGGCAGAGAAGAATGTTAGAACTCTCTCAGATGGGTATAGTGGACAGTGTGTTGAATACCCCAAAAGTTTCTTTCTACTGATTTTACACCTTTCCTTTAGGTTGTTTCTGGATTATTTTGTTGTTCTTTTCTTCATCTCAGTCCCCTTCTTGGTAAATTAAGAATTTTGTTCATTATAGCTTATTTAAATTACCTCATAGGATATGCAGCATGTTTATTGTAATTGGGTAGATATTTCTTTGTTTAAATTCAATAAAAAATTTATTTGCAAGCCTTGCTGTGGTTGCATGAGAAACCAGTTTCTATTAGCCTTTCATACTGCAGTACAATTTCAACCTTAAGTAAGCTGTGTGTTGAGTGTGTGAGTGTGTGTATGTGATTGCATATGTGTTTGTGTATGTGAATGTGTAAAAACAAGGCTGCCCTGATAATGGAAAGAAATCTGGATTTGGAATCAGAAAATTCAGATGTGTGCTAAGGCTTGGTTTTACTCTTTTTTAACTGTGTAAACTTGAAAATATCTTTGGGCTTTTGTTTCAAAGTGTTGAAAATCAAAACATATTCAACTCATATTTGCTGAGTATATTCTACGTGCCAAACATACAATGAGGTAACAGTAATAATGTTTTTTTTTCCACTGGCATCACTGAAGTGTTAAAACAGTAAATAAAATGTGGTATGTTAGCAAGATTTGTAATCTCTATGAAGTTTTCTAAGTGACATAATTACATGGAAAATATGAATAGTGATGCAAATCATGTGCTATAGTATTTTAAGGTGCAAGCACAAGTGGAGATACATACTATGTACTACAGGGATTTAAAGGAGTAATGAGGTAAGTTTTTCTGGAGGAGTAGAAGCTGATCTGGATAATGAAGGATGGCTAGAACATACATAAGCAGAAACTTGGGCAGAGAGAATAACATCAAAAAAGAAATTGGTCTCTCTGATTCTCTTTGGCAAGTAGAATTCATATTCTCTGGAAACCAAATTGTTTATTGATTCTCCGGGGACTGCTTCTTGCTGTAACATGAGCAGTGATTTCATTATAGTTGAAGTTTTCATTTTGTTTCATAGGTTGGCTGCCCATGTTTTGTTCGATGATATCCTGGTCTTTGTAGAGTGCTTCATTTGGTCACAGAGGGGAGGCTTGTGCCCCCTGAACACTTCCTGGCTTTGCTGTCAGCCTTTGATTATTTCTCCAACCATTCTCTAGGCCTGTAATACATCCATGCCACTTGTCTACAGAAAGTTTGAAAGTAGTGAAGTTGATCTAAACATTTTTGTGAACAACTGAGCAGTAAGTACAGTTTCAAAGTTGCAGCAGCTGTTTGTGTCTTTGCCTTGCAATCTGGTGTCTTAACTGGAATCCTTTATGTCAGAACATAATCTACTTAAAAAGTTTCCATTTGTGTCACGAATAATAAACTTGATGGCTCTTTACAACATCCAAACAGCCTCTTTAAGCTGCCTCTTCAGATGATAGTCTTCTTTCCCCAATGAAGAAATCAGAAAAGTAATCATTTTAGGTTTCTCATGAAACATTCATTCTTTGGTATGATGGCTAAAAATGTAATCGACAAGTTGTGCCTCTACTGTATACACAGCATATAGTATTATTAAATATAAAATGATACTAAGGTATATCATATAGTTTAGGTTTAAAATGTTTACTATGTGTATTAAATAGGTTATAAAATGCATATACACACAGTCTAAGAGGATAGGGAGTTCTCTAAGAAAGTCTGTGCCTGGTGGTTTTAAGTTTAATGGCTCTATCACACATATCCCAATGCCAAGCCACTATGGCAGAGTCAACAGCTCACTTTTTTTTTCTACCTCAATTTTATTTTTCTTTCTTCTCCACATTGTCTGGCTATATGCTCTTTACATCTTCCTTTAATATGCATCAAGATCTTCAAGCATCTATTTGTATTTGCCCAGATTTCATCACGGATCTACTCCTTTTTTCTTTCTTCACTGGCTGGATTTTAGGCAGTTTATCTTATTACTCATTCAAAAGTGAAAGCAGAGCTAAAGAAATCATGAAGCACGCTAATATCATGCTAAGAGCACCCTTTCCAACCTCACTCTGATACGGTCAGAGACAATACAGTCAGAGTTGCCATAAACATAAAATGTCTTCACTAACTGAACTGAAGGTGAATAGGATGGCCAGTTGGCCTCATTCCTCAGCAACCCATGACCTAGGAAACTTTCTTTTGGACTAGGTTCAACTGCTGAACTTGAAGAAATAAACATATACTTCCTAGTTTCTAGCTTTGGTCTACTTTGCTTCTTAAAGAAACAATAAAACACAAAAGGAACAATACAGTTGTTGCAATAAAAAGTTTTATGAATAGTTTAGCAGTAATTAAACAGAGCCAAAGAGAGAATTAGTAAACAGAAAGATAAATATGTACAAATAAACCAGAATATAGCCCATAGAACAAGGAGACTGATTACATAAAATTGAAGTTAACAGACATAGAGGATATAATGAGAAAATGTGGTATTTTAATTTTGAGTTCCAGAAGGGGGAAATAGAGAGAATGAGGCGAAACAATACTTGGACGGGTAGTTACTGAGATGTTTTCAGAACTGATTATAGACTTGAATTATCAGAGAATAAAACCCACAAATTATTCCAAGCAAGAGAAATAAAAAGAAATCTACACATATAACCATTGTAGCGGCACCAAAGAGCGCCAAGCACAGAGATGATCTTAAAATAATTCAGGGAAAAAAGCAATTAGACTGAAAGCAACCTCTGATACCATGTTGAGTTACTATAATTGTCAATCCTAAACTGTTTAGCAAGTAAAACTGTATTTCAAGAATGAAAAACAAACACTTTTTTAAATAAACAAAAACTGAGAATTTGTCAGTATAACGCTCTAACTAAAAATACTCATAAAAGCTATATTTTAGGAGGAATAAAGATGACTCCACAAAAGGTGTCTGAGCTACAATAAGATGTGTGCAAAGAAATTGAAAAACATGTAGATAAATATAATCACTGACAGTATAAAATAATACTAATAATGTCTATTTTGTGTGGCAAAACAAGAAGACAGAACTACGATGCTGAATGTCAATAACTTATAAGTTTGGGGAGGGTGACAAGAGTTAAGGCATTCTATGGTTTCTGCACTTTTTGGTTGGAGAATTAAGATAATGATTAATTTGCAATTTTGATATGTAGGTATTCCAAAATTTCAAGGGCAGAATAGAAAATAATTCAGTTAAAGTCTAGAGAAAAGTTGAAATGAAAATACCCAAGGTAATATAAGAAAAAAAGACAAAGCAAGACAACCAGAAAGCACAGAATAACATGATAGAAATGAATCAAAATATACCACACAGTACATATAAATGGACTAATTTCAACAACAAAGCAGATTGTCAGACTAGATAAAAATAAAATGTAATTCTATGTTGTTTACAAGAGACAAACCTAAACCTTATGGAACTTCCAGAAATATGCACTGGAAGACAGGTGCAAAAATGTTCCTGAAAGCATTGTTTCTTATAGAAACAAACAAACAAGAAAAATTGGACACAACCCAAATCAAATGCCCTTCAATAGGAAAACATTTAAATACATTGTGGTGTATCAATTTGTTAGTACAATATAATCAATGAAGATAAATGAATGACAACCACATCAATCGACATGAATGAATCACAAAAATATGTTGGAGATATATATATATATACACACACACACACATATACATATATATATATAGCATATTTACAAATTCCAAACATCCAAGATACAGAATATATTTACTACAAATGTAATAAAGCCTACTAAACTATGGAAATTATATCTAGAAAATTCAATGCAGTGAATTCTCTGAGTGATGATTGAGGGAACTACCGGAGCCAATTTTATGGACATGTGACTTGTGCAGTCACAAAGGATCTCATGTTTAGAAAGATCATACATTTTGTCTAATGCTCTTGAAATTCTTGATAATTTTGAACGAGGGACCTTTCATTTTCATTTTACATTGGACCCCTCAAACTGTGTAGCCAGTCCCGGGGGTTATAAAAGTGCAGAGATAAGAGGGGCACTTGAATTGTACCACTGATGTTCTTTCTTAATTTGGGTGATGAGTGTTTGACATTTGTTTTATAAACTTCGTGAACAGTCTTATACATATCTGTATGTGTGAAACATTTCATTTTATAAATTAATTTTAAAATGTTACCGTCTGAGCCATTGTTTATAATAGTGATCAGAAATACCCAGGCATGAGAGTCACATAATCACTGTCTAGGTGGAATTCAATATTCTATTTATATGGTTGTGATGTGGAAATTGGTCTGAGTTGTTGAGTAATTATACTTGAGCATATGCTTTCGACTCTATAAAACCCGGGTGAGTAATATCAATTTAGGGGAAAAGAAGAGCCCTCTGTATTTCCTTACACAGTTGGATATCCAGCTGCTCTTGTTTTCATACTGCAAGTGCATTTCCTTTGCAAACTTGTTAGCTCCTGCATTATTTGGAGGCTCTGCTTTTTTAAAGCAGGCAGCACTTAAAAACTACAGGGCAGAACCTATCTGATTCTATGGCTGTCACCAGCAGCTGGTGCACCCAGCGTCCTCTGAGGAAGTTAGCTGCCCTCTAGCCACCGTGGATATTGTGCGAACACAGCACATCTGCTCTAGTCAGTGGCTCACTGCGCTTGTGCGGCTGTAGAGTCCAACGCGCCATTCATGTGTGGTTTGGCAGCTTCAAATTTCACACATAGAGACAGCTGGTGAAATAGTTTGCTAAGTGGTGCACCCCCTTTTCATCCAGCCACCTGGATGATTCTGAGAGGCACAATGTGACCATCACTCTTTAATGCATTGCTTGGTAGCCAGCATCGGCCAAAACTTCTTGGGAATTTTCAAAGGCAATACAACACATTCAGTTTTTCTGTACAGCTTCCAAAGAACTCTTGGTTGTTTCAGCTTAATTGTATCCTTTAAGTGCCTCTTTACCCTGACCTTCAATCCCCTTTTACTATCCTATTACTATGCTTCTGCTCTCTCAAGTGCAGTGAAGTACAGGGACTCTGATATTATGTATTCATTCCTTCAGTCACTCAATAAATGTTTATTGAACATCTTAAATCTTAACTCTCACTGCTGCTCAAGTCTTGGTCCACTTTGCCTCTCCTTTCCTCTTTTTCATCCTTTTTCTTCCTTCTTGGCTCTCATTTATAGGGTTTAAGGGTCTACTAACCCTGCATTTATTCTTTCTGGCAATGTTTTGCAAGCTCTGATCCACTCCCCCTTTTCACAATCCAGCCATGACTTTTCTGGTTTTGTGGTGGATCACATAATTTGTTGTGCTACCTAGAGGTTCCTTGATGAATTCTGGAATTGTGTAAATTAAAAGGAAATACAACTTTGAAAAGCACAATTTGTGTAATAAGCAAGATTCACCTGTACCTGTTGCTCTCAGTTACAGTGATCTGCCTAGTAAATAGCACACAGAGGATATCTATTGAAAAGTATTGGACACTTTTCGTTCAATATACAAGTCACATTGCAACAAGTCTCAGAAGTTGTCCAGTTAACTAGAACCATTAGCTTACCCTCGAGTCAAATTTGGTAAATCTAGATAATCTTCAATTTAGATAATCTGAATCAAACCAATGGTTAATTGAGGACTTATGTGAAAGGCATTAGGGGACACACAAAGAGCCGCGGGATATACTTGCCTCCTTTTAGGAGCTTACAGCTCATTATAGAGACCTATATGTATGTAAAAGGAAATTAATAACACAAAGTAAAGTGACAATGAGTCATTCAGGTACTAAGTTCCGTAGGAAAGCAGAACAAAGAATGATTATTTGTGGCCAATATGCTCAGAGAACTATAGTGGCAAAAGGCATTTCTCCATACTTAATTAGCCTCTTTTTGGAGTCAGGTAAACTTAATACTTCTTCAGAAAACTAACTCCATAGAAAGAAAACACTTGGATTACTCTATTATTTCATTGTTTGAGACAGATTTATTTCGAATTATTGTTGGATGTTTTCCTCTTTTTGTGTCTTTTAAATTGAGTGCACATTTGCACAGTTTAATTGCTTATTTTTCTCACTGGAAGATTATGTCAATGAACTTTCTTCTACAAATTGAGACCTTATTTTGAGTTCTGTGCTCTTTTTTATTGTTAATAATTAATTCGATTCATTGCAAACTAATTATACCTACTGTAGGAAAAATGAGTTATTGAAGATCAGGGCATCTTAGAGACAAGGCCACATGTCTTAGAAACAAATGGGTCTGAGTTTGAATCCACCCTTTACTATTAACCTTGCTGTGCAATTTTATTCAATTTATTTAGTCTCTTTAGCCTCAATTTCTTTATCTGATAAATGAATACATTTATTTTATAGGGTTTATTTTATAGGATTACATAAAGTACGTATATACCACTTCTGTTTGGTTCATAGAAGGTGTCATATATACTAGCAACTATTATTATTTTACTTTAATTATCCCAATTCATTTCATATATGTGAGGAGACACAAAAGGAGTCTGTAATTTTAGGAAATATTTTAAGGTCACTGGATTAAACTAAAGGCTTTTTAAAGTTAATTCTTTCAAAAATTGTACTGGCTAGAGAACATTGTCTTTTTTTCATGTTGTTTAGATCTTAATGGTACTTCATGGGTGGTCTGCCAGTTGAGTTTCTTGTCTATTTTTTAAAGAAGAGTATCTATAATTCTTAAAATGGGTAATTTGCCAATTTTCACATGCTTTGTTTTCTCTTCTCAAATCAACATGTCTCCATATTTATACAATTCAGAGTTCAAACAACATTCATTACACTGCTGTCGCTGTACATAAAGACAATCCAAACTTGTTATGCCCAAATATAAAACACGATCCAACTAAGTGAACAGATGTGTTGCATGAGCAAAACCTCACCATGTTGTTCCTATTTATTGTCTGCCTTGTTTAGAGGGCGTGCCTGGTGCTTCGAGGTGGTGGATAAAGGGTCTTGCCAGTTGCACTTATTTAATGAAACATTTTATGCACATCTTGTTCCTCTGTTCTGTTGCACTGCCCTTGGGTGAGAGAATGGTTTTTAGGAAGTTTGGTTAAACTTGTCAAGCCTTTGAAATGACTTTAAAAATGTTTTATAGTTACAAAAATAATTATGTTTATTTCAGAAAAATAAACACACTCTCTTAATTTTGGAGCTAAGATGAGCTTTTAAAATGCAGGAATTCCAGCAAAATTCTGTCCAGCTTTTAAAATGTACGCTGCATTTAAAAACATTTTGGTGCTTATTTTCTACTCCTTTCTACATCTTTCTCATATATTAAGGATGAGAAAACACTAACACCTGTCTGTGGAAAGGAGGCCCAACATCCTCTATCAGACAGAGGTCTCATATAGCTCTGTTAGCTGGACTTCTCCTTAGACCCTTTCTTCTATCAATACTTTTCCTCGGGACCAAGGGAAGGTAGATGAGGCTGGCCATCAGCACTAAGCCCAAGGGACTTAGGTGGTGTTCCGGCCCCATTTCTTAAGGGTTGCTTACTGATATGTCCAGCATGCTCTCTAGGATTTTGATAAAAACATCAAGTAGATCCACCTGGTTCAGGTGGAAATCTTTATTAATTCTTAATAATAAAAAGATTCCTTGGAAATGATTGAAATTCAGAAAAGAATGAACTATGTACTTTGTATCTGTCCAGCCTGGTTCTGTTAGTAAAAAAACAAACAGACAAAAAACCAGCCCCTTCTCATTTGATTTTCAGTTACAATATTACTAGAAATTAAAAAAAGTCTCTTTCTTTTTCCATCTTTCTGATTTTCCATTGGCCTGTGGTATGTTTCTTTACTCATGACAGAAGACAGTTTGCCCTAATCAATTTCATCCACTTTAGTCTGGTACTACCCTGTGACAGGGCGACAGAGAAATGAAAAGAGCGTATACATGAGCACGAACTGCCTGGGTTCAGCTTCTGATTCTGCTACTTACTCTCTGTGGTAATAAATAAGCTTCTAATCTGTTTCCTTGCCTGTGCAAATAAGGACGCCATTTAATGTCTTCCTCAAAGGGCTGTGTTTTAGGACAATATCAAAATTACCAGTTGCTTCCTCTCCATGTGCTGGGTCTTGTTTAACTTTAAAAAATAATATGATGCAATGGAAGTTCCAGGAGATGATGAGACAGACAACAGCCAAGGAATTGTGAGTGTTTCTTTCGGGGTTCCTATTGAAAACAGTATTACTCACTTTGCCTTCAACCCTTTGCCAAAGGTGTGATTCCTTCTGTCTTTGGTAGGAAAGACTGCTGAATGGGCTCACCTGGTGGCGAGGGTGGCCCCCTAGGTATTTGAACATAGTCCTCAGTCAAGCTCCATAGTGAGGTTCTGAATTTAGATGGTTCAGACTTACTGAGAATGAAACCTGAACTGCAGACCCTTGGTGACATCCAACTCTTTCTTGTATATTACTTGAGACAGGATCAGAGCTGACATTCAAACACAACTTGTTTTCCTGGTGCAGAAAATTGTAGGGCAAGGGTTTATTTTTCCTTTTAACTTAATTCCTTAATCGAAATATTAAAAAGCAAGCAAGTATAATTTCATAATTTCTAGACCAGGAGGCTTTAAGCAAGAGATTCTGCAGGTATTAACATTTTCTTCAGTGTTGGTGTAATTTATCTTTGGGTAATAGGACATACATATTTTGCTTCACTTTGCTTAATAGTTCTTTATTAACCTTGTGTATTCTGCATGAAGATGTCAGAGTTCACATAAAATGTTGTTTTTATTGTTAAACGATATTACACATTCCCAGCATTTAGCATGATGCCTAGTCCCTACTGGACTCAATACATATAAATAAAGACCCCCTACTCTCTTTCCCTCTCTACCACATCAAAGTTGCTGTTTAAATAGCAGTAGTAGTAAGTTCTCACGCTTTCTATCTGCTGTTCCTCCAAGTTCAGTCTTAAAAGAATACAGGTTATTCAATGATTATTTTTATTACAGCACTTGTTTATTTTCAATTTTCTATTTCACAAATTGCTGACTATGCTACAACTGTCACTGTGTAAACATTCTGTATATAACACCTGCTTTGAACCACTTGCGCTATTGTGGAGAGAGAAGTTTTTAAAACCCATTTGGTTTCAGACAAGAAACAAAAGTTAGTTAAAAAATAACATGTAACACTCTCCTCTGTTTCTAAGACTGTTACCCATTACTTCCTTCTCGTGCACCCCTCCTCCAAACGCTGCCTTGTTAAAGGCTTCCTGTTTAATCACTTCATGTTTACTTCTATGTGAGCTTATATTAGTTGTGTAGATCACCACTTTTGTCGCTGTTAAGGATAAATAGATACTCGATTTGGTAAAGGATCTCCAAGACAGCCTCATTTCTGATCCTCCTCTAGTTTGCCAGTTTGTAATGAGACTTTCTTTGGAAAGCAGACTTTTCCTTAAAGTAAGTAAAGTCTGCAGGTTTTAGCTACAAAAGACCTGCTGATTGATGTAACCTGAGTTAGAAGAGCACTTTGCGCTTATACAGAACTATGTTTAAAATGAAAGGATGGGATTGGCTCTTAGCTTCTTCGGATTGTGTGTGTGTGTGTGTGTGTGTGTGTGTGTGTGTGTGTGTGTGTGTGTGTGTGTGTGTGTGTGTGTGTCTGTCCTGGTCACTTTCAGAGTGGATTAGAACCACATTAACTGTCTCAGAGAGTCTTGCACTTGTACCTCTGTACTTGTTGAGTTCTCCCCGCACTATCCCCTGCCCCACCTCCCAATGCCTCCTCTGACTGTTCAAAGTAGAACTTATTTCACTGGGAATCTGCAGGAACCATTGGGAGGCTTGGCCAGAAGGTGACTTTAAGGCTTACCTTTTTTCCCCACGGGTTACTAGTCTGTGTGAAGACAAACTTAAAGAAAAAAGAACTGATTCTAGCTTCACCCTTACATTGAGAAAGACAACCTTTAATCAGACCAATAGCATACCTATACAAAGTATATTTTATAAAGGAAATGATCAATTAAATGAATAGGCATACATTTGAAAAATTCTTTGAATCAGATTAAACAGAATTTCTGTGTCAAAATATGCACAAAAACTGTCCTAAATTCCTAAATCTGGTTATCTTATTAATGAGTATAAACTAGAGTAGCGGAAAAATATACAATTGAATCTTTTGGGAAAGGAGAAAGAAAATAGAATAATTCCATGATTTTTTTTTTGTTCTTGTAAACCTAGAGTTAAAGACTTAATCATCTGCCTATTGCTTGAAAACAGCATGTACACATAACAAATGTTTTAAGAAGATGTGTAATGGCTGAGTGTACCTGCAGAACTAGTCTCTCCACAGGGATACTTATTCCAACTCAACCCTAGGACAAAATATACTAATGGTGTTTTGAGGCTACAAAGAACGCTTATAAAAGGAGATAGGAACAAAACTGAACTCATACCCTGGGCCAAGAGAATGGGGCTAGGGAAACATAAGTGTTAAAAATAACTCAAGAAGAGCAGTGAGGAAATTGAGACACAGAGCCTGAAGCCTAGCAATGTCATGAAGATTGTACAGACAGTCAATACTGAAAAATTTATCCTCTAATTCACAAACCTTTTGAAAGTATTCATTGTGTTCTAGTCATAGATTAAGTGTAGGTCTAGGAAAGACATCTACCTTCTCTCAGATGGTTTACAGTCTTGAAAGAAGAAAAAAAATCATTTAAACAAATAAGGGATATTAAGCTATGCAGTATAGTGACAATGAAAGAAGATGTCTCAGTGGGGCCCTAGGAAGAAGTAAGCATTGAAAGAGAGCTGGAAAGCCTTCATAGAGAATGCAAAGGGAAATCTAATAGAACATAGCCTTCAGGAAATCAGCCAAGAGTTTTGTATATAAAAACTCTACTTATCATGATACACTAATCTTGGATTAAGCAAGTAAGGCAAAAGGGAGTCTGTCGGAGCCAGCTGACGAAGTAATTGAGGGTACTTGAAAGGGGGAGCATGGACTGAGGAAAAGAAAGAAGACAGACAGAATTGCAGGAGGGATCACAGATTCAAGCTGTGTCCCCGAGTTTATTTAGAGCACACTATTTATAACATTACAATAAGAAAGACAGTAGTCAAGAACCAAGGTTAGCCAGATTACTATATCTATTAGAACAATGAGATTCTCACAACTCAGAACTGTCTGCTAAACTGTTGCAAGGAATGTGCAGTAATTGCTATGTGAACATTTACCTCTCCGTTTTTCCCAGCGCTTTACAATCTCAACTTTTTACATTGTTGCCAAGTACACAAATATCCTTGTTCCTTGTTATACGATTTCACATGTCCATAAGTGACTCCCCACAGGAGTCTGCATGTTCCTGAGTCATGTCTGTCTAATATTCCCGGAGAAGCACTGTGGAAGGGAATTCAGAAGTCAGCCAACAATATTGGAAAAGGGAAGTAGTTGATAATCTGGGAAATTTGTTCATGGGTAATTAAATCTCAGAAACTGAGGTTGGCCAAATGGGGAGATTCCATATAGGAGAACACTTGTGGGTTATTTTAAACAATAATTCTCAGCTCCAGTTGTATATTAGAATCACCTGGGAAGCTTTTATGAGATTATTTTCATAACTGGACCTTTCTAGGGGTTCAGAGAAGACCATAGGTATATTATAAAGGTTCTCTCAGTGATTCCAATGTGCAATCAGGTGGAATCGCTGATCTAGAATAGTTGGTCAGAAGTACAAAAAGGAGAGCGAGGAAGATCTCCAAATATGCAGACTAGGTCAGTGGTTTTCAAATTCAAGCATGCATTGGTATTACATGGATGTTAAAACATGTTGCTGTACTCCACCCTCAGAGTTTCTGATTTATTAGGTCTGGAGTGAAGTCCAAAAATTTGAGTTTCTCACTCATTTCCAGGTGATACTGATGTTGCTGGTCCACATTTTAAGTACCACTAGGTTAACTTTG
>NW_011889002.1:1050848-1062232 GCF_000151845.1 Pteropus vampyrus | reverse complement strand
GAGAAGCACTGTGGAAGGGAATTCAGAAGTCAGCCAACAATATTGGAAAAGGGAAGTAGTTGATAATCTGGGAAATTTGTTCATGGGTAATTAAATCTCAGAAACTGAGGTTGGCCAAATGGGGGAGATTCCATATAGGAGAACACTTGTGGGTTATTTTAAACAATAATTCTCAGCTCCAGTTGTATATTAGAATCACCTGGGAAGCTTTTATGAGATTATTTTCATAACTGGACCTTTCTAGGGGTTCAGAGAAGACCATAGGTATATTATAAAGGTTCTCTCAGTGATTCCAATGTGCAATCAGGTGGAATCGCTGATCTAGAATAGTTGGTCAGAAGTACAAAAAGGAGAGCGAGGAAGATCTCCAAATATGCAGACTAGGTCAGTGGTTTTCAAATTCAAGCATGCATTGGTATTACATGGATGTTAAAACATGTTGCTGTACTCCACCCTCAGAGTTTCTGATTTATTAGGTCTGGAGTGAAGTCCAAAAATTTGAGTTTCTCACTCATTTCCAGGTGATACTGATGTTGCTGGTCCACATTTTAAGTACCACTAGGTTAACTTTGGAGGAGGAAGAAGGATTTGCAACATGGGGTAATATAAGTATGGCGGGCTCACTAGCTAGGTCCTAGGTCTGACTGACATTGTGACAGCTTGGGGAACAGCAGATGTGCTATGTGCAATTTAGAATCTTACTTCTCACACTGGGGTACTCAGACCAGTAGCACAGACATCACCTGTGTGCTTGTTAGAAAACTAGAATCTCAGGCCCCACTCCCAAGCCAGACTGTTTTTACATGATCTCTACATAATTTGCATGCATTATAAAGTTGGAGAATCATACCAGTGGTTCTTAGCCTCGGCTTCGTATTATAATTCTCTGGGTAATCTCACATCAGACCAATGAAATCAGAATCTCTAAGAGTGGAACCTAGTGTTAGTCTTTTTAAAGCTATATTTATGAATTCAGCATGCAGCTAATCTTGATAACCTCTGATCTATAAATTAATTTAAAACAATGTAGTCAAGTTTGTTGCTATACTTCTTGTCTTGCCTTGAATTGTATGACTTAGGAAGTAAAAGGTATCAAAGCTACATATAGGGTGGCAACAGTATATCAAGCTGGGAAGTGAAAGGGACAGCAGAACTAGGGAAGATGACATAGAATGACAAAACCATGTAGGTCTCACTTGCTTCATTAGATGTGCATTGCCAGGCTGAATGTGCAAAACGATCATCTGAGATTCCATTGTGTTTCTCAGTGTCTCTTTCATGATAGTGTCTCCTCCCTATTTCCCCTTACTTACAGCCTCATGCTTCAGATGTTTCCAACACGTAAATTTATCATAGTACCTACTAACATGTTAAGCTTTTTCTCACTTTTTTTTACATGTTTTTCTTCACTCAGTAGATTATAAGCCATTTATGTACAGGGAAAAGTCTTGCTTGTGGCATTAGCTCATTGTACTTAACAGATGCCCACAAGTATTTGTTGAATGATTAGATACTTAATGTAGAAGAAAAGAAGGAATTATTGCTTTGGGAAAAATATACTGTGAAGTTCAAAAATATAGTTAAAATCTATACATAAAAATATATACATATGTATATGTAAAGAGATAAGGCAAATATGGCAAAATATTAACAGTTGTTAAGTCTTGGTGAAGGGAATGAGATAACTTATTGCATTGTTTCATCACCTATTCTCAAGCTTTAAATATCTAAAATTTAAAAATTGTGAAAAAATATGTTTGAGTCCTTGAATTATTTTTCTAAATTGAGAGCTATCTCTTTAAATAAGTATTAAAATATGGAAACTTACATTTTTATTATTTTTACTAAATTTGCAAAGTACAATTTCCTTTCCTTACTTTGATATACTTTGATTTCTAAAGAGACTTAGGATTGCTTTTATATTGACCAAGACTATTTGAACCTAAGGAAATTACTTACACATTACTGATTAAAAACTCTTTAATTGTTAAAGAAGTGTTGTTAGTTTGGTAGAATTATTTAGGTTCCCTGTTTAAGCATATTTACTTATCTCAATCTGAATTTCCATATTTATATCATTCAAAAAATTTATATATAATTTGAAAATTCATTTTGTTTTTCTTAAATTTCAATTTGGTTACTTATAATACTTAGGTGTAAAATGGCAATTTAGATGATAATTGATGACATTAATTTATCTTTCTGTTGTATGAAGCCTATTCATTGCCAGACTGATAATAATTTATATAGAATTTTTCCTTTTTTAAAAATACAAAATGGCTTCTAAAATGATGACATTTTTGTTTATGTTTTTATTCTTTGCAAATAGCTAGAGTATTAGTATCTATCTTTGGAATCTTAATTAGGGATCTTCCTATGTATATGACAGTAGAGGAATTTTTCTTGTTATTCTATCTCTATGCATTAGGAAATGTGTGCCACCAAAATAGGTGAATGCATTTGAACTTTCCACTTAGTTTTTTTGGGGGCATGCTATTTTCAAGTATTCCAACTGATTCCTAATCAAAGAAGACATGCTATTTCTCAAAAAGCACCTGGACAATCAAAGGAAACATCTTCCAGGTAGCTTATTTTAATAGTTTTGTTCTCCCTTACATTGAAAAAAGCTTTTCCTTATTTTGTTATTATTTTCTTTTTATTTCTTGTTTTCTCTCTCGTGGAGAACAGCCAGAGAAATTCTTCCTCATATTAACTTCCATTAGGTTGAAAATGGTTCCTTCAACATTTATTGAGCACTTGTTACATGTCAGGTACTGTTCTTGATACACTACATTAGTGAGACAACAAAAATCCCTGTCTTCATGATGCATACATATTAATAAGAGGAAGACAGATGATATGCAATAATCATGGTTAAAAGTAAATTGTCTGGCATGGTAGAAAGAGATAAATACTATGGGGAAAAAAGTAGCAATGTAAAGGGAATTACTAGTGTGAGTGTGTGTATGTGAGTCTGGGAATGTTGAAGTGTAACTTGCAATTTTAAATAAGTTGGTCAGGGTGGGCCTCATTGAGGTAGTGACATTGGAGCCCTGAGGCAGGAGGCAGGATATGCCTGGCATGTGCCCAGAACATCAGCAAGAGCAGTGAGAGATGAGACGGAGAAAGATAGGAGATGAGTGGTCTTTTATCCTGAATCAAATGTGGAACAATTGGAGAGCTTAAAAGGCCAACAATAGATGATGATTTGAAACAGCCTGGAGGAGGGGTCAAGAGAGAAGCAGGGAAACCAGTTAGTTTATTATTCCCCAGGGAAGATGGTAATGAGTTGGACCTGAGTATTAACAGTGGAGGTGGTGAGAAGTTATGGGGCTGGAGATGTATTCTGAAGATAGATTTCCTGGTGAACATAATGTGGAATATAAGTGAAAGAATAAAGACAAGAACATTTCTAGGCTATTGAAATGTTCCTTTGGTTTTTCTTCTGCAAGCCTGAATTACCCAACAGATTCTTCTTATGCTTGTAAGAAATGTTTCCACGTCTTTAATACCACCTATGACTGACTGTTCTCTGAAAAATTTCATTTTTTTTTACATTCTATTAAAATGTTTATAATGTATGGGAAAACAATTCTCATGAAGATCTTACACAAGGACAATCAAAAGGAAACTTTTCAATTTATGAAAATTTGGAAAGAGATAAACACCATGTTTTTCTGTAGGTGTTTGAGAAGAAGAAAAGGGAGCAGACTTTGATGGAAACTTCGGTATTTGTGGAAATGTTTGTATCATGAGCATCATTGGACAGTATCTCAGGTAGCATTGTAAACCCTGGATAAATTCGTGAGGCAGGATTCCTCTTAAGGAACCTCAGGCCTAGGTTTTTTGTTTTTCATCTATATTGTGACAAATTGTATTAAAATCATAAATCCCTTGAGTTGTTCTCCATCTAGTAGAAGTCATTTCCTAAATATATTCAACCCCACCTATAAGAGATCATGGGAGATTTCCAATATTCTACACCTGACATATAGTAACACTAATATCAGAACTTTAGTATTTGTCATCAAAAGTACAGTCGCTCCATTGAACACATGTTTTGGAAACATGAATGTGAATAATAAATTAGGGAATAATTGGAGTAAAACACGAATTTAGCATACTTATGCATATTTGCTCCACAAACCAAACCACATAGAAATACATGAAACACACACATGCATACAACTCAAACATCTTTTAGCTAGCATTGCCTATGAAGGTTGTTTTTTTCCCCAATCTTTTACATTTAACATCCTAGAGAGAGCTAAGTGTTGTGGTTCAAAGCACCAAGGAATGCATGTAAATGGAAAACACTGTCTGTATTTGAAGACCTTAAAGAGAAATCACCAAACACTGCAGAAATGGCTTCTTTTGGTGCCAGTCATGGTTGGTTTAATGGTTTTAAATGTTGCTAAAATTTCCAAAGCCTTCAGCTATTGAGCAAAGTTGTGAAAATAGATGAGAAAGTGACCAAAGCATTTCCAGCAGTGATAAAAAAGTTATTTGAAGAAGGAGGTTGCACATTGGATCTGATTTTCAATTTTGATGAAACATCTATCTGTTATAAATGCATGCCTTGGAAGACTTCCATCTCAAAGACAGGAAAACATGCTCTGGGATTTAAGGTTGCTAAATAAAGATTGCTAACCTTTGTTTACAATACTGACCTGAGAATGATGAGCCATATCTATCCATGTCTGATGCTACACTTTTTGTTTAATTTCAGATCAGCCTCATTCCACCACTTCGCAGTAACTCGCAAGCTACACTCTTCCCAGCCCATTTGTACAACAAATTTCTAGTCTTTTTCAAGGTAAAGTGCCACATGTATTATAATATTTATGCATTTCTCAACCATGGGACATGAATGAAATTGTCGTTGTTTTTATTAGGTTCTTATCTTTTTTTTTCTATGAGTCATTGATGAATTTTTTTTTATTTTGAAAAATTTTTTACTTTTCAATTAAAATTGGCATACAATATTATATTAGTTTTAGTTTACAACATGCTCATTAGACTTTTATATATTTCATGAGGTGATCACCCCAATAAATCTATATGACACTGTACATAATTATTATAATACTATTGACTATATTTCTTATGCTATACTTTATATCTTCATGACTTTTTTATAATAATAAATCTGTACATATTAATCCCTTCCTCTTTATCACCCAATCCCTCAACATTCCTTCCATCTGGCAACCATCAAAGTGTTCTCTGTATGTATGAGTTTGTTTCTGTTTTGTTTGTTTGTTTATTTTGTTCTTTAGATTCCACATGTGAAATCATATGGCATTTGACTTTCTCTGACTTACTCCATTCAGCATAATATCCTCTAGGTCCATCCATGTCATTGCAGATTTCATTCTTTTTTATGGCTGAGAATTATTCCATTGAATATAGGTACCACCTCTTTAGCTATTCATCTATTCATGGACACCCAAGTTGCCTCCATATCTTGGCTATTGTAAATAATGCTGCAATAAACATGTAGATTCACATGTCCCTTTGAAGTAGTGTTTTGGGTTTGTTTGAATAAATACCTAGAAGTAGAATGCTGGGTTCTTCTTTGTCTCTTGTTATAGCCTTTGTTTTAAAATCTATTGTGTCTGGTATACGTATTATTTCCCTAGCTTTTGTTTTGTTTCCATTTTCATAAAATGTCTTTTTCCATCCCTTTACTTTCAATCTGTGTGTCTTTCAATTTGAAGTGAATCTCCTGTAGGCAGATTATGTAGGGATCCATTCAGCCACACTGTCTGGATTGGAGCATTCAATCCATATACATTTAATGTAATTGTTGATAGATCTGTAGTTATTGCTATTTTACTATTCATATTTTTAATGTTTTTTCTTCTTTTTCTTAAAGAAGTCTCTTTAACCTTTCTTGTACTAGTGTTTTGGTGGTGATGAACTTTCTTAACTTTTTCTTGTCTGGGAAGCTCTTTATCTGTCCTTTGATTTTAAATGATACCTTTGCTGGGTAGAGTAATTTTGGCTGTAAGTCTTTACTATTCAACTCTTTGAAAATTTTGTGCTAATCTCTTCTGGCCTGCAAAGTTTCTATTGAGAAATCAGCTGACAGTCTTATGGGAGCTCCCCTGTAGATAACTAACAGTTTTTCTCTTGCTGCTTTTAAGATTCTCTCTTTGTCTTTAATCTTTGCCATTTAAATTATGATGTGTCTTGGTGTGGGCCTCTTTGGGTTCATCCTGTTTGGGTCTCTCTGTGCTTCCTGTGCTTGTATGTCTGTTTCCTTTAGCAGGTTAGGGAAATTTTCGGTTATTATTTCTTCAGATAGGTTTTCAATAGTCTGCTCTCTCTCTTCTTCTTCTGGTACCCCTGTGTTGAGAATGTTGGTATGCTTTATGTTGCCCCAAAGGTCCCTTAAACTATACTCAGGTTTTTGGATTTTTTTTTCCTTGTTGCTGTTCTGATTGTGTGTTTTCAACTACCTTATTTTCCAAATAGCTGATTCAGTCCTCTGCTTCATCTAATCTGCTGTCGATTCCCTCTAAAGTATTCTTTATTTCAGTTATTTTATTCTTCATTTACAACTGGTTCTTTTTTATGTTTTTTTTTTTAATCTCCATTTTTATGTTTTTCTATCATTTTGTTAAAGTTTTCACTGAGTTCATCTATTCTTCCCCTAAGTTCATTGAGCAGCCTTATAGCCAGTGTTTGGAACTCTGCATCTGGTAGATTACTTGTCTCCATTTGGTTTAGTTCTTTTTCTGAACCTTTGTTCTGTTCTTTTATTTGGAACATGTTTTTTTGTCTCCTCATTTTGGATGCTTCCCTGTGTTTGTTTCTACGTATTAGATAGGGCTGCTCTGTCTTCTGGTCTTAGTAGAGTGGCCTTATATAGTAGGTGTCCTGTGGGTCCCAGTGGCACAGTCTTCCCTGGACACCTGAGTTGAGTGCTCCATGTGTGTCCCTTGTATAGATTGTGTGTGTCCTCCAGTTGTAGTTGAGCCTTAATTGTCATTTGCACATCAGTGGGATAGATTTATCCTTGGGCTGATTATTTGTGAGGACTTGCCAGTGACTTGCTGACCTTACAGAGCAGGATTTGCTTTAGCAGGGCTCTGGTGTCTTCCCAGTCTGCTCTTTGGATGTGTCATATTTGGATGCAACTCCAGTTGGTGTTCCAGTCCCCGAGCCTCTTGGGATGGGCCTTGCTGCAGGCCAAGTTCAGCTGATGCCTGTGCCCTGCCCAGGGCCACCTGGCAAGAGTCACCAAGCAATTTGAAGATGTCTTTCAACCGCACTGAGCTTAATAGTAACTAAAGAGGCCAAACCATGAACTGACGCTAGTTGCCACTAGCACCGAGTTTACAACTGCTTAGCAAACAGTACTCTGAGGTTTGCTGAGGCCAAATGCTGCTTGTTTGGGTTTTGTAATCCTTTGATAGATTTTAAAAAAGTTCACAGCCTGGGCCAAGACAGATCATTTGTATAGAAAAGTGACCGGAAGTGGCTTGGGTGAGCCTGCAATTTGGATGGAATGGGGTCTCAGAGAATCACCAGTGTGGGGTAACCAGCATTAGCCAGATTAATGGAGACTCGGAGTCACCTGCTGGGGTGGGAAAGGGCTCAACAAAGAAACAATGAATTCTGCCAGCACTTCTGTTTGGGAGAAAGCTGCTTCTATAGCCCTTGCCCTCAAGCCAGATAGTTCAGTTTCTCCTCATCTGTCTCTGGAAACTTTCAAGCTGCTGCCCCAGAGCTGGAGCTCAGAGTGAGTGAGCCCATCAGTGAGGAAGTCTGATCACAGACCCCTTAAAAGAAATGTTTTCGACTCCAGCCACCCACCATCTTACTCAGCCACAATCTTTGCTGATTTTCACAGCCAGAAGTTGTGGGGACTTCTCTTCCTGGCACTGGAACCCTGGGCTAGGGAGTCCAGTGTGGGGCCAGGACCCTTTGCTACTCCAGGGGAACTTCCACAGATAAGATACCTCTCCCCTTTCTCAACCACCACACTAGGGTGTGGGACCAGCTCATTCTGCATTTCCACTTCTACCAGTCTTGAGGTGGCTTCTTCTGTATGTTCCCAACTGTAGGACTTCTGTTCGGCTAGACTTTAGGTGACTTTCCAATGATGGTTGTTCTGCAGTTTAGTTGTAATTCTGATGTGGTTATGAGAGGAGGCAAGCACAACATTTACCCATTCCACCATCTTGACTGTAACCCTAATGAAGTTTTTGAGTGTTGTGCCCCAACCCCATTTTCCCCATAAGTAATATGGATTTTGCTACACAATTTAGCATAGCATGATGATTTTTAGGAACTTATATATGGTGTTATTGCAGAACTGACAGTATGGGGCAATAGCACTTTTTTCCTTCAAAATGTGATGACTGGTTAGCTGTTTAGAACTGATCTCTCAAATTGCTTGGTATGCATGGCAGAATAGACTACTATTTTTATTTATATAAATAAATTATTAAAGTATGCCATTTGATGAAGAGATGGGGAGTCTCAGAGGGTTTAAATTACTTGATTAAGGTTACACAGAAAGAGAATGACAAATCTAGGATCAGAGCCTAAGTCTCTTTATTCCTAGTCCAGTGCTTTTTTCCATTTATATAGGTTTAAAATAGTTGTTATCAAGCTATTTGAACCATCAGCATCACATCACCTTCAAAGTTGCTAGCACTGGAAATTCAGTGGGGTAGGCCAGTGGCCCTCTATGGAACTTGGATGCACAGTAAAATTTGAGAACTATTGGCTTAGAATAGAAACCATTTGACCCAGGAGACACAAAAGTAATAGAAAGTGGATCTAAAATATTAAGCACAGTTTGAGAAGGTTGATTGTACTGTTCTTGTGTTTGTCATAGATTCAAAAAATGTATTTAAAAAGATATAAACAATTCTAAGATCTTCATTTTGTCCATTGATATAAATATATAAAGCATAAAACAAAATGTAAGGCAGACAATAACTTCCTTTTAGATAATAGTTAGAAAATAGAAAAAGTGATTTTTATCCTGAGCAAGCACAAACATATGTGAAAATCTATATATGTGAAAAAAATCTGTGTGTGTGTGCGTGTAGTTATAACCTTGGAAATAACAAAATAGTAACCAAAGAAATAGTTTAGTCAGACTAAATATTTTATAGTTTGCTGAGAACTAGAAAGAGATAGAGTTCAAACAGCTATGAATTGCCTTTCCTGTTTTCCAAACTGACCACTGGAATAGGACGTTATGTGAACCAGGAAGATGGGAGACATTTCCTTAAATTCTTTAAAACCAATGGAATTTCCAGCAGCTACTGTTAGTTAATATATATAGGCATTTTGGGCCCATTCAGAACTTTCACTGGAGAACTTAGAAACGTGCATATTAATCAAAATTTACCTAAGAATAAATGAGAGAGGTGTTAGACCTCCCTCAGTTATATAGAATAATAACAAAAACACACTTTTCAGCTTTAATAAACTATCATTTGCTTTTCCCCATTTTTTTCATACAGTGCAACTATAGGCCTTAATGCCAGTTGAAGACTAGAAGTGACAGGAGACTAACTCAACTGAGAGTTTAGTCTATACAGTCACACTGTCTGGCCTTTGAATTCTTGCTCATGACTTACTAGGTGGCTTTGTGCATGTCACCTAACCTCTTGGTGCTTCGATTTCTTAATTTGTAAAATAGGAACAATATAGTTTGCCTCATGAGTTCTGGTGAAGAAGAAATGAAGGCATATGTAAAACTCTAGTCCTTAAGTAATCACCATAATGTTGACATATACATTTCCAATGAGTATTATTATTTTGCCTCTGTCTAATTTTCTGATAGCTTTTAGGCTACGTTAATTTCTAAACAGTCTCTTTGTGATTAGTTGTGTCATTTTTGTCTCAAAGGTATGACTTTCTATTTGATATTACTGTTATTTATGTACTAGCCATTTTCCCCTTAGGCTGTATTTCTTTAGGGACAGGGATCATTGTCACTTACTACACCTAAAACAGTGTCTTTCATTTAGCAAGTGCTCAATAAACATGGGTTGAATGATTGAGAGAATAGAGAAGTAAATATGGGTCTTGGAAATAAATATATAGAATATTTTAGCAATTAACTTGCAGACTGAGAACTTTTCTGCTTAAATGAATAGTTCAGGGAGTTGGCACACTGTCAAGTTGAATGTGAAGTCAAATGAAAGATAGAAATGTGACCATATAAACAAATAGCCCCTGTTGATTCTTGTGAACCCATATGTGACACTAATCCAGAAATGCATGCCAGGGGCAGTTGAAATATGCTTTGAATTACTAGCAGTGATGTTTCTGGAACTGTGTATATGGCATGATTTATATCCCAATGTTCTCAATCAGATTCTAGGGATCAATTAATCACACTATCAATAACAAATAAACAAGTGTGTTTTCTAAAGCCCAGTACTTGCTAAAGGCAGTCTTTTCCCTCTATTGGCACTATTCTATAAATGCAGTTTGAAATTTTCCTCTATCCAGTGTTAGGCAAATTGCAAGTCGAATTCTTGCTTGAATAAAGCAGATATGGGCTTCTGTTCACTAACCCTAGGGACTGCATTTCAATCACAGTCCAGGTCATTAGTATGATGCTTTATAATCTCCATTAGGCAAAGTTCATCTTAATGATGAAAAGGAAAAGTTGAGTGGTGGAAAGAACAGTTGGACTGCCCTAAAAAGGAACTGAAAGGAACTTTGTAGCTCTGGGTAGAATATATTTTAATGCTCTATTTAGATTAGCTGGTGAATGTGATAGCTATTTGTTAAATCTTTCTATGAGTTTTGATTTCAAATATATATATTTCTCATTTCTCTTGAGTTTTATTATGAAATGTTAGTAAAGGATTAATAAATGTATATAGGATGAGAGGGAAGGTATATACATATAAGAGATGACAACAAAATTTCTTGAAAATGAAAAAACAATGTTGAACTAACATTGTTTGATGAAACATGATGAGGAAAGTGGTAGCCTGGAGAGGCGGATAGGGGAGAGGGAGCCAGTATACTCAGCAACCCCCCAGAGAGTTGGCTAGTAGAACAGAGTGGAACTGCAAATACAGGTTTATTTTAAAGTTGGGAAAAAAATCAGAGTTCTCTTCTATCACCTCTAAAATAAATACACAACACTCACACTTTTCTATTTTTTTGCTGATTTATACATTTTTATGGAAAATCTGAATCTTCGATAATATTATCTTAGATAATATCTTAGATAATATATTGAATTAGATATGATTCTGAGATTTTCCTTGAGGATTGTTCTTTGCTACTATTTTATTTTATTGTTGTTTCGCTTGTTTTCATTTGTTTTGTTTTTAGTAACTTGCCTGAACTTAACCTGTTGAATCTATTTTCCTTGTGAAGTGTGACTGCTG
>NW_011889002.1:1039508-1047233 GCF_000151845.1 Pteropus vampyrus | reverse complement strand
CTCCAAAGTTGGGCAAAGCCTCAGACTAGGCTTTGCAATCTGGCTGAGCTTTGCTATTGGGCATGATCGTTGGTTGGGTTTTCTGGTCACATGGGACCTCCATCTGAACCCCACAGTTGGCTGGGGTCAGAGACTATGCTCTATGGTTAGGTGAGGTTGCTGTCTGAAATCCCTGGTTGGGTGGGGCTGCAGGCTATACTCTGTGATTGGCCAGGGTACTGTCTGAATTCTGCCTGGGCAAGGCCACAATCTGTATTCAATAATCAGGCAGGGCTGTGTGTTGAGCTCTACTGCTGAGTGGGGTTTGTAAGCTGGCCTTCACATCAGGGCATTACTATAGGTTGGGCTCTGAGGCTGCTCAGGGTCACTGTGCATACTCCCTGGTTATGCAGGGTCAAAGGCTATGCTGAACAATTGGGTAAGACTGCTGGCTTGGTTCCCTGTCCAGGAAGGCTGTAGGATGTGCTCTGTGGCTGCTGGGCATCTGTGTCTATGCTTCCTAGTGGGGCATGACTGGACCCTATGCTTTGTAGTTGTGTGGGACTGCAAGTTTGTACCATAGGATGTGCTTCACAGCCAGTAAATTCTTTTGGCTGGGGAGTGAAATCAGCAGAACAGCTTAGTGTGCTTACTGTCTCAGCTCTGCAGATAGAGAAGGCTGCTGGTTGAAATCTCTGCTCAGTACTGAGGCAAGCAGGAACATAGTCCACCAGATTTAAGTGGTGGTTGCTGTAAGCCCTGTCCCCTTTTCCATATCTACCTGATTCCTGGTGGGTTGAGGTCTACAGGTTCCCACAGTGATTCTTGTGAGGTAAGAATCAAGTGAGCCTCCCAGCAAACATCCCTCAAAGCTGGGGAGCCTGAATGTCCACCTTGGGTTCTCTTTTTCTCACTGTAGGCCCAGGGGTGGGGTGGGGTGGGATGGGGCTCTCAGTTAGGCACTGTATGGCCTGGGGGAGAGGCAATGCATTTGAAGTGGAACTGCTCCTCTTACCCTTCTAATGTGGTCATTCTTGGTCTTTGTTGTCCAGGAGTGTACTTCAGTCTCACCCCCTGGGTTCTGAGATTTTCACAATGGTGCCTTGTCTATGGATTGTTGCTAGTTGTTCTTCTTGGGAGAGTGATTTAAATAGTGAATGACATATTGACTTATGTCACTATCTTGATGATGTCGCTCTATCTATTTATAACATATTAAGTGCTCTATCTGATATTTCTAACATCTCAGATCATATCTGAGTCTGTCTCTGTTGATTGTTTTGATTGCTTTATCTCTTTGACAGGGTATTTTGTTTTTCCTTACTTCTTTGTCATCTAACATTGTTTGAAAGCTGGTCATCTTGGGTAGACAGTAGAGACTGAGGTAAAAATTATTCATGCCAAGATATTTTATTTTTCCAGTCTTTCCATATGAGAGAGCTGGTCAGTCTAGTCAGAACTTGATCTGGTTTGGTTTTTGTTGTTGTAATGGTTATCATATGTGCACCACAGGCTTAAAATTCTTCTAATCTTACTTATGCTTAGAATGGTGGCTGGTTTTCAGAGAAGTTTCCTCCACATCTGCTCAAATCTCAAGTCTGTCTTTCCTTTGTGACTGCACTTGAAGAAGTGTATCTCTCCATATCCTTCTCCCACCCCCTTCCTCCCATACATTGATGTTATTTGCTACTCAATGCTTGGTAGCCTGAAGGTATAGTGAGTAGGTATTGTCCCAAGGTAGGAGCTGTGTCTCTGGGTCTCAAGGCTGGCACCATCTCAGTGATCCTGCCCTTCTTTCTTAAGTAAGAAACTACTAATAGTTTGCGCTAGGATGTTTTCTTGCTCCTATCCCTGGTTAGAAAGTATTTTTATGTTCTCTTCTTTCAGCTGCAATGGATTTTAACCTGCGGTTGGGGACTACCAGGTTTGCTACTCTTCTCCAGAAAATTAAGGTTTTTGTTCTCAAGAGAAGATAAAGATGGAATATTCAGGTGGGGCCTTGTGCTGTTCTGAACTGGCTTCTGTTCTGTCACAAGGGAGGCTTTCTCTGGACCAGTGTTTCTGAACAGCATCTCTATTGACATTTTAGATTGAAGAATTCTTTGTTGTAGAGTGCTAGTCCATGTATTGCAGAATGTTTAGCAACATTCCTGGTCTCTAAACAATGAATATTAGCAGCGTCCCCCCAGATATGGCAATCAAAAGTGTCTCTAGACTTTGCCAAATACTTTCTTCTTCTTTTTTTAAAATTATGTTTATTGGGGTAATATTGGTTAATATAATTATATAATTTTTAGGTATACATTATAATTTGACATCTGTATTTTCTGTTGTGGTTTACCATCCAAAGTCCAGTTTCTTTCAGCTACCATGTATTTGATCCTTTTTACTCTTCATCAAATCCCTTCTTAGAGGTGTAATTGTTCCTATTCTAGAACCACTGCCCTGAACTCTCACTTTGCTCAGTCTTTCTTCTGAGACCCCAGGAGGTCCATGGAGAAGAACCTATGAGTGGTTGTGAATTCTCCTTGTGTTTGAAGATCCTCACAAGTTCTGTGTTCTCACATGAAGCCATCTTTAAACTTTAAAAGTTTGTTAGCAGTTTTTAGCTGAATTCTTTTTATTGGTTCATAATAAATGAACCAATTTATTTTTGTTCCTGTAAGCAAATGCTTCCATCCTGTCACTCTTTGGAGCCACCTATTTTTCCTTAGATTTTAGATTAGTTGGTTATAATGTAACTTCCGCTCTCTCATGGGTTTAATAAAAGTTGTGAATTTGCAGATATTCAGGAAATCGTTTGCTTTATGTTTGGGAACAACACCCTTTCCAGTTCTCTATACCTTAAGTGGAAGCTGGAAATCTGACATACATAATTTTTGATTTTCTCAATTATCATGCAGAGGAATTGAAAACTTTAGGAGGTTAAGCAACTACCCCATGTGCAAGAGATCTTGACCAATGGCTTTCTAGCTGTAAACACAAGTTCATTCCTCACTGTTATTCTGACTCTTCATGTAGAGTGATAGTGTGTTAGGTTTAACTAGTGACTTTCCAAAGTAGCTTTTATATTCCTCTTTTTATTTATTCTCTAATGTAAATTTAAATTGTATTGCAGAAAACTACTTGGCAGAATGAAGGAGGAGTATGGTAGAGCAGTTTGTTATCATGGGTGTCAGGCCTAGTTTCATCTCTCTCCCAGAGGTTTCAAATTCAGATGCTTGTACGGGCCAGGCAAGAAATACAAGTGAGAGAAATGTACTGGGTCTGTGTTCACTCTCAGTTTCCTTGACATTTGTGGCCCTACTTTTGATAGTGGCAAGGATACAGAGATGTATTTCTTTATAAGAAAAGCAGTAGTAGAAGCAGAATGATATATGAGAACTCTATCTCTGCCTGAGGACTGGCAGAATTTATTTGACCTGCACTAATATTTTTTTAATTGAAGCATGTATTATAACAGTTCCTGGGCACTGCCTATTGTCTTAAAGCACCCATTAAAATTTTCTGTCTGCCCCTGAGATCATTTTATTCAACATTAAATACTTATCAAGCACCTGCTACTTGCTAGGCTCTGTTCTGAGGATGCAGCAATTAATTAAATAAGCCCTGACCTTATTGAGCTTACATTTGGTTTGTGGTCTGCAATAGGAAGTGTGGGACCTGTAGACCCAAAGAGAGTGCTGCCACCACTTACCTCCAGCCAGTTGTTGCCAACCACGGATATTGACCTTATGTTGCCAAATTTTTAAATTTTCCAAAAGAAGCCAGAAGTCAAATTTTTACTGTAATTTTCTTATTTTTTAATTATTGGCTGAATATGTTTTAAATCACTGTGAAGTTCAAACAAAACATGTTTGCAGACAGAATCTGGCTTGCGACCTCTGTCTAACACCGTCTTTGCCCTTGCTGGTCTGCTTGAGAAGAAAAATGCAATGGAATGACAGCTGTAGCCATGTTAATTCCCTTCTCTGGAAGCAATGAACCAGTTGTCAGAGATTTGGCAATTCTAGAATTTAATTTGCAATACAAGGTCAACAATTTCAGTGAAAGCACTTAAAATAAGCCTTAAAACAAACACCTCCCCCCACCAAAAAGAAAGAAAGAAAAAGAAAGAAAGAAAGAAAGAAAGAAAGAAAGAAAGAAAGAAAGAAAGAAAGAAAGAAAGAAAGAAAGAAAGGAAGAAAGGAAGAAAGGAAGGAAGAAAGGAAGAAAGGAAGAAAGAAAGAAACAAGGGACTACAAATTAGTGGGTGATTATTAACCTGAGCTCAACAGAATATAGTCAACAGGTTACTTGCAAGCAGGTTATATTTCAATTATCAACCTGCTTGCAAGTCTGAGACTAGCTTTTAAAACATGATTTCTATTGTAGGCCACTTGCATTGCAAAAAACATGCTACACTGTTGTCCAAATTTGCAGCAGTGAGTATTTTATAATGGTGCCACTAGTTCATTAAGTCTCGTGGTCCTGAAAAGCCCAAAAAGTATTTGGTAAGTTTATAGCATTTATAACTGTTATTTCCTTTTCTTTTGCAAAGGAAACTCTTTTGACTTCCTTGACAATATAAAACACACAGATAGTTAAACAAATAGGCTAGTTCTCTGAATGGCTCCTTATTTTACCAGTTACTCATACAAGTGATAGGTTTTTTTAGGTGGTGCAGTGGCTGCTCATCCATCACTAACTTATCGAAATTATTATTAGCTGACAGATTCTACTCATTGTTCTATGAACTTGTCATTCTCATTTTCACTGCTGTTCTGATTTCTTTCATCTATTTTTTCCTATTTAAATTCTTACCCTGCATGTTCCTCAAAGTTCACTTTGCTGCCTGTGTATCATTATTGGTTGGGCATCTCTGGCCTCTGGAACTTGCCTCACACCTATTTCCTCCATCTACTCTACTTGCCATATCTCTTAGCAGTTAAAAGGTCATTTTGACCTCTTAACAATTGTTCCCACTTTCAGGATCTTCAAATTAAATTCCCAGGAATTGCACTGGGGATAAATATTCATGTATCAATATTTAAATGAGAGCTGACACCTTGTCCACATCTTTTTTGCTCTACAGCCAGGTCACAGGTCCCCTGATATTTCTCTGGCTCAAAGGGAATCAATTGTGCTTTATCACTTCTGTTCTCACTCTGTCCTCCAATTGTAAGGGATCTGACTACAAACTCTAGATTCCAGCTCACAGAAACTTGGAGATTGAGATTGTTTATTGCAAATAATGCCTGATCTCAATTCCCAGAGATTCCTAAGCAGGAAGGGACAGTTGACCATACCCTTTGGTTATGAGACAGGGGAGTATACAGTTTTACTTCTCTAGCTGTAGCTGCTTTTTAAAATGATATACTATTTGGTTCTATTGAACGACTTTCTTGATTCAACTACATATTTTATAAGAGATAATAAAGGGATTTGGATGTTATTTCATAAATGTACTGAGTCTTACTGCACTAATATTGCATTCTGAATAGTCGTACGGAAGATGTTTAAAATGCAGCCTGCCGTGAAGAGAGAGTGGTCTGCCTTATTAATAGTGTCCTGAGCATTATCTTAGGTTAATGAAGGTACTATGCTTTTTGGCTTGTACATTTGGATGATATGTCTGCAAAAGAAATGTATGATGACAATAGCATGAACAACTTTATAAATTACAAACACTTTAAAGACAAATATTAACCATGAAATTAATAAGAAATTTAAGGAAACAAAAGAAAACAGATCTTCACTCCACAAACATTCCCTGAAATATATGCTTTTGAATTACTCTTTAGTCACTGGCTGTGGAAGAAACAAGCAAGTCAAACTTTAATTTCTGTTGAGTGGTTAAAATTTTCTCATTTTGATGTTGATTTTTTCTTTTAAATAATCTTACCTATATTCTCCTTATTTTAAGAAACAATATAATCTTTGAATCTTTTATATTAATCTTACAAAAAACTGAGTTTTAAAATTAACACTAGAAAGACTAAAATCTTTTATCTTCCAACATTGATAGATAGCCATAGAAGAGCTCATTTGTACTTTGTGAAGTGACTTTTTAAAACCATGATTGATAGCTCTGAATAAAAAAAATGTGTCACATGTATCATTCATACATGATGTACTTTGTGTTACTGCCAAATACTGATAGCCACTTCCCAAGGGCAAATTCCACATTTAAAATTAAAAGCTTCTTTGGTGAATGTTTATAATAATCTAATAAATATTGGGACTATTGCTTTTAAAAATTTCCCATTTATTATAATCATCTGCCCCCAGACTGTATTCTAGTATTGTATTCTTATCAATTGAAATAATATCAAATGGAATGGCTTGCAGATTGAACGTGATAATTTATTGCATGACTCTGAGTTTTAAGAATGCTAGAAATACATCTCCTTTCATTAAAATTTGTGTATTCCATGTCTTTGCTGGATAATGTTCTCAGCATTTAATCTTCTTGGTCTTTAAGTACACTTGTTTATTATTGACTATATCCAATATTACCTATTTCTGAAAGTTACAAAACTGGATCCTAATTTAAAAAAAATAAATATAATAGAGCTACATAAAATACACAAGTTTTCATCATAACTTCAATGAAGTCTAATTGGTCACCTTTTTTTGGCATAAAAATAGAGTTTAGGCTATCTATATCAAGTCTGAATTTTTCCTAGAAATTATAATTTTAAAACATTTTGTGGATATTCACTGATTCTCAGTTTATTAGGTGTATGGATAAACAAACAGAGAACAACAATAATAAAAACAAGACACCAAATCAAATCCTTTTGATTCTATGCTTAGATTTTTTGGGACCGCTAAGTAGCATCATAGTACTGGCTCTCCAACCCCAAATTGCTTACTATATCTTATGGTTGGACCAATTTATTCTAGTTTTCAAATGTTATTTTTTCTTTTTTAGAGAAACTTGATTTAAATCTGTGCATTGCCAAGGGCAAGGAGCCAAGAACATGGATAGAGAGGTAAGATTGATATAACAGTAGCCCTCTCTTTGTTTTTTGCTATTTTTTTTTCTTTAAAAGGAGCCTTTTAAGCTTTATTTTTCATAATATTTTCCACAGAGGAAAGTATAGAAGTGAGTAGAAATTTAGTCTCCTTTGTAGCACTCACGGGTAAAGAGGATGATTAACGAGTGCAGCAGACAATGTCATAGCAAAAGAGAGTCTCTAGAACTTAAACAAAAGTGCCTTCAGAATTTCCAAGGATTCCCATGATCCATAGTAGGACCTCATTGTGCCTGTCCACTGTTTCTATTTTTGAGTAGATTTATAAACACAGCACCACATATTTTCACGTGGCTCATCGCCCAGGGGCAGAATTAGATTGACTGCACTGAAACTGTGAGGCTTGTGAGTTTTGGGCAAGGGCTTGAGTGAAATAAGTAGTGTAATTGTTTTTGTGGAGTGACCGTGGGACCTCCTCTGTTCTGAATTACACATGGCTCAACCCTTTGACCTAACCAGACTCGGCAATGGCTGGCAGAACTCCTAAAGCTGTGCTGAAAGGGTTCATCACTGACAAGCTGGAACGTTATCTGTCAGGCAAGATGTGGGCCAACAACCATATTAAACTGTAGTAATTACTAGTGAGACCACATTTGTGACTACCTCAACTTCATTTAACCCATCATCATATCAGTTATTATTTCAGCAGGAAGTGCCAGTGTGAGACATTTTTGGAATCCAAATGCAGCATGGATACCTTTGATTAACAGAATATATATATATATAT
>NW_011889002.1:1033788-1039458 GCF_000151845.1 Pteropus vampyrus | reverse complement strand
AAAGAGCTACAATGCTGGTCCATCTGGAGTGGCATGAAGGGAACTGTGGAAACAAGCACAACCTTAGTGAAGAATGCCACGGACTCCACAGTTCTTATCTTGATATCTGCAGTTTTCCATGAACTAATATTTCTCTATTTGTTTGTCTCTGATCATTTTCCAGAACACTGAATTTATTGTTTTGGACCTTTCTTCCTTCCAATTTTAGATTGTTTTTTTAGGGGCTAACATTTGACAATATCTTTATTCTGTCATATCCATGTTCCCCACCTTAGTTTTTGAAAGATATTTTCCTTGGGTATAAAATTTTGTATTTACAGTTGTTTTTCTTTCTGTGCATTAAGGGTATACATCCGATATCTACTAGGTTGCATAGTTTCTGATGAGAAGTCTATTGTAATTCTTATCTTTGTTTCTCTGTATGTGATATGCCTTTTTTCTCTGGCAACCTACCAACAGTGCACAAGCATTTCCTTTTCTCTGCACCCTCACCAGCACTTGTTATTTCTTGTTTTTTGAGAATAACAAATCTAACAGGTGTGAGATAGTATCTCATTGTAGTTTTGATTGCATTTCCCTGATGATTAGTGATGTGGAGCTTGTGGGACTGGAAGTAGTTTTGAGTGAGTCAGTGAGTGAGTGCTGAGTGATTGTGAAGACTTGGATCATTATTGTACATGACTATAGATTTTATAATCCCTGTACACTTAGGCTACGCTAAATTTCTAAAAAATAAAATTCAAGAATATGTTAACCTTAGCTTACTATTACATTTTTACTTTACAAAATTTGTGTTTTTTTAAAATGTCTCTTTTGTTTTAACACTTAGATTAAAACACAAAGACATCCTGCAGCTGTACAAAAATATTTTCTTTTTCTGTATACTTATTCTATAAGCTTTTTTATATTTTTAAAATACTTTATTTTATGTTTATTTTTTAAACTTTTTGTTAAAAACTAAAGCACAAACACATATTTGACAGCATCAGGATCATAAATATCACTGTCTTCCAACTCCACATTTGTCTAACTGGTAGGTCTTTCTGGGCAATAATACATAATAATAACAATACCTTCTTCTGGAATACCTCCTGAAGACCTGCCTAAGGTTCTTCTTGAAGAGGTGTTACTCTTTTCAGAAACATGCATATGGTGTTTTGCTTGGTTTGTTTCTTTTTGCCATCACAGATTTGCTTATAAGCAGATAATGCACCATGAACATTTCTCTCTATTAATGAAAATCTTTTGGTGTAGGGGTCCATATTATCAAACTTTTTAAGGAGCTTATTGAGGTCCGCAAAAGTGTCTGCTAAACATTTCACTGTGAATTTCCTTGGAGGTTCTCTTCTCCTGCAGTTTTCTTTACTCTTTCCTCTCTTCAGCTACGTGTCCATGTTCCAGTTCTCACAAGTCCTCATTAGTCAGTCCCTCAGGAACCACCCCTAGGAGTTCCTCAATGTCATCCTCATCCACACCCAAGTTAAAGTTGTTTGCCATCTCAACCACAGCCTTGTTGATTTTTGCAATCTTTGGGCTGTGACATTACAATGGCTGCATTGTTGCTATGCAGTAGGAATTTTTCAGTTCCATTTTAATCTTATAGGACCATTTGTATATGTGGTCTGTCACTGACCAAAGCTTCATTATGCAGCACATGACTGTACTGCCATTTTAAAAATTATTTTCTGAACATAGATCCTTTGTTCCTTTTTTCCTCTCTTGCTACCTTCCTTTGTGATTTGATGATTTTTTTGTGGTGGTATTTTTTGACTCTTTTATTATAAACTTTTGTGTTTCTACTATAAATTTTTGTTTTGGGGTTACCATAAAGCTTACATAAAATATCTTATAATTATAAAATCTTATTTTAGGCTGATAACTTAAACTTAAACTTTGATAGTATATAGAAATTTTATAATTCTTCTCCCTTCACATTTTAGGTTATCATATTACCATATACATCATTTTTATATTTTAGATTTATATACAGAAATTTTATACTTCTCCCTTCACATTTTAGGTTATTGATGTTACCATATACATCATTTTTATATTTTATATTTATATCAAATTATTTTAGTCAGTTATTTTTATTTTTTTAACTTTTAAACTAGCATCGTAAGTGATTTACATACCCCCACTACAGTATTAAAGAATCTGACTTTGACTATATATGTACCTTTACTAATGAGCATTACACATTCATGTTTTTATGATGTAATTAGCATATTTTCATTGTAGTCTATGAAAAATACCCTTAGGTATTTCTTTTATGGCAGGTGATAAAGTGCCTAGATTTTTTTGGCAAAGGAGCTTTCATCTCTTTATTTCATAACAGCTTTGCCAGGTATAGTAGTCTTGGTTGACTTTTTTTTCTTTAAATATTTTTAATATATCATCCCATTCTCTCCTGGCCTGCAAAATTTCTGCTGAGAAATTGCCTAATAGTTTATGGGGGTTTCCTTATATGTGACAAGTCGCTTTTCTCTTGCTACTTTCAAAATTTTCTCTTTGTCTTTGACTTTTGACTATGTAATTATTATGTGTCTCTGTGCAGCCATTTTTAAGTTCAATCTATTTGGGGTCTTTGGAGCCTCATAAATTAGGATGTTCATTTATCTCCTCATGTTTGGGAAGTATTCATCTATTATTTCTTTAAATAGACTTTCTGTCCCTTTTTCTTTTTCTTCTCCTTTCAGGATTTCTATATGCATATATTGCTTATTTTTATGGCTTTCTATAAGTCCTATCAGTTTTACTCACTCTTTTTTATTTTCTTTTTGTCCTCTGACTGTATAGTTTCAAATGATCTGTTTTTGAGTTTACTAATTTTTTTTCTGCTGCTTGGTCTATTCTGCTGTTGAAGTTTTCTTCTGAATTCTTCAGTACAGTCATCATATTCTTCAGCTCTAGGATTTCTGTTTTTTTTTATGGTTTCTATTTTTTTGTTGTCGTATATCTCATTTTGTTTATGTATTGCTTTCCTCATTTCATTTAGTTGTCTGTCTGTATTTTTGTAGTTATCTGCAAGTATTTTAGAAGGTTTCTAAATTCTTTGTCAAATAGTTCATAAGCCTCCATTTCTTAGGGTTAGTTATTGGATCTTTATTAGTTTCCTTTGGTGGTATCATGTTTAAAGGATTCTCCATGATCCTTGTAAACTTGCATTGGTATTTGCACGTTTGAATACGCAGTCTCCTCTTCCAGACTTTATAAGTTCAGTTGTGTAGGGAAAGATCTTCACCAGTCAACACAGCTTGGGGCACCGGATTGGTCAGCTGGTAATATTCATGGGCATGTGGGCCTGCTATCTGGTTCTTCATTTGGGCAAGGCCATTGCTCATACTCTGAGGTTGTGGGGAAGGATGCCATGGGCTCAGCTTTGTGGTTGAGTGGGCTTAGTTAGTGGGCTCTGTATTCAAGGTTAGCTACTGGGTGGGCTCCTTGGTTGTAAGTGTCTGCTAACTGTCTGCAGCCAAGTGGGGCCACTTCCTGGGCTCTGCAGTCACTTCTGGTTGAGTGAAATTTCGAAGTCTAATCCCTTGCAAGGTGATACTGGTTAAATTCTATGACTGGGCATGGCTTTGGGCTGTGCTCCCCATTGCTCTTGATTGTGTAGGGACTCAGGCTGTGCTTCCTCACTGGCTGGTGCTGCTATTTGGACTCTGCGTTCAGGCAGGACCGCTGGACAAGCCTCATGGTTGGATGGGGCCTCAGGCTGTGTTCTGTGATCAGGTAAGGTTGCAGACAAGCCTCCAAAGTTGGGCAAAGCCTCAGACTAGGCTTTGCAATCTGGCTGAGCTTTGCTATTGGGCATGATCGTTGGTTGGGTTTTCTGGTCACATGGGACCTCCATCTGAACCCCACAGTTGGCTGGGGTCAGAGACTATGCTCTATGGTTAGGTGAGGTTGCTGTCTGAAATCCCTGGTTGGGTGGGGCTGCAGGCTATACTCTGTGATTGGCCAGGGTACTGTCTGAATTCTGCCTGGGCAAGGCCACAATCTGTATTCAATAATCAGGCAGGGCTGTGTGTTGAGCTCTACTGCTGAGTGGGGTTTGTAAGCTGGCCTTCACATCAGGGCATTACTATAGGTTGGGCTCTGAGGCTGCTCAGGGTCACTGTGCATACTCCCTGGTTATGCAGGGTCAAAGGCTATGCTGAACAATTGGGTAAGACTGCTGGCTTGGTTCCCTGTCCAGGAAGGCTGTAGGATGTGCTCTGTGGCTGCTGGGCATCTGTGTCTATGCTTCCTAGTGGGGCATGACTGGACCCTATGCTTTGTAGTTGTGTGGGACTGCAAGTTTGTACCATAGGATGTGCTTCACAGCCAGTAAATTCTTTTGGCTGGGGAGTGAAATCAGCAGAACAGCTTAGTGTGCTTACTGTCTCAGCTCTGCAGATAGAGAAGGCTGCTGGTTGAAATCTCTGCTCAGTACTGAGGCAAGCAGGAACATAGTCCACCAGATTTAAGTGGTGGTTGCTGTAAGCCCTGTCCCCTTTTCCATATCTACCTGATTCCTGGTGGGTTGAGGTCTACAGGTTCCCACAGTGATTCTTGTGAGGTAAGAATCAAGTGAGCCTCCCAGCAAACATCCCTCAAAGCTGGGGAGCCTGAATGTCCACCTTGGGTTCTCTTTTTCTCACTGTAGGCCCAGGGGTGGGGTGGGGTGGGATGGGGCTCTCAGTTAGGCACTGTATGGCCTGGGGGAGAGGCAATGCATTTGAAGTGGAACTGCTCCTCTTACCCTTCTAATGTGGTCATTCTTGGTCTTTGTTGTCCAGGAGTGTACTTCAGTCTCACCCCCTGGGTTCTGAGATTTTCACAATGGTGCCTTGTCTATGGATTGTTGCTAGTTGTTCTTCTTGGGAGAGTGATTTAAATAGTGAATGACATATTGACTTATGTCACTATCTTGATGATGTCGCTCTATCTATTTATAACATATTAAGTGCTCTATCTGATATTTCTAACATCTCAGATCATATCTGAGTCTGTCTCTGTTGATTGTTTTGATTGCTTTATCTCTTTGACAGGGTATTTTGTTTTTCCTTACTTCTTTGTCATCTAACATTGTTTGAAAGCTGGTCATCTTGGGTAGACAGTAGAGACTGAGGTAAAAATTATTCATGCCAAGATATTTTATTTTTCCAGTCTTTCCATATGAGAGAGCTGGTCAGTCTAGTCAGAACTTGATCTGGTTTGGTTTTTGTTGTTGTAATGGTTATCATATGTGCACCACAGGCTTAAAATTCTTCTAATCTTACTTATGCTTAGAATGGTGGCTGGTTTTCAGAGAAGTTTCCTCCACATCTGCTCAAATCTCAAGTCTGTCTTTCCTTTGTGACTGCACTTGAAGAAGTGTATCTCTCCATATCCTTCTCCCACCCCCTTCCTCCCATACATTGATGTTATTTGCTACTCAATGCTTGGTAGCCTGAAGGTATAGTGAGTAGGTATTGTCCCAAGGTAGGAGCTGTGTCTCTGGGTCTCAAGGCTGGCACCATCTCAGTGATCCTGCCCTTCTTTCTTAAGTAAGAAACTACTAATAGTTTGCGCTAGGATGTTTTCTTGCTCCTATCCCTGGTTAGAAAGTATTTTTATGTTCTCTTCTTTCAGCTGCAATGGATTTTAACCTGCGGTTGGGGACTACCAGGTTTGCTACTCTTC
>NW_011889002.1:1031084-1033738 GCF_000151845.1 Pteropus vampyrus | reverse complement strand
CCAAATTATCCAAACATTATTATTATATTTTTTTAAACACATAGGTTTTTGGGAAATGCTATAAGCCATAATTAAAGCTCTTTCATCTCAATGAGTTTAATTTAAATTCTTTAAAAATAGATAATAGCCCACTAATATAATTCTTCAAAGGAATCAAAATTAAGGGGGATGCAGAGAACTTCTAGTAAAGGTTGCAGTGAATAAAATGTGCTGACATTTTTGCATTTGCAGAGAATTTATTCTGTGATTCACATGCTGAGTCAGATAAATGTACCTATATCTATGCATGATTTCGAAGTCATCCACTTGAATTTTTATTTTTGATTCAATTAATTAAATTTTCAAAGACTATATAAGCAGAGAACTTTGGTTTACTTTCAGGCACTTGATATTATTTCCAAAACTAGTACTGCTTCATGTCTCCAAACTTCTTATCTATATTTTTTCGTGGCCAATTTTACAAATTAAAGGTCTCTATAGGTATTTTATGCTTACAAGAACTTGGAAATAATTTAGCATTCACTTTTTTTCTTTCTCATCTGAGGCAACTTGGGCTGAATATTAATTCAATTCTTAGTTATACAACATTTAAAATTTCTTTAAAAAATGAGCAACTTTACATTTTTTAGAAAAAATTTATCCTTTAATTCTAAGGACTCTTAAACACAAGCATAGGGAAGTCCCTATGAGATAGATTATTTACAAGAGGAAAATACACACTAAAATATTCTATAAGCCCCCCAACAAAACTGCATGTAGCCCTACCCAGTCTTATTCTCATTAGCAATAAAGAGTTTGCTCTCCATGCAATCTAACATGGAATGCTTAGAGCAGACAGGTGCAAATTACAAGCTGTTTCACTTTGGTTGTTATCCCCTCAATCGACAAATAGGCTCCGAGAACAAAAAAGGTTCCAGCCCAAACTGCATAAATGAAACTCTTAACAGGGACACACCAGCTGGCTAGGAGAATTCAATACAGCAAATACTAAATATTATCTTTATGTCACTTGTCAAGGAAAACGGCTTCAATAACACCCCCTACCTTTTATTATTGAGCTGATGTTCCTTGAACCGTATTTTGCTTTATTGTAAAGGCATCACTATGGCCAAAGTGGATGACAACAGAAGCCAACATACCTGTTCCTGTTTAGCATCATTACACTCCTCTCAGCGATTCAGGCATGATTAGGTTCCTGGAGGTGGACCAGATTGACTGTATTTCTATTCGCGTCTTTTTTTTTTTTTTTTTTTGGCTGATCCAAGCAAAGCTCCAGAGCAGTGAACAACAAAAACAATCACCACCACCCCCTCCTCGGCAATGCAATGAATCTGCTGAGCTAGTCTGCGGAAAAAAAGAAAAAAAAAAGTTGTTCATACTAAGAACACCTAAATTAATTTCACGGAAGAGACACGCCATGCCAGTATGTGTAGGAATCTAAGGTATGCGTTTCTGAAAAGGGACCCTAACTCTGTCGTTCCAAAGTTGCTTCTCTTTTTGCCTCCCTGGTGTGCACTGGAACTGCTGTCTGGAAGAAGTAACTTTAACTTTAGCTCTAGGGCCACTGACTAGGTCTGACTGTGCGATCTTCCCTAGCACGCGAGCGGAGGGAGACAACTCCTTGTTTACAGCCGAACAGAAGAAAACAGCTAGACACAAATGAGGGCTGACGGTTTCATGAAGCACAATTGGTTGATCCCAGATGCGATCTGACTGCCCTGAACTGAGCGATGATCTGTGCAGTATGCAGAATTCACTTTCTTGCTGGTCTGTGCCCACCAGGCTTGGAGCTGCGCGGCCCGCGCCCCTCGGCAGTGGCTTTGAGTGCAAGCAGAGCTGAACACTGCGCTGTGGGACCCGATTCCTTCTGACAACAATCACATTCTTTTAAAAACTTCATAGGTTTTGGTTGTCACTGGTTATAAATGAATTTGTTGTTGGTCGTGTTCACTACTCTATCATAGATTTCTTTTCAAGTTGAGAGTGTTGGCATCAACAGATATTTGTTGTTTTTTAATCAAAAAGAAAATATCGAAAACACTAACAGTTCTTACAAATTTCAGGCAGTTTTCTTCTTTTTCTCTTTAAATCACAAAGTGTTACTTGTTTTCTTCTACAGTGCATATTATAGATATATTTAATAGGCTAACTTTACCAAAATAAAAAAAAAATCCAATTTATTTCTGTTTAAGGACACATAGTAAAGAGATGTGTTAGTATAAATTGCTCACTTAGATTTGGAGTTAGATTGTATTATAGCAATTAAATGAAAATGTGAAGGAAAAATACCATGGAGTATTTTCAGTTAAGTAGTTTCAGTTTAGATTTCTAAATATTTGGATTTTTTTCAGAATTAAGTAGATATCAGTGAGAAGCAGGAAAATACTGATGACTAAATTTTGCTTCTTAATTTACTTTTTGAAATTCAATATAGATATTTGTTAAGTTAACATGAACATGTTCATAATAATAATATTACCTAAATAGGCTAACAAGTGGTAATGAATAAAGAAATTGATGTAAAATATGAGCGAAGGATTATTTTGCATGAGCTATAGAGATAAAATCTCATCAGGAAAGAGACTAAATTGAGAAGAGGATAGAGGAAAGGTACAATTTACACCTCCTGAAGGTGCCCACGTGTAAAGGAGAGA
>NW_011889002.1:1021084-1026084 GCF_000151845.1 Pteropus vampyrus | reverse complement strand
ATCAGGTGTTGGTGACAGAGGGTAAGATGAGGTTTATGAAAAGATGACAACTGTAATAAATGTTAGGGTAGTTTGTAAAAATCATAGGCAAGTGCTATCCAACACAAATATAATGTGAGGTACATATAACTTTAATTTTTCAGATAGCTCACATTAACAAAATTAAAAAATAAGTGAAATTAATTTTAATAATACATTTTATTTAAACCAATATCTACAAATATTTTTATTTCAATTTATAATCAACGTAAAACTTTAGAGATATTTTCTTTCCTTTTCTCCTAAGAAGTCTTAGAAATTTTTGCATATTTTACACTGCATATTTTACACTGAGCTAGCTTCATTTCAAGTGCTCCACAGTCATATGCGGCTGGTGGCTATGGTATTGAGCAATGTAGTTATAGCTAATTAGACTTGGACGTCTAGCCATTCAAGTCCACATTGTAGAACTTGAAGAACTCTTAGAGAACTATAACTTCCCAGGCCACAAAACACTGCTAACATGATATTGACCCACAACATAGTACTTCCAACACAGTTTCAATTATACTTGTCATTCTTAACGTAATTTCTCTGATATAAAAAAGTCTGGGTACAAAAGGTATTACTGGAGATAGGTTGAGTGAGTTCTCTTGTGTACCAGGAATTAGTAACTTAATGAATTTAAAGGAGGCCTATGCCAAATGCCAACTTCTTTGATGCAGATTTGCACAGTAGACTTTATAAGGAGAGTATAATTGCTTATGTAAATATGTACTTATTTATCATTCTTATATACCCTTAAAATTAGAATTTGTGTTCCTGTGTTAGTATTTATCAACCTTGGTTGTGTATCAGAATTATCTGTGGAACCAGGGACTGTCTGGGAATCAGAACCCTCAGGGGTGACTCTTTGGCAGGAAGGTATTCCAGATTTCTGACAAGGCATTTTGATGGACAGCTAGGGTTGAGAACTGCTACTGTGGACTTAGTTCTCATGTTTGGAAGATAAGAATGGACACAAAAGATATTAACTGTCACAAGTGATAGTTAGCCCAGTTCTGGAAAATGGAGGAAGAGAAAATTTTATAACTCAAAGTAGAGCAGAGCGGAAGGAACAACAAAAGAGTAGTTTTCGGTAGAAAAGCCAAGGATGATTTGTCGTCCTGAAAAAAGCAGCCAGATATTGACATGGGTGGGGTTTATATCATGTCTGTTCTGGAACATAGTTAACATGAAAAAGTATACATACATATTTGATGTGTCTCTACCCCAACCTGCCTTGCTCACCTGCCTTTGGGAGAACCTCCAAAAACCATTCAATTGCAAATGAGATGTGCAATTTTATGATCTGTAAAAAAAAAGAATATTTGAAATAGTTGATATTTTAGAACACAGTGTTTTCTGTTACTACAAAAAAAATAGTGTCTACCATTGTGATTACTAAGGTAAAATAACTACATATTTTTCCCCACAATATTATTACAATGTGTAAAAACTATCATCTTATAAGTATTCCAGTACTACTTTATTATCTAAATTATTTCAAAGAAATGTATAGCTATTTAAATTATGAGAAAATACCTAAGAGAGAGATTTTCTAAAAATAAACATTGGATAAAAAGATTTCAAACTTATGATGCATTGAGTTCCTTAGTAGAGGAGAAAAATAATTAAAATAAGTACACACCAATCTTTAGGAATAGGCAAAATAACTACGGAGTGGTTAAGATTGCTTGGAGGGCACCCCCAAATCCTACCTGAACATTCCAATATTAAAGCATTTTTAGAAGCTTATTTGTCTAAAGGTGCTCCAGGGAAAATGACAGTAAGCTGTAGAGCTGACATTATAAGTTTCTATCAGTTATTTTTACAAGGTGTGAATGGAAAAAAGAACACAACAAAGCTCTCTGTTTTCCTCCTATTGCCATGTCTCCTCCCAGCCTGCTCTGCCTCTGTCTCCTTACTTCTAATGAAAATCTTCTGGGCTCTGCTCATTCTTCTTTCCATTACTATTGGTCTATAATTTGTAGGCAGACAATTAGCAAAAACATTCAACTCCCTATTTTTTATATCTCCAGAGGAACTTCAATGTATGTGATATTTTTTTGGCCACATGTCCCCTGCTCTATCTTGCCCAGAACTTGTGCTTCATGTGTGTAGACTGTTTTTTGATGCCAGCTCATCTTCTTTGTTCACTGCCAGCTATGTCCTGGCTTGATGATGATTAGCTTTTTTAGAAGGGGAAATTCAGAATGATAGAACTTGCAAAGGGAGAGCAGCAGAGAACCCGAAGTGCTTAGAATTTCAAAAGAGAGAGGAGTTGATTTAGTTCTGAACCTAACAAGAGCTTGAGGGCTGGCTGGATGGGAAGGGCATATTTAATAATCTGAACATGTAACATGGTGGCACTAAAAGGGTGGTGAATGCTTGAATTCTAAATGGCAGTAAAATAAAATGAGGGACAAAAGTGAGAAGAAGCCATGGAAAGGCTTTAGATAAGAAGAAATAAATAATTATAGAAGCAGCTAGTAGAACAGTTAGCTGATGGTGAGTGATTTAATTTCATAAAACACAAAGATTTTTGGTGAAAAAACTGAGATAAAAAAAGTTTTATTTTTTTAATCTCCAACTTTCACTGAAATTATTTCAAGTGTTCTTTCCATCCTTGCTTCACTTACCCAAAGTCTTAAGGGAGAGAATTTGATTAGCCTGCTTTGTGGCTTATCACAAGTAGGAGAAACAGTTCTGTCAACCCTTCCTGGATTCTAGAGTTGGAGACAAGAATCTGGAGTTGCTGGACCAACAAGACAATACACATTGAGGACTAGGAAATTGTGATGTTATTAAGGAAGAAAAATAAATGAAAGACAGTAAAATAAATCAATCAAACAACAATCTGGTAAATGTCTCTTATTTAGTGATCATATTCTAGTGTTAATAATATCAGTATAACTCAGGAATGGAAGTGATATATGTATGATTAGTTAGACATAAAATAATTTATACTATATATACATATATATAACACTAAAATGCTGTATTTCTCATTTCTTCCTCTTCATTTACTTATTGATTGAAGATTTTCTATTCGTTAGGCACTATGCTAGATATGGGAGATACAAGAGAAGACAGCAAAATGGACACTCTCTATGTTCATGAAACATATTACATTAGCAAAGTCACATTGAGGGCAACTCTTGAGATTATAGTTGACTAATCCATATTAATCTGGCACAATCAAAAAAGCAATATTTTCTCATAGAAGATTTTTACATCATTTCATAAATAGTATTTCTTAAATTCAATAATTATTAGTAGAAGTGTGGGCAAAATAGGAAAAGTAAATGTTTGTGTTTGTGTGTATGTGAGTGAAATACCAACTTAACTGGCATCCTAATATAGATGCTTAAGCTATATTCAAACTAGGCCTGAGTATGTCTGAGGATCTGTGCTTTAAAGTGACCAAAAAAATTCATAGAGCTTTTTGGTGAAAAAATTGGTATAGAAATTTAGCTTTTCCGATATGTCAATGATATAGTCAGTGTTTTACCAGTTAGACAGGGATTAATTTTTTTTTTTTTTAACCTAGATTCTTTGAAATATTGAGTGAAATGTAAAAAAATACTTTTTGGCCATCAGAATAAGTTACATTATCTCAGTGAAATTCCATATTAAATCAAACTTCACTAAGCTCTCTATAGCTGACATTTGCTGGTTCATTTGTTGCATTTTCATTTAAGAAAGACAAAGATGACTTCTAGGAAAGGACTAATTCTAAAGAAAGAGACAGTCAGGCACACAAGATTGATCTCATGCAATATCTCAGGACCAGAGAGGAAATGTAGTTTTCATTATAATACACTGTTTGCCAATCATATTACCCCATGGTCTAACCTTAAGGCATTTATTTCTGGGTCTCAAGGAGAGGGGCTTGGAATAAAAACTGAGATCTCTGACAGCTGTTGGGGATCTCAGCAACCTGTGTGATATGCAGAATACCATGAAAGAGAAAATGAGGTATACTGCTTCACTTTTCATTGCCAATAGAACATGAGATGGACAGACGCATGAGTTCAAAGTCTGATGAGACCAGAAAAAATGTTGGAGAGAACATGGCGTAGCCTATAAGAAGTACCAGCAGGAATCAGTATTGGAGGCAGCAGAGGTGGCTACAGCAGCAGTTTTAGAATCGACAGGAAGTGGTTTCCCTGTGGCTTTGTGGAGTGGAGGTGCTACTACTGATTTCATGGTGGATATGGGGATGTTTGTGGTTTAAAGAGCATAGAATCTTTGGCTTCAGAGAGCAAAGCAGAAGGCTGGGGAGTTGAGAAAGAAAATGGCAGACATTACAAAGAGGCTGAGCGGAATGAGTTTGAGTGAATGTAATCTAAGGCTTTCTACCTTGAAAAGAAATGAGGGGTAGTTCAAATTAAGGGTAGGAGATCTGTAATAGCTGTTCCTGAACTAGAGAAATCTTGGATTGGGGTATAGTTGGGGCCATAATGCTACCTTCAGATTGGTATGGCCATTAGAAAAACACATATACAAAAAATAGTAATAAAGGTAACATATAAGTATGCATGTTAACTGTATAATTCAAATTATTTGAACAAGTACATGATGGAGATTGTTTTTTTCCATAGTGCACATAGCCTGAATTATTTTAGAAGTGATATTATATATAAAATTATTTACATTGTTCTCAATATCTGTTTTTCCCTTAAGATGGAAAACAGGTATTATATAAAATTTATAGAACATTAAAAATATTTTTTGCTCTGGGACATTTCAACTATTATTAAGAAGAAGAAATATATAGGAAAATTAATTAGGTTTATTGAACTGACCTAGATCTATATCTTTTAGATACCATTTGGATCCTAAGCTCCAGAGCAAAGGAACTGAGAGAAAAACTCATTTTTTAATTTTCAGTGATGCATTCAGTATCTTAGAGTTGGATAGGTTACTGAATTTTTACCTACATCTTCTTAAATATTTGGAGAAATTTTTAAAAATAA
>NW_011889002.1:951248-1020689 GCF_000151845.1 Pteropus vampyrus | reverse complement strand
AATTAGGTTTATTGAACTGACCTAGATTTATATCTTTTAGATACCATTTGGATCCTAAGTGATTTGAAATTTTTCATTGAAAAGCTAAAAATAAACACTCAGGAAAGCATCCTTCCTACTGAAATAAACAAATATTTTATGTAGATATCAGATTAAAAAAATATTGGTCAATTTAAACAAATCAATTTAAACTTACTTTCCTGTAATTTTTTAATTTTTTTAATTTTTTAATTTTTTTTTATGTAGCAATGGAATTCTAAAACAATGTCTGTCCAGTTGGGAAAAGAGCATTTTAATCAAACATTTGAGTTTTGAGAATTTTAACAGAGTAAAGGAGACAGCAGTATGTCTATTTGTATTGTCTTTTTATATTATATTCCTGTTAGTGCTAAAATTGAAACTATAGGTAACATTTCATCAACTCTCAATCATAGTTATTTTTCTGTCTTCTCTTCCAATTGATGTTAGCGAAGCCCCTAATGTATGACTTTGTAAAATGATACTTTATAAAATCTGTCATATGTAGTTGGTTGAAGAAAGAAGGATCATTTTAACATTCACAGATATTATTTTATTGTTCTAGTTCATTGATTATAGATGAATTTATACATTTAAACCACTGGATTTATTTATGCTAGTGAAATTTATATATCTTTAAAATAAAAATATACACACAGGAATCTATATGATGGTAAAAAAGTATGGTTAAGAATTTTAGAATCGAAATGCTAGGACTAGATATTATATAATTGATATTGCAGAACAGTGACTTTTCTATATAAATAGCTCCAGAGCAAAGGAACTGAGAGAAAAACTCATTTTTCAATTTTCAGTGATGCATTCAGTATCTTAGAGTTGGATAGGTTACTGAATTTTTACCTACATCTTCTTAAATATTTGGAGAAATTTTTAAAAATAATTTTTTGTTATCAGAATAAGAAGTTGCACTATATCAATGAAATTCTACATAAATTTCAGATTCTGTGAGACCATCATGTTGACTGGAGTTCAATAGTTTCATTTCAATTTTAAGAACAATTTTACTAGAAAAGTTTTTATATGACCTTTGTATTTTATAATATTAACAAAAATTAGTCCTTAATCTTCAAATAATCCCATTTGAAATTTTTTGGATACTTTTTGTTTTTAATTAAAGAGAATTCAGTAGAAAATAAGATTTTATTTAGCCTTCATTAGATTAATTGACAAAAAACTTATAAAAAAATCTGTGGGAAGTCCTGAACCTTTTGCTTTGTGAGATACAGAGTTTAGTTGTCTATAAATAACTAGATTTTTTAAAGAAAGGATTATTAATTAAGATTATTTAAACTAAATCTAATAATCCTCTGTACTGATTACATTTATATTTAAGCGGGCTACAGTATTATGAAAACATTGCTACATGAATGATCTTTAAATACAATACATAAATATAAGTGGTCTTAGATCCATGAGGAAGACATATTGTTAAATAAATGAAAGTACAATCGGAAAGATTAGAGGGCTGATTGATGTCTAATATCAGGTATTTTCTAATTTGAAAGGCAATATTTCAGGCTGAATATATATATTTATTTGTATGCAGGATAATATTTCCAGGTTTCAAAATAGAAAGAAAGAAAACCTACTTTGATATTACTTTTGGAGGACTTTTAATATGTGTAAAAAAACATATTTATACTTAACCTTTGAATTACCACCATTACTTAATGGGAATAGCTTCCTGTTTAGAAGTTAGGTACTTAGGGACATGCTTTAGCTGTGAAGGTTCGAGGTCCAGAGGAACACATGATGCATTAATGCCTTGGGGTACTGCAGAATAAAGCCCTGTGGCAATTATGCATTCAACAACACTCCAGAGGTTTGAAAGTTAAAATGCCTCCTAATTCACCATGAGGGAGGGCCTTAGGGTAAGAAAGAATATGACTCAATTAATTAGTACTTGTTAGCAAACTTCAACTGTTACCCTATTTAGATTTTCAAATCACTGATATCTCAAATACCCAGAAGATTTAAAAAGGAAGTAAGAATAAGCAGTTGAGAAAGCTAATTTGTCTAACATGGCACTAGCTCTTGAATATAGTGTTAGCAACAGGCCAGTTTTCATGGGTTAGCCTTTCTCCAAAGAAGAAAAGGGAAATGGTATCAATTTGCTATTTTTAACTCTGTCTTTGCTTGTGCCTTTCAATTTCAGTTTCTGGGTAAGATTAATACTATTAATGACCACTTATGGATTCCTATGAAGGCCCAATACAAATAAATGAACTTTTGAGAGTTATCTGTAATTTTATTATGGGTGTTGGTTTTCTATTTACTCATTACCTCTCCTAACTGGCTATTGCTGGAATTTAGAAAAATAAATGATTCTTAACGATTATCTGGTTATTTTTCAAGCTATTATTCTAAAAGTTTTTCTAAAAGTTTTTCAGTCAAATCTCTTGTTTTCATAGCATGGAATCATATTGTTATGAGCTAATAATTACACGAAATATAATTATTTTCAATAATTTTAGCCTATGTTTCCTCTTATTTTTGTCCTAACTGCTTTGGCCAAAATTTTTAAGAGAATGTTGAGTAATAATACTGATAGTGGACATCCAAGTCATAGTGTGAGTTTTTGTCATTAAGTTTTTTTGTTTGTTTGTTTAGGGTTTGTTGTTTTGTTTTGATATTTAGTATAATGAAGACTTTGGTTTAAGATGACTATTTTCTTATCGTATTAAGAAATATTCTTGTATCTTTAGCTATCTTTATTTTTAAAAAATGTTCATAAATTAACCTTGTAAAAATAGTGTTTTAATGGATTTAGTACAGTAGAGCATACTTGAGTTTGACATAGTTTCTACTAACCTATATTCTATTTCAGCCCCCTGATTCTCATATTTATGTTTCATACATATACATAAACTGTCTTGCCCTGTGGACATTGAAACTTGAGATCTTTGTATTGGATTTTCAAAGTGGGGAAAATATGAAGGTTTCTCAAATTTATTTATAAAGTTCATAAGAATCAAATCTAATTATGGTTACTAGGCTTTGTGCTTTTAAAAGGAATAATGTTCAGCAGAATATCCTAGTTTGTAAATTTTTGGTATATGACTGTAATCATAGAATATAAATTGTTTAGTTAGTTATTTAGTTTACATGCAGGACTTGTGTTTATTTAACTTATAGTATATTATAGAAAACATGATGATTGGTGATAAAAAGCTGAGCTGAAGCAGATGAATTCACAGGAAAAGGACAAGAAAGGAGCCAATAAAAACCTTCCGACTAACAGATGCGTTCAGATTTTTTTCCTCTAGAGCTAATGTAGCTGATTTGAGAGGAAGTGATTGCCTCGTTGAGTCAAGACACTTCTATGATTCACACTAACCTTTCTCTGGTGGGCAATTTCATTCTCACTCTTATAGCCCCCAAGGAACTGCATGGGTGCACGCTGGAGGATTTCCTGACCAAAGTTCATGTACAGTGTAATTTAAGTAAAAGCCCTGATTACGTTCTGTGCTGCTCCGAGTTAAATGATAGGAAAACTTGACATATGTGGAAGGGAAGAGGCAAATGCGTGTGTTTTCCTCTCATGATTTTGTAAAAAATAGCACAAGAAATGCATTAACTCATGTTGATTCTAAGTGTTAAACAGCAAATACTAGGACATTGGAAGTAGAAATAGATTACTGAGAGTATCAAAAAGACTAATTTATTGATTTATTAGCTTATGACTTATTATCAACTGATTTATTAGTACATCTAATTGCTTCAATGTAGAACCATACACACACACACATACACACATATGCAATTGTCAGATTATTCACCTGACTATAACAAATGGTAAAACATCAGCTATATTAAAACCTATTGTATGAATATTGCTAAATGCCCTACTTTGAATTTCCCAGTAGATCTGTTAATTTTCTTATGAGATGATTTTAGACATATCCAAAAGCATATTCTGAATGACTAGGGCATTTTTAGGAATTTATCCTATTAGCAATGAGCCTTCTGGTAATATCCACACTATCCTAAAACCATCTTATTTTATTAAATCTTGGTACTATCCAATGAAACATTAGCAGAGGGGCAAGTGTTAAAATGAATTCTGAAGTTTCCAAATTTTTAATAGGTTCCTTTTCCTTAAGCGTCTTAAAATCTGCCTACTGTGTTTAGGTTATTGGCTTCTCAGGCCAAAATATATCAAAGGAAAGAAGAATCATTTTAATATTTAATAGTAAGTTCATATTTGATTCGTAGGCTGATTTATGTTATAGCAAGCAATTGGCAAAGTAGTAATAAGTTATAAAATATAATTTACTTATTATAATTTATTTTATATTATGTATTATGTATTTATAATAATTATGCATTATTGTTTCACTATCTCAATAGTCTTGAGAGCATAGTAATTTAATCCTGAGTGTCAGTGTTAGTTTGAAACAAAGGTATACACAGAAATGCACTCCCGCCTCTCCCTTGGGCACCTAATCCCCTCTTCAGGCTCTGTCTTTTCTTCATATCACTTATCAACATCTAATAAGCTATAAATTATTTATATGTGTTGCTTTTATCTTCCCACTCAGGAATGTAAGCTCTGTGAGGGAAAGGATTTTTGAGTGTTTTGTTTTACTGATATAGTCACATAATAAGCACTCAATAAATATTGGTTGAATGAATGAGTGGATGTGAAATATATTAGCATAAAGTGACGGTGTACAGAAACTTAAAAATAATTTGAGCAAAACATTAGTTAAAATAGATTCTAGGGCTAGTGAAGAAGTTGGGATTTTAATTTTTACTTTACTATTTTTGTAACTTTAGGAGGCTGAAGAAATTGAGGAACATCCACTAAGAAAACATGCTTCTCTTGTCTTTATGCTTTTTTCTCTTTTGCCCATGCTTCTTCTGTTAAAAATTCCTTTGATTTCACTAATTCCTAATAATGTTTTAAAATTTATTTCAGGTAACAATTTATCCAGGAAGTCTTCTTTGAAGTCTTCACTATGTGTTAGATGTTCCTGCTGTATGCTCAAACAGAACTTTATCCCTTACCACAACGTTAAATCTTATCAGACTGTACATATTTAACTTTATTGTTCTCTCAGTGGGCTATGCTCTAAAGGCAGGGGCCACGGTTTCTTGTTTGATTTTTAAATCCAGACATTGTATTTGTTTCCTAGAAGTCACTAAATTAAAAAGAAAAGAGAAAGAGGTCTTCATGGAAAAAGAAAGGGGAAGGAAAATAGAAAGAGAGAAATAAAGGGTGATAACTAGTTGTTCATTTTTATAAAGAAAAAACATCTAGACAATGAAAGGATTTGGATATTACAATAGGTTTCCAAGAAAGGTTTATTTAACAAATGAATTCAGATGATATTATGAGTACCTCTGTGTTCCAGGCATGATTCTTGGCAGTGAGGAGGATGCAGTAAACAAAGAGATAATGTTATTGCCTTCATTTTAGTGGGAGAGACAGACAATATATAGGTATAACATTATCTATGTAAAACAATACATAACATAATGTAAGACATAGTATAAAATACATATAAATTGTAAAAATATACGAATTATATAAATATGCAATAAGATCTTGAATTTGAGGATTTTTAAAGAAAATCTGCATGTTAAGGATTGCCTCTTTGCTCAAGATCTCTCATAATTCTTTACTTGTAAAGTGTTATTTTCTCTATTCCAGAATGTGAAGTATAAAATAAATCACTCCAGGAGTGGCATTTATAACTTACATGTGCGTATCAACCCACATTGAATGTGGAAAGAACAATTTGAATAGATTTTGAAACCATGAGTAGGCCTTTGAGGGGCCCATCTCCCACTTGGGTGCAGAAGCATCAAACCGTGAGGGGAGACTTAGCCCTCTGGAAGGCTCCCAGTGTGCAAGCCTCCTTCTTGCACAGCTGGGCAACACCCAAATTTCTCAACTGACAATAAAGATGAAAATGGTTTGAGAACTTACAAATGAAATAAACTTCTCAAGACTTTTGGTTAAAAATAACTTAATTTTGTTTCACTCTCCAAGGTCTTGATTAACTTGGTATTATTTACTAATAAGTCATTTCAGTAGACAAAGAATTTGAGTTTTATATTGGATTGGGGAGTTTCCAGGGTATGGGTACCAATAGTTAACTGATGTTGCTATGGTGATACAATAAGGAATACACTACCATTTTTGTTTTAATGTAGGTGAATTTTTTTCCAGCATATGGAAGGCTATACTTAGAGTATCACAGTGCTCTGTGGTAGGGGTGAGTGGGGGGGAACCAATCACAGCGAGTGAGGTAGAATGGCTGTGTTATTGCAGTACATAAGACTTTGATTACATACTGCCAAGATTCATACCAGCACAGTAGTTGTTGACAGATAAAGTAACAAAAATGACACTCATTTATTTTTTCTTTATTGAGAATTCAAGGAAAAGCAGATTTTCAGTTCTTGTCCTTACTACATTGGTAGAACAGAGACTGACAGCAAAAATGTGTCGGTCCGGAAATATAAATTAAACTGAGGTTCATATCAAAAGTCCATTTAGTCTTGGAGAAGGAGCTGCTGTTTGGATTATTTTTGATTCTAAAATAAATATACTATGGAGTGTCACAGTATAACTGGTATATATTAACCCTTTTCTGTAAGCAATATTTTCAAAATTATTGTTTCCAGTCTACATTGCTTTATTACTTTTGTAGTGTTTGAGGCTACTTGAATTGTCATGAGAATAGGTTACATTTCACTGAATGCAAATTACTAGCAATAGACACATATACATCTCAGTCTGCAGGAAGCATAAAACTAGATTTGGAAAATTGATAACAGACCTTTTTCTCTATTACGAAGATTATATCGGATGCTGCAGTTTGGTTATCGAGATAAGGACAAAAGTAAATGGGAAATGTAATGTCAGAATTTTTGGTTTTATATTGTTGAAATCATTGATGCGTATTAAATGAAATTCAGGTTAAATCATTTTTACCTTTCCTTCATGTTACTTAAGTTGACATAACAAAAACAGTAGTAATCAGGCCTCTTTCACTTTCCTCCCTTCCTTCTTTCCATCCTCCTCAAATCTTCCCTCTATTTCTCCCTTTCACTCATTCTCTCTTTTTCTTTTCTCTTTCTCTTTTTCTTTCTTTTTTATTCAACTATCAACATGGATATTTTGCTACAGTTTCTCATAATTAAGGTACTACTATTTTTACTACAAAATTCTGGAAACAAAAACATGATATACTTAATGAATGATATATGTATCAGTGAATAAATATACTTAGTGAATGATATATGTATCAGTGAGTAAATAGAGTCATCAGTGAACTCTAAACATAATTATACTCCAACAATGTCCATTTCTTGAGCATATTTTAAAAACAATTTTGCTTACATTTTTTATTATTATTTTAAAGTTTACATTTGATGATTTTCTCATTAATTTTTTAGTAATAGAAAGATAGCATGAACTTGTTTCTTGAATTACCTTTTCTGACCTTGATCAAGATGATAATTACAAAAAAGGGAGGCCTGGAAATCTTGTAAAAAAATTAAGCTTATAAAGTAGCTAAAATGGCCCTTCTGTACTGGTGTCGATTTCAAAATTAACATTTTGGTTCATGTGCTTCTAATAATCACTGACCCTTACTTCATGTACTTTCCACAGGAAATGAATACAGCAGAAATTACTTTGACCCACTGATGGATGAGGAAATAAACCCAAGGCAGTGTGGGATGGAGGTCAGCAGAGAGGGTGAGCTAGAATTAAGTATGTAATTTTTGTGTCAGAATATTCTTTTCCATTCATGAAAATGAGGTGACAAAGATCACACATGCAATTCCATTTAGATTTTGCAGCTTACGATTTAAATGGTAAATTTTAACCATTAACAACATGATGGGAAGCGAAGGTAATTTTTGATCAAGGACAGCAATCTGGTCAGATAAAAGAAACAGGAATTTGCTTTTATTTGATATCGTGTAAGCGGTTTGGTGCCATTATAAGGCCTATGTCATGCATATGAAGAGCGTCATCACTTTACAAATGCCATCTCTGTTTTTTGAGTTGATATAAGCATTCTTCAATAAAATTCATCTAGCATATGAGATTTCCCAACATAGTGACTATCAAATTCCTTTCATCAAAGGCGTGGAACCACCACCTAAGTTTTGAACCACAAAGGTACTGTACTATGATTTCCTTTTCTATAATCTTGAGTCTACCTGTGGTTATAAAATAATAACTCAGTATTGCTCCTTATGTGCATACCACTATGCATATATGATAGATAACCAAGCACTCTAGAGTTTACAAAGTTCTTTGATGAGATAATAATATAATGACTAATGTTTCTTAGAGTCATTTGCAATCCAGAAGATCATATTTCACCATTGAGCACCAGCCATTGAATCTGTACTTTTAAATAAAAACTAGGTTAACTCAAATAAAAAGGCTCAAGCACAGGACAAAGATTATTTTAAAAGGGTGTTTTCAATAAACTAAACCTATTTTTAAATGATGCAGAATCCACAGATCTCAGCAAAGGACGTAGGTGCAAGATAAGGCAAGGACTTAGTCTCAGGACCAGATTTTACCAGTAGCTCAAAATACAGGTGAATTGGAAACTTGAAAATCTCAACTTTTTATTTGCCCAAAACATGCTCTAGGAATGAGAGAGAATACCAGTGAATTCTAGAAAGGAGTATACATTGTATTACTAGTTGAAGTCTGTTTTAATTTCTTGGAGATCACAAGATATAGTTATATATGGTGGAATTTTTGTAATGTAAGGACCAAAATGGACCTAAACAAGTATGTTGAATGAATGAAGAATGGCTCTAATTATGGACAGTTAAGTGTCATAAAGCAAAATATTGTTGATTACCCTCCCCTAGTCAGCCGTTATTGCTCAACTTCTGTAGTTAAGTTGAGGTCTCACATTTTAGATCAGGCAGCTCTTTTTACATTTGCCCACAATCCAGTTTGAAGTCTGCAATTAATGATGTCTTTTTCTTTTTTCTGGGTATCCAAGCCTGCGCAATTACCCCATTAGGGGAATATGCAGTGCTAATTAGCACAAGATATCCTTCCATACTCTCTATGGCACAGGGTTGAGGACTATGCGGAGATATAACAGCAGTGCTGCTGGGATGGGCTCCAAGGAGGGCCTGCCTGAGCAAAGATGCAATGCACATTTTGTATGGCAGAATTTGAGGGACACCCCAAAGGTCTGCTGGATCCAATTATCTTCACTTTTGTTCAGCTTTATTCTCACATTTATTTGTTTATAGCTTATTCTCTCTTGCTTCCAAAATAGTTTGAGGGCGCTTATAATAGAAATATAAAATGCATATGGTTAAAGAAAAGTTCAAATAAAGAGGAAAGGGGGATTCGAGAATTTGTACAAAAGGAAGAAGTAAATGTACAAGAAATAGAAAATAATAGTTTTACTGTAATTAAGCACTCGCTCTTACTTTGAGCTTCCCAGAAGTCAAGGTATAAAGGGAAATAGCATAGGTTAGAAAATTTTCAATGTTTAATAGAATTTATGAGACTTATTCTCATAAAGCCTGTTAATTTACCTATGGTGTAAATCACCCACAGTCATCATCACCATTTTATTTTTTTACACTAAATCCTGGACGGATAATATTATGTTAATTTTTTATACAGCAGAGATTTTAAAAAATGTTGGATAATTGTTTTATCATTGTTTCATGGTAAATACCTTTTACTCAATATGAAATATGGATCTGAGTGCTGCTATGTAGTAAACATACAACATTTTAGTATTTTACAATTTTACATATGATTTGATATAGGTAATGTTAGCTTGTGGATTAATCGGTGTTCTCCAAAAGAAAAGAACCAATAGGATTTCTCTCTCAAAGTCTACTGATTTGAATGTTAATCACATCTAAAAATTGCCTTCACAGCAATATCTAGACTGATGTTTGACCAAACAAGTGGTCAGCCCAGCCAACTGCACATATAAAATTAACCATCGCAGGTTGCATTTAATAATAACGAATTAATTAATAATAATACCTTACAGGGTGGTAAAGGCCTGTTGATTTGACCTACTAAGTGTGTTCTCCAGATCATCACTTTTAACTCTGCTGCTTTGTCTCATCACCCAGCTTTTCTTCCTTTGGCATGTATCTAGTTATGAATTACATATTTGTTAAGAGACTTACTTTTTTAGTGGCTTTCTTTCCCACTAGACCTTAAATGTCTTTAGAATCTGGCATAATATATGGTTCATATATGATCTTATACTTATTTGCATGAAAAACACAAGATATATGAAATCTCATTGCCGGTTGCCTCTCAGCATCATCTCTGTTGCCTCTACTTGATCCCAAGTGAACATCATCACCTACCTGGAATTAATAAACTGCTTCAGTCCATATCCACTCCTGGTCCCCTTTAAGCTGTTCTCCACGCCGCATCTTGCCATTCCCTACCCAAGCCCTTTCATTGCTGCTTATTGCTTTCAGGGTAAAGACCGATATACTGTTCTTCCCCATCTCTGATCCTCTCCACTTGCTCAGTATGCTTTAGCCACAATGGATTTCTTTTTGTTTCTTATATGCATGGAGCTCCTTCTGGACACTGAACTCTCACAATGGTTGGGACAGCCTTCTTTCTCTCCTCATGTGGCCGATGCCCTATCTGTTTGAAGTTTGGCTTAAATGACAACTCTCAACTCCTGTGACTAAGTTAGGTGATGTTTTCCTGTATACCTCCATTAAAAAACTCATGACAATGGTCAGCACATTACTTATTAGTGCAATTGTCTATGAAATGTGTTTCTCTCCTATTGGACCATCTCCTGAACACAAAAAGGGTAGAGATTTTGTTTACCTTTTTCGCCAATGAATTCTTAGAGCCTAGCACAGCTCTTGGTATAGAACAGGAGTTGACTTGAGAAATATTTATTGAGTTAATGTGTAAATGAGTTTAAAGTGCTAAACATAGTATCCAATACATGGCAAGTCTTCTGTAAACATTAGTTATTATTTACTGAGTGTCCAAGGGGTGTCTTGAGCTAGATACAATAACTCTGACCAACCAACACGAAAACCTCTAAAGTAGCCATTATTATTCTCATTGTGAAGATGTAGAAACAAACTTAGAAAGATTTAGTATTTTTCCTTAGATCATAGAGACCTGGAAATCATGAAGCGGAATTCAATCTGTTCTTTTTCCCCTTAGAATTTGTGTTTGTCCTATTGGCTTTCTCCACTCTTCCCCTTGGGGAAAACTTCTGAAGGGAAAAGGAAGCAGATTAATTCAAACTGTTGAATTTGAGTTTGAAGAAGACATTCTGTTGCTTTCCATTTCTGTGCTATGTAACCTGTTTGACTCTTCAGGTGTTTAAAGGGCATCACTGAAGGGAGATGCTCACCAGGTGTGCACACCTAAGAAACCAGAACCTCTACAGCAGTTGTCAGTTAGGTCTTGTTCAGGTTCCTCTCATATAACCCTCCAAAAGCTATCTATAACTCATCAGTTTATAATAAAAACACAAATACTAGTTCAGGATGACAGAACGCAAACCATTAAAAATTATGCACTTCATACAATTACGAAGTAGTTAATAACAAACAAGCAAATGGGGTGGCTACCCTTTTCTGAGTGCCTACTATATTCCAGCATAGCAGTTGGCAAAGAATAGGAGTTGAAGTGAGAAATATGAAGCTCAGTGTTTTATGCATATTATTTTGTTAACCCTCACAACTATTCCATTTTGAGGGCAAAGAGGTTAAAGCTCAAGAACTCTAGAAAGCTGCTCCAAGATTACAGAGCTAATAAGCGGAGGACCTGGGATTTTGAGTCAGGTTTCGCTGATACCAAACCTATGCCATGCTGCCTGTCTTCTAAAAATGGTTTCTCTATATTAATGCCATTTACCTCTTGTCTGTCTGTTTTGACACACTAAATGTATGTTCATTTATTCTTGGCTATGACCCTCATTGATCCATCGGGATTATCAAGTCCTTATACTGGAGATTTTTTTTTTTACATCTGCAGAGAATTTCCCATCTACGCATCTGCTATCGCTCAGTATTAACTTCCAAATAAGATTATTTTATGAGCCATTTATCAACTTAATAAGTTTTGTAGCTGTTATCATTAAGAGTTATATAGTTCTAGACAATGTTGGAATAAAAGTCGACACTTCCCCAATGCACAATCTGCAAAATGTCTTCCAGGAATGACCTCGCTTCCTTTGCCCCCAAATTTAGGGTGCTAGAAAGTCTCTGTTGGCTCTTGGAAGGAAAAGAACACTTGTAGGTCAAATGATACTTGCAAAAGTCTTCTGCAGGATTCAATGAGCAGAAGCTACTAACTTCAAAGACCTTTTCATGTTATACTTTCAAACATTCCATCTGGCTACAGCAGCCTAGGCTTTCCTCTTTCGCCATTCCAAGTCCATGGTATAAGCTACATCAGATTTTTTTCAACACTGAAGTTCAAATAATCTCAGAAAAAGGGACCTAGAATTTTCAGGAGCATCTAACTTGGAGAATGAAGATCCTAGAAGGTTCTTCTAGAACACTTGCTGAGCGAGTTTCAGATGTGAGCAGTAGAATTAACTATTATCTTCAGAGTTGGCTCACCTGTGGAGTATGGGCATACATGTTATTATTACATGTTAAGACCAGCACAGTAAAACTGCAATCACAATTCAGTTACTTCACTTGCTTCCTATGGGAAGGGGAACACATTCGATGTATGGATGTGTATTCCAATTCTGAGGCGGCAGGGGTCATCCAACTTGGCATCATTTATGTTTGGTTGTAGTGGCAGGATAACCGCCTAAATGTCCCTTTAAATCCTCTTTCATGGCCCTGTTTTTATGATTATGTTATTTTTTTTCTTATGAAATGATCTCGTTGCTTCAAATTCACAAAAGAACTAAGTAGCCCTTGCATTTTCTATTATATTGCAATAGCATATATAAAAGAATGTAAGACCACCTAAGTTCACTGTTTCTTACATATGTGTAGTAAAAAATGACATGTAGAGAATAGTTAATGGAAAACATTCATTTTGATCAAAGGCTTATATATTCTATTGTATGATTTGACAAATCGTAATGGCTTGTTCTGAAAGGATTCTTGTGTAATAGATGTCATAATCATTGAATATGAGATCCTTTTTATTGAAGAAGTATTTTATTATAAATATCCTGCAATACACATTTAAAAATGATTGTTGCAATTTTCATTGATTTACAAAAGTTTTTTTTTCCAGAGCAAAGCAGCATATTGAATAGAATTTGTGTATATAACCTATAAAATACCTAAATAGCGATGATTAATAATATCATTTTGTAATTACATTTGTGCATCTATAAATTGACAGATGAGAAAGTTATCATACCTATGTTCTTTTAGCATCTCCACAAGTGGATAATAGAATTCTCTATGATCGATTAATGAGGCTGTATGATGAGAGTGGACATGGAGGAGACCAAGGTAAGAGACCTATTATTTTCGATTTTTTATATTAATATTAATTGTAAATTCACTGAGATGGTTTCTAGCAAATGCTTATCTGTATTTTTTAAAAATATAACCGTTTATTGACGACCTATGTATATTTTTGATGGTTGCAAATATTTATATAGCTAAGGTTGGGGGAAAAGTAATTATGGCCCAATTTCCTATAATGGCATAGAATTTATAACCCTAAATAGCAAAAATGATTTAACAGTCTTACTAGTGCAGAATCCTACAATGGTAAACAGCATATTTGGATTAACTAATGTGAGGCTGTATGCCACATTTTTTTTAAAGAGTGTGTCTAAGCTTTTATTTCTTAATCTTACTTTGTTATTTCTGTCAAATGGACATATAATTCCTATCAAAATGGAGTAGTTATGGGAAATAAATTATTATTACATGAGCAGACACGATAATCACATACATAGAATAATAAGGATGATTGATAATGGTGATGAAAATATTAATACTAGCTAAACGTTTATAGAGTGCTTACAAAGTGCCTGGCACTATCCTAAGCACTATTCTAAATAAGGTAAATATTAACTTATTTAATTCTCATAACAACTCTAAAGTTTAGTTCTCATTTTTTAAGCTCTGTTTACAGAATACCATTTCTTAAAAATTTTATTCCTGCCTTCCTTACCAGCACTCTGTATTTTTTGCTATCAGTTCATGTGGCCAACGTTTTATTTCTTTATGTCTTTATAAACCAAGCAAACTCATTTCGAAGCCAGCTTGATCCCTCATTTTGAGGAATCTTAATTCAAGTGATGTGTTAGGATTCTCCAGAGAAGCAGAATCCAATAGAACCAATAAAAAGAGAGAGAGATTTATTTTAAGAAATTGACTCATTCATTGGTGGGGCCTGACAAGTCTGAAATACTTAGGGAAGACTAGCAGGCTGGATATTCATGTAAGAAGTTGATATGAAATTCAGGCAAGTGTTGAAATTTCAGTCTTGAGTCTGAATTCTTCAGGGCAGCAGTATGGAAACTCAGGTAAAAGTTAATGTTTCATTCTTGAGTCCAAAATCCACAGAGCAGATCAGCAGGTTGAGAACACAGGCCAGATTTTTTTACGTTACAGTCTTGAGACTGAATGCCTTCTTATTCTGGAAACCTCGGTTATTACTTAAGGCTTTTAACTGATTGGATGAGGCCCATGCACATTATAAAAAGTAATCTGCTTTGCTCAAAGCCTACTGATTTAAATGTTAACCACGTTTCTAAAAAATTACCTTTATGGCAACATTTACACTGGTATTTGAACAAATAACTGGGCACAAATAGCCTAGCCAATCTGACACATAAAATTAAACATCACAATGGTTGTGTTTAATTCAGTCAGGTCTCTATATGTTTAGTCTAATTTCCGAGTCAGCAAATATACATTTAATTCCTTTTTTTTTCTTTGCTGCTAGACGTTGGATAATACACTTTTGTACCTATTATGTCTCTTCCGTTCTAACAACTCTTTGCAGCTGGAATCCTTTGAACCCACTGAGAGCACATTTACAGGTAGTACCTCATACGTCTTCTAAAATCATGGGCTTACAGAAGCCTTATGGATTTAAAGTATAGTAGTATAGTCAAGCACTTCACCAGATATTTTATACATGAGGATATAACTGAGACCTAGAAAGTTTAAAGACTTACGCAAGATAATACAGTGTCACAGGGAACAAAGAAGGAAGGCCAGCTGTCCTCTTGATACTGGAGCCCAGTGCTTTTCCAGGACTCACCTCGTTTCCCTCCTGAAAAAAATGCTCTTTTCCGTTGGTAAAAGATGTCAAGGTTCTTTTAAAATTCTAACAGTGGAGACGTGAGAAATTCCACAGTTTATCTTCCAGTATTTTTATAGAGATTGAAAGAGAAAAGATTATTTTATATTTACAGCATGCATCTAGCTACATGAATAGATACATTTTGTAGATGATACTGATTTTGGATGATAGAGAGAGAAGTAAAGTACACATACCATTTGTATAAATGCTGGCATTTCTATGCAAATAAACAAGGCAAGCCAAATAAAGTGCCTCTGTGCATGTAGAGTTCGGGAACTGTTCTCAAGGATCCTAACTTAAGAAATAAACCCAAGAGCTCTGGCTTCCCCTAAACCTATTAGTCTCCAAGCTGGTTTCAGCAGAACAGCAAGTAAGTGGTAAGATGTTGAAGTAAACAACATGTAATATTAATATACGAAAAAGCACAATATCTACACTTCAGGATAAATTTGGTAAGTGGGAAAAAAGTTTATAATGCACAATGATACTTTGCTCACTTTGTGAACATGACAAGATAAACAAAAGTTTTGGGTTGTGGTTGTTTTAGTCTTAAAACTTGTCCTGGGCTTTAGTGATTTCCTAGCACATTAAACAGAGAATTATTTGCTTAATTGTAGATTATGAAAAACCAAAATTTATTTCACATAAGAAAAGCAGTGCTTAGATTATTGAGTGTTGAGCCAACATTAATGTGACAAAGAGTAAGTGGAATGCCATGTGATTTTCTTGGGGCCAATAGATGAGAGTGTCCAGAAGGAGCCTTTAGCTTCCGAAGAGTGGATGACTTCCAGTAAGAATCTTGAACTCCACAGAGAGGACAGTGAAGCTACCTCTGATTACAGTGAGGAGTCTGAAAGATATGCTCTGAGAGACATAATTCTGGTTGGAAGTTCTTCATTAGACCAGGTCAGCATTAAAATATATATCAAGAAATGTAAAATAATTTTTAAAAGATCAAATTGAAATGCCTGTCTTATACATGGTCTCATTTTACTTATCGACACTTCCCTTCCTAGAGCACATGATTCATGACTTCTCCGAGTCTTTGCCCTTATTTTTCATATACATTTTACCATGCAGAACTTATACTACTTAGCAGTATTAATCCTGGCCCTTGAACAATTTAGTTTCACTTCAACTATTTTTATTTTGTTACAATACTAATTTCTAGCATATTATAAAATCTCTATGGTAAAATCTGAAACCAGCATATACTTACTTGGATAACATTAAGGAACTACTGGGACTTGTTTGCATAAGCACTGTATTAATAGGTCAATTATCTAGTATTTATGAAGTCGCCATTTACAGAACTTAATTTATACATTTTAACTGTTGTGACTCATTCCACAAAAGGGAATCTTTAGCCCATGGATAGTGTTGGCTTCAGAGACACCTTTCCCATTTTCTTCATCTGTCATTTCTATTTATGTATAATATAGCATTATGTATTCAGATCCACCAAAGAAAGGAAAAGTGTTCTATGTAGTCACCTTATCTATCTCAAATAAAAATACAAGAACTCCACATGTTTAGTTCTAGGTGAGGTGTGTGTTTGTGTGTGTGTGTGTGTGTGTGTGTTTGCACACACATGTGTATACATGGTTTTTTTGTGAAAGGAAAGCTGATTCAGGCTAAAGAGGAGAAAATATTACCAGGTGAAACAGTCTGTTTGCAGTGATGTCTTCTATAATAACAGGTCACAAGTGAAAATATTATTTTCTATTTCAGAATTGAAAGGAATAGTTTAGTTTGGGGAGGAGGTATTCTCTAATTTGGAATGTGGAAAGTCCATAACATAATTTATTTTCTTCATTTGTTCCACTGAGATCAGAATATCCTGGGCACATTAAGTTAACATCTATTTTGAGCTTTCTCAAGTAAATGATCCTTATTAGCAAGTATAGACTTTCCTAACAGGCATCTGGATGGCTCCTGTAGTGAGCTGAATTGTGTCCTCCAAATAGGATACATCTAAGTCCTAACCACTGGTACCTGTGACTATGATCTTATTTGGAAATGAGATCTTTGCATATATAATTAATCTAAGGATCTCCTAGTGAAATCATCCTGAATGCAGGATGGACCCTAAATCCAATGACTAGTATCCTTTTAAGAGAAAGAGAGATTTGAAACAGACACACACAGTGGGGAAGGCCACGTGAAGATGGCGCAAAGATTGGAGTGACACCCCTAAAAGCAAAGAGTTGCCAAGGACTGCTGCAGGCTTCAGAAGCTAAGAGAGAGTTAGAATGGATTCTCCCCCTAGAGCCTCATGAGGAATCAAACTTGATAACACTTTAATCAAACCTCTGGCCTTCATAACTGTGAGATAATAAAATTCTGTTTTGTTTTTTTTTAAGCCACTAAATCTGTGATAATTTGTTACTGCAGCAGTAGACAACTAATAAAGCTCCAAAGGTGGAGAATCTCATGAGCTAGGTTATTCTTCTTCATCGATGTTTTAATATACTTTGCATCTTTATCAAGGCGGGGCTCTTAAAAGACACTGAGGCGACAAAGGATGCATGGCTCTGCCTTTTAACAGTTTGACGTATTCTGATACATTAACAGTTCAACATTTCCCTTTTTTGTGTGCCTTATGATGCCATTAGATGCATTTTAACTTACCCCATGCTTTCAAGAATGGATGCATGCATTCCTTTAGGGTATGTGGCTGATATTTTTCATATCCTCATTTTGTAAAAGGCAAAGTGAAGAGCAGATGCTCACATTCTGCTCTGTGGTAAGGCTAACATGCAAAGGGCCAGCCCAGTGATGAGGAGCCCAATACGATTAAAACTCAAGGTTACATTTTTACAACTTGTCAGGACAAGTTAAAGGTAAAAACATTCATGAGAATATGGTTTTTTTCTTTTTTTTTTTCCACAAATGTGACTATTATTCCCTTCTAACAACAAAGTTTATGATCCTTTCAATGTCCTTTCCCAATCTGTGTGTCTTTAAGTAAATTATGTGAAATTTACCTAAACTGCCTTAATAAATAACTATGTGAAAAATGATGTGGTGATGGAAGAACATGTGGACAGATTGATATGAGGGAAGCAAGTTGAGCTTTGTAGTCAGAGCTCTGTTTGAGCCCTGGCTTTGGCCCTTATAAGGTGTGAGATCATAGGTAAGTCATGTGACTTAGGTGACCTCTGTTTCCTCATCTGTAAATCAGGGAGGGGTTTTTTTTTTCGTTGCTTTTTTGGGGGGTTGGGTTGGGCCTTTTTTAAGGATTCCCAAGTTGGTTGTTCTTGAATTGTAGAAGCACTGCAGAGAGAAAAGATTCTAAGCCCTCTTTTCAGGTCAATGCAGATTTTGTTCTTCACCTTCACTGTGTCAGGAAGTTCCATGAACATCCATGGCAACATTATATGCAGGAAAAAAAAGCTTCAGATTTGGTATTAGAGTTCACAGCTTTCATCCTGGGTTCTCATATTTATATGAACTTGAACATCTCTATGAAATAGGGCTAGGTAACTTGAACCTCTTATAGTTGTGGTGAGGATTAATGAGATGTGTCCAAGTGCCTGGCAGTTAATGTTTTCCTTTTCTTATGACTCATTTTATATATTTGTTGAGACTGTCACCTATTCTCACTTTTCATTGCTATTGTAATGATGAACTAATATTTATAAAAGTCAAAGTGTTTAAATAGAGATGAGGAGGTCCCAGCTAGGGTGAGTGTTGTTGAGTGAGTCCCGTCTATTAAACTATTTATCTATAACTATTAATTTATATAGGGACTGGGGTGATTGCTTCTCCTCCAAACGTTACTGGGCCTTGTAGTGGTGAATATGGGGGTGGCAAAAGAATGTATATTACAAAAGGAGATTAAGAGTGTCTTTACTAAAAAATTGCCATGAGGACCGGGCTGAGAATTGTCTGTGATAGAGATTACTATGTGAAAACTCATCAGACCTTTCAACCCTGACAGTTGATGTGCATCTTGGATTTAAAAAAAAAAGAGAGAGACAAGAAAAAAACTCTCATGTGCATAGTAAAAATAGTTTCTTAGTCAACTTTGTGACACTTTGAGGCCCCCCAAAACACTTACTGTAGGACAGAATAGAACACAAAGGGATTAAGAGTTTGCCTTCTCACTTTGCAAAAGCATTTTGTGTGTGTGTGTGTGTGTGTGTGTGTGTGTGTGCGTGTGTGTGTGTGTGTGTAGGTTTGTGTGTGTGTGTTACAGAGCCCAGCTGGAACAGTACCACTTACTTTCTAGGAACCCTATGTGAAGCTGATTAGAAAATCACTCATGAAGTCCACCTTTAGTTAGCAGGGGTGATAGTGATGTTAGAAATTACACAATCACACTTAAAGCAATAGGGAATATCAGTCTCGATAAGTCACCCTAGGTAAGTTAGCCACTAAAGACCTCCAGAAGTACTTGGAGGATAACTTCGCACTTGTGAGATCTCTCGATGAAGATAGAAAGAAGCCCATGAAATCTGGTTATTAATGTTACCACTTATTAGTTCACACAAATCAGTCTACTTGAGATAGACTGGTTCTGTAACCATCTCAGAAGGATGCTACAGCTGACGTTTCCAGTCTAAGGCAATTGAGGCAGCAGGGTACCTCAGGGCATGATGAGATTACGAGGAACAAAAGCAAAAGAACAGTGGTGAATTTCAAGGAACATATACTCTTGGAGTCAATTGAGAGGATTGCATTTCAAAGCTTATGCAAATAATGAAATATTATTTTTATTATTATCATAGGGCAATTTAGTTGCCTGTGTATATAAAGCTGCTTTAGAAATATTTGTGCTGACTTGTTATATCCTGTTGACATTGGAAAGCTTGTAGGAAGGATATTATGAAATGACTAAGGTCTGGGAATTATTCAGTAAAAAATAAAACTAATAATTTAAATGCATGTTTAAAAAAATTAATCAGAGGAAATCTGGGGAAACAATATATTGTTTTTCAAATAACTACTGAATGAGACATAAAATAACTTCATTTTATTTTTTAGCTACCAAGAAGTATTTTCCTGGACATTTCTTAATACGTATGTGGTGTACCTGTTCTAATTTAGTTGCAGATAACTAGGTTTTCCTCTGAGTTTTAATTATAAACAGCCTGTACATTTAGCTTATTTAATTAGAAACCCATGCTCTCAAGAGTTTTTTTAATGATTCATGCTTAATATGCTATAATATGTCATGAACATTATTTTTTGTCTTGATTTAAAAATAAAATATAGCATTTAGTGTAGTGGTGGAATAAACATGTTAGCCTGAAGTAAACACCTTCCAGGGAAACACTCTGAAAAGGTTACCAGTGTACTGGCAGCTAACCCTACTTTTCTAAATTCTGCCTGGTATTTGGTAATGGGCGTGAATCAAATTTAGCATTTTGTCTGAGTAAAAGTCAAGTCTGAAACCCAAGTCTTGAATATGAGAGAAAATGTAACACTGTAAAATCCATAATAAAATCTCTATAAATAAAAGATGGATTTCATAAGATACTTTAACAGATTAACCAGTATATTTTCTGTAAGCCAGAAATATATATTCTACTCTGTGGTTAGCATAAAAATCTTTCTGGAGGAAAAATGGATTTTTTAAATCACTGGAGACATTTACATGAGTTAAGCTTCTACTTTTTTACTTAACCAATATAGGAGCTCATCTATCATTCCTTAAATAATACATTAAATATAAATATAAAAGATATAATGAATAAGACTTTAAAGAGAAAACGAACAGGAGCACAACATTATTTCATGATGAAAAAAAGCAATAGTGATTTCCCACATGTTAATTCAAGGAAAACAATAACGATACTGTCACAGTTTATAGTTTGTAAGTGTCTATCACATTCAGTGCCTTTTCTGAGGTGGGCAGGAAAAATGCCATTTTACATAAATGTGAAAGATAGCTTTCCAGAGTAAAAATGTAATTTTACAAAATAAAAATTCATGGAATCATTTTCAATTTTAATACTTGGTTAAGTCTATACAAGAAAAGTTTGCTGTCTAATTTATGGAACTCAAATTTTTCCTTATTTAGTTTCCATTTTATTTATTTATTTTTAAGTTTCTCATTAGTTTCTTGGCATACCTTTTGAATATTCCAGAATGTTCAGAAAACAAAAGGATTCAGATGGAGGCATTCTTGCCAAAGCTAACTGGCATTCAGGGAGAAGGAGGTTACCATCTAGAATGAATAAACACATTTTAGTGATGTTATCTTTGCTCTGAAAAATTTTATCTAATGCATTCACAATTAGTTGCTTATTTACTTACTGTCAGTTCACATTTTATAAGCACCTCTCGATAAAAAGCTTTTGCTTTACTTGAAAAACAAAAATGATGTTACTTTTTTTCACCAAGATTTATTTTATATACTACTTTTTTTTTGCTGTAATTGATAATATTTTTAGCTAATATTAGAACATAAAATAGTCTCCATCTTTTCTTTCCTCCTTTCCAATAGTAGGAGCTACTGAAGCTAAGAATTAGACAGCTGGGGTCTCTGAAGAAATTTATATCATTAAAAATTATGTGAGCCTGCAGCATAACAGCAACCTATGAATGAGTCAAGCAATTAATCCTACCATCAGGCAAACCAGGATGGTTCAAGCAGGTATCTTTGGTGGTCAGGCATGGTCCAAGGATAACATTTTATGTGCCTTGACATTGGAGAGGCTGATCATGCTTCAAAAATCTCCATAAACATAATTTTTTACAACTGTAAATTCAGTAGACGGTCAGAGAGTTTGAGGCTATATTATTGGATACAAATCTGAAGAGCAGAAATTCTTTATTTCTGATTAGGGGCTGATAACTTTTTCTTTAGTACTCAAGTAAGCCATAGGGTATGACTCATGTGCTCTTATGCAAGTCCAGGAGCCTAACAGGACATGTGCCAAGAAGCTACCCCATTTATGGATGGAACTGGGCAAAAGAAGGGGACAAGAGACTGTGTATTGTCATGATTTGGAGTGTAGATTTATATGTGCTTATAGAACCATATGTAGGAAAAGACAAAGTAGGAGAACTGAGCAATCTTCAGTAGATTGTCATTCTATTGACTTTTTATTCTAAACTCCTGTATTTAAAATGATAGTAAAGTGGTTTCCAACATCTCCAGCCATTTCCCTTCACCTTTCATTTATATATGGTCCACTACCACCACCACCAATGATCAAGTTTCCTCAAAATTCAAGGCAAGCTCAACTGGCTGTCAGTTAGCATTTTGACCAGAGATCTTGTTACTTTTAGTAAAACAAATGAACATTTCTGAAACAAAGATATTGATGAAAAGGTTTCTTGTTTGTTTGTTTTAGAGCAAAACACACTACTTTTTATATAACTTGCTTTTGATTTCACCATATTGAGAATGCCACACTCAACATGATTTTATGTGTGTAGTTTTAAAACAAAACAGCAACATGAACTTGAAAAATGATTTAATAATGAAGATTTGTGCTGAAAAAGAGAAATGAGAATACTATATAGTTTTCAAGAGAACCCCCATATTTGATATTAAACACTTACATTAGCGTTTCAATAAATAAGTCAAGATCTTATGCTTTATTACATAGACTCCTTTGCAGTAAGGGCCATATCTTTTTATCTTGAATACCAAGCACTGACAGAAAACATAAAGTTTACATTTGCCCAATGCTTTTTGAATAAATGAATGAATGAATGAGTGAGTGAAGGTTATAGATAACTGGTAAGGTAAAATTATCATGGATATCATTAACATATAAATGTTCTCTGATATTAATGTTCTCAATACAGTTTTAGTGTCATAATATGAAATATTTTGATTTGGTAGTTTTATGTATATCATCTAAGTTACTTTTTAAAATATTTAACTGTCATTGAATAGAGAAAAAGGCTATTTATTTTTCAGATTTATTGAGGTATAATTAACAAAATTGTAATATGTTTAAAGTATACGATGTGATGATTTGGTATACATATTTGTGGTGTGTGTGTGTATGTATTCATGTGAGAATGCTTAAGATTTACTCTCTTAGCAAGTATCAAGTGTACAATGTAGTATTATTAACTATGGTGACCATGTTGTATATTAGATCTTCAGAATTTATTCAACTTATAACTGAAAGTTTGTATCTTTGGCCAATCTATTCCCATTTCTTCCACCCCCTAGTCGGGTGGCAACTACCATTTTTCTCCCGGTTTCAATAAGTTAGACTTTTTACTTTTTTAGATTCCACATATAAGTGATACCATACAATAAGTGTCTTTTTCTGTCTGGCTTATGTCGCTTATCATAAAATTCTCAACAAATTAGATATAAATTGAACATGCCTTAACATAATAAAGGCTATCTATGACAAGTTCACAGCCAACATAACACTCAATGGTGAAAAGGTGAAAGCTTTCCTATAAGGTCAGGGAAAAGACAAGGGTGCCCACTTTTGTCACTTCTTTTCAACAACGTACTGGAAGTCCTAGCCAGAACAGTTAAGCAAGAAAATGAAACAAAAGGCACCCAAATCAGAAAATCCCTCTTTAATAATATAATAGCTAACATTTATTGCATACATACTTACATTCTAAGCACTTAGAATAATTTAACTCACAATTGTCTTAAAAAGATAATATTATTATCTCCATTTTATAGAAAACTGAGGTACAGAGAAGCTAAGTAACTTGGGAGAGATTTTACAACTAAGAAGTTTCTGAGCCAAGATTCATACTTTAACAATCTTAACCACAACACTATACTTTTAGTGACAGTTCAAGTGTTCAAAGAATATGGCTTTTTAACATAAAATTTTCTATCATTTATCTGGCATTTTACATTTTGGAGAGTGTGACATTCCAAGCCAATTGAGAGCTTTTGACATCCTTTAAATTACTTTGTAGACAATATGGACCAACATATTTTATGAGGTCAGTGATAACTCATCTTGTATTTGGTAAAACCGACAAAAACAAAGTTGAGACATGTTTACAACAGCTTAAAGACTCAATGGCATTCCTTGAAATTTAGCTGGCAAAATAATGTCCAAAAAAGAATGAATCACAAAATAATCATTCTTTGTTTTTGTAAATATAGAGCATTTAACAATTTTGGCTAACATTTTTACCCTACCACTGAATTCACACCTTACATCCTTCCCCACCTTAAAAAGCAATAAGGACCGTCATACCCTAAATATAGACCACATTAAAAAACAAAACAAAACAAAGCACATGTACAAAATAAAAAAAATGTATTCTCTACAATCCTTAGCTGGTCACATACTACTATTATTTCTTTTAGAAAGCCCAATTACTAGTTCTCTTCTCAGAGTAAGTGGCACATCTCTTTCATGCTCTGCACCCTTTGAACTTAGGAACTTGGATATGTTTGTATGTCTTTCTACCCAACACCCAGTCTGGAGTTCAATATTTGCTAATTAGATATTTATTGAATAGGCATTTGATATATAACATCAGATAAATGAATAGCTGCAGAAAAATCTTCTAACTTATATCTTTATAAGGTCATGAATCCAATTAGAATTTTCATATGTTAAGACTAAACAAAGTGAGCCACAGTGTAATCATTACAGCATTGTTGGCACTGCTCTTCGTATTCTTCGACTCTAGCTGCCATAACAAAATACCACAGTCTAGGTGGCTTAAACGGACATATATTTTCTCACATTCTGGAGGCTGGAAGTCTGAGAATAGGGTGTCATATAATTGGTTTCTGGGGAGAGCCCTTTTCTTGGCTTGTAGAGAGCCGCCTTCTCACTGTATTTCCACATGGCGAAGAGGGAAGGAGAGAGAGAGAGAGAGAGAGATTTCCAAAATCTCTTCTCATGAGAACACTAACCCCTTCATCTAAATCCAGTTATCTCTCAAAGGCCCTATCTCCAACTATAGTCACGTTGGGTATGAAGGCTTAAACATATGAATTTTGCAGGAACACAATTCAGTCTGTAGAATTCTTCCTTAAAAAATACGAGATTTTCATAAAAACTTTTCTATATAGATCTTAGCTCATGAAAAATTCATTTACCCTGAGTACTGAAGAATGTACTTGTTTCACAAACGTTTCAGCTGAAGTGCTTCTAGTGGCTGAGTGCTTCGTTTATTTTAGGATAAAGCTTTGAATGGGAAAGAGGCCTGAGGCTGAGAAAGAACCCTGCTCAGAGATGGCTGGACTGCCAAGGCTCTGAGAACTTGTACTTTTTCTTGCCTATAAGAGACCTAAAGTACTTCTAAATATTCCTGGAAAAAGATTTTGACATGCACTTTTAGGAGAGACAAAGTAAAATAAAATTGCTTATTTTATTGCTGATATTTATAAACTTTTCTTCAATCATTTGAAATTCGATTTGTAGCATAATGACTCCATGCCATCTATCAATTTGGAAAGGATGAAATCTTTTCAAATATGTGCTGAATATATACCATTTTTGCTATTAAGATCGCTCACTTTGAGTGTTTTACGTGTTAGAATACAGAATGGTACAATGAGGTGAGGTGAAGTGTGTGTGTGTGTCCGTGTGAGCGTATGGGAGGAGAGAGAAAATTTGATTTATCAGTAAAATTGCTTAAGGATCATTAAAATAAAAAAAATGAAGATATATGAGAAAATAATCTTAATGAGGACATTTTGATGCCATGTCCTCTCTACCAAATCTGTTGAAATGTGAGTTCTATATAAATTTTGCACAAATCCAAGGAAATCTCTTGAGTAAGCTGAATCCTTTAAATCTAAGATATTGAGTAAGTACTTTTACAAAGATTTCTCCAGAAGGAACTGTCAGACTGCAAGAATCCCCATTTTCAATATGTCTGCATAACACCAATTAATATTAACAACATTTATATCTGAATATAGAGAGAAACAGCCTTTTTAACTTTCACCTATTTTTTTTCTCTAATAAGTTATTACTGACCACAATGCTCATTAGTAGCATAATAAAAAAGAGCTACTGGTAAATAATAACAATTCTTTGTAGTTATACAGTGCCTTTGATCAGAGCAGCTCAAAGCTTTCTGACTCATTAAGCTTTGAAATACCTCAGAGAAGTATGAGGGTCTTAGGGATTACTACCCTCATTCTGTAAATAGAGAAACTGAGGCATTTGAAAGAAACTATCCCAAGGTCATTCAATGATTTGGTGACAAAATCAGGGATATGATCTAAAAACAGAGATAATTAAAACAAAGAAAAACAATGCTCAGCAGAAACTAGTAGTTTCTGAGAAATTGTTGAGAAACTTTATGTAATAGATGCCTGGAAACTTTTTTTTTTTTTAAAGACATGCTTTTCATTTAGTTTTTACTTAAATTATTTCTTCCATTTAGTAATGTAGCGCTTTCCACAGCATCCCGTTTTAGATCCCTTAATATTGGTCAATTTCTTTGAGAATTCTGTTTTGCATTTCTTCTATAGGAAGAAATAGTGTACATTTTCTATGAAACAGTTAAAATTAATTATTAAGAAAAAAGATGAAAATAATTATACATATATGACCATACCTATATATGTTTTGTCAATTAAATACCAATCAATCTCACCTACTGATTTTGAAAAACATTCTATAAAAAGATACTACACTTTATTGCAACTTTCATGAGAATGGAGTTTAAAAACAAAGAACCTATAATACTATTAATTTTTTTTCAAAAGCCAGCTTCTCAGTTCCAATTAGAAATTACATTCAGAAGATGCAAATTGCCTTTTCTTCAAAACTTGTCTCAAGAGAAACTTCATTGTGTGGTTTATTGGAAGAATAAAAATTTATCTTTTACGTGATTATTTTTCATTGCCCCTGTACTCCGTTACGGTTACTAAAATTTTCAAAGGCTTGTGCCTTGTGATCCCGGTAGAGTGCAGAATCTTTAAAGACTGGGATTACCTTTTCTTCACACACATATGCACACACACACAAAATTTTGTATGTCTTTGATCCCTTTCTCTATTACCTAGTATATCACAGTTTTATACATAGCAGACCTTTGAGATTGTTCATTGATTTCCTTGTTATTTGGATGAGGGTTTACTTTTGTCATACTGTTTTGTTTTTGTTACACTAGAGGCTCCCTTATTATCTCTGGTGTTTTTCAGATGAAATCCAGTGTCACTGCTTGTTTAAATGTGGTCCATCAACCTCTCTCAGGATATCTCAGGTGCTATTTAGAATGCATTTTTCTGGGTACCAATACAGACTTTCTATCTCATAATCTCTATGATAGGAGCCCTAGAAAGCATAAATTTAACACAAACCTCTAGGAGGTTCTTATATACATTAAACTTAAGACCTTTTCTTGTCTTATAGAAAATACATTTACTCTGTTACAGGCATTGTTCTAAGTATTTTATGTATAATAACATTTAATTTTTATAGAAACCTTGGAGATATTATGCCTTAAAAAAAGTATCTTGCTAAGAACATGAATTCCTACTTTCCATATACTTTTCTAATATACTAATTATAAATGGGATGACAAGATGATGCTTATTTCAGAATTAATTTATAGAAAGTTGGAAAAATAGTATAAGAGGTCCTGATTACCTTGTACTAAGATTGAATTGCTTTTTAAAAATTATCATTGGAGTGGTAAATTATTTCATTGTAGAGTGAATTTATTTGATCTATCTTTAGGTCTTAGTCATAGATAATGGCATAGTTTTAGAAAAAATTTGGAATTATAGTCATTTTTCTTTTGTTACTTTTTATTTTTAGATTTGTAAAATTTGCTTACTAATAAATTATCTTAAAAAAATAAAAATTTTCCCCAAGGATGTTTTTGAGACAGTTGAGAAAGTTTAAAATGAACAAGGTATTAGAAAATATTTAAAAATTAATGCTGCTACTGTAGTCAAGACAGAGTGGTATTGGTGAAAGAATAGACAAATAATTAATGGAACATAACAGAGAGCACAGAAATATACTCACAAATATAGTCAATTGATTTTTGAACAAAGGAGCAAAAGAAATTCTATGAGGAAAAGATACTCTTTTTCAACAAGTGGTGCTGAAGAAATGGATACTATATGACAAAAAAAAAAAAAGAATCTAGACACAGACCTTACATCTTTTATGACAATTAACAATTAACTCAAAATGGATCATCAGCTATATACGTAAAATGTAAAACTATAAAACCCCTAAAAGATAACAAAGGAAGAAATCTAGACAATCTTCAGTAGGGCAATAACTTTGTAGATACAATACCAAAAGCACGATATACGAAAGAAATAATTGGTAAGCTAGACTTTATTAAAATTAAAAACCTGCTTATGAAAGAAAGTATCAAGAGAATGAAGAAACTAGCAACAGACTAGGAGAAAATATTTGCAAAAGACATATTCGATAAGGAACTATTATCCATAATATACAAAGAACTATTAAACTTGACAAGAAAATGAACAACATAATAGACATATTAAAAGATGCTCTATTTCATATGTAACTAGGGAAATGCAAATTAAAACAATGAGCTACCACTATATACCTATTAGATTGGCCAAAATCCAAAACATTTATGACAGGAAATGATAGTGAGGGTGTGGAGTAACAGGAACTGTTATTTGTTGCTAGTGAGAATGTAGAACGGTAAAGCCATTTTGGAAGACAGTTTGGCAGTTTCTTACAAAACTAAAATACTCTTACCATATTATATTGCCATCACTTTCCTCAATATTTATCCAAGTGAGTTGAAAATTTATATTTACACAAAAACCTGCATACTGATGTTTATAGCAGCTGTATTCATAACTGCTAAAACTTTGAAGCATTCAAGAAGTTATTCAGTAGGTGAATGGATAAATCAACTGTAGTATATCCAAGACAAAGGAATATTTTTAGCGCTAAAAATAAATGAGCTATCGAGTCTTGAAAGACATGGAGGAACCGTAAATGAATATTACTAAGTGAAAGAAGCCAATCAGAAAAGGCTACAGATGATTTCAACTATATGACAATCTGGAAAAGTCAAAGTAGGGAGCCAGAAGGTTGCAGGCAGAGCACAGAGTATTTTCAGGGCACTGAAAACTATTTTTTATGATACTATAATGACAGATACATATCATTATACATTTGTATAAACCCATAAAATGTACAACACTAAAAGCAAACCCCTATGTAAACTATGGATTTTGGGTGATAATAATGCATCAGTGTAGGTTCATTAGTTTTGACAAATATACCACTCTGGTGGGGGATGTTGACAGGTGGGGAGGCTCTGAGTTGGCAGGGCCAGGGGCTATGTGGGAAATCTCTGTATTTTTGCACAGTTTTGCTGTGAACATAAAACTGCTCTAAAAAACATTTTTAAGCCAGTGCTAATTTTGTAATGTGTTATAATGATATTATAGTTCTGAAGAAAATGTCTCCTTTTTAAGATACGTCCATTGAAATACTTAATGGTTACATGCCAAACTGTCTTTTATTTTAAAATTTCGTAGTCTTTGTATATATACATATATATAATACATATTATACATATAAATGAAGGAAATGGGGCTAAGTTTAATCATTAAATCTAGATAATGGGTATATACTGATTTATATAATACTCTCCACTTTTATATATTGACATTGCTCATAATTAAAAGTAAAAACCAATGCTTTTATCCAATTTCCACACATTAGTTTATTTTTGAATGTCTGTCAACTGAGACCATTTAGCTCACTAGTCCTCAACTCTAGCAGATCATTATAATCACATAAGAATTAAGTCAGACTTTCTGGGGAGTGCTGAGTGAGACCTGTAATGAATACTTTAAGAAGAACAAATATGCATCAAGGATTGAGAAACACTGTTTTAACTGCCCTCTTCCTGGTTTCTAGAAATAAAAAAATGATGTAATGAACAATTTTTTTCATGGCACCTGCAAGCTCAGTCATGCAACTATCAGCCATTTCTAACCATAAAGTAAGCAGTACCATGGTAGTTGCAGCTTCCCACTATTGTGGTTATGTATAACAGATGATAGGAAGATGGATAGATAGACTAGATTTTATATATATATGTATTTTACTGAGTACTTATTACATGCCAGGCATCATGGAAAGAAGTTTTGTTACATCGTTTTTTTCCACAAAACCTTGTGTGATTGGCGTGATGATCCCCATATTTCAGATGAAGAAACCGAAGCCGAGAACTTGTTATTCTCTCCTCATTTTTCACCCAGAATTCCCAGATGCCCCTTTTCTCCTTGATTCCTCAGATTTTCTTTCATTCCGTTTTTTGAAGCAAATGCTGTAGCATTTTGTTGTAGAGATCTGTGTTGCTGCAGAATCGTGGTTATTCCAGCGAAGAACACAGCCAGCCTCACAGTGCGATAGTATTACCCGGCTAGGCCACGGCACCCCTCGCATAGCGGCGGCACCTTTTTGTATACAGGTTAAACAATAGTGGCATGCTGCCAGATGATGGGAGCCTGTGCGTGCAAACCGGGCATAGGTTTACATAAGGGGAGAAGTGCCGAGTTTCTTCCACTTGGAAGTTAGCTACGGGTGAGGGGATGGAGCCTGACTACAGTCATCCTTCTCTGCATACTCCACCCCTTTGGAGTTCCTCCCATACACCTACACAGGCTTGGCACATGATCGCTTCAGGAGGGGAGAGCTCTGTACCCACATGCCACAACAACAATACAGGGAACAACATGACACTAGGAGGCAGGCTCCACCTCCTAAGAGAGCTAAGATCCAGCGCCAAGTAGACGTTAGGCCTGCCTGCCACTCCTGCAGAGGATCCCCAGTGAGCTGCAGGACTTCCTGTATTTCTTGAGAGAGACCTGCCAAGGCTTGTGCGATGTTGTGCTAGTGATCTGGAATATAAACACAACATTTGCTGTTGAGAATGGCACAAGTGCCTCCTTGGGCAACAGTTAAGATATCCAAAGCCATATGATTTTGCAATATTACTTTTCTAATTTGATCCACTTCATCAGTTACCAGATTAAGGGCTTTATGAGTATAATTCAAGGCTTGGGCAGTTATGTTCTGCCAAAGCTGTCACTCGCATTTCCACCACCACATCACCTGCTACCGGCAGAAAGATGGCTAAGGTGTAATATCACCATAGGGTCCGCTTAGTGTGGACATGTTGTGAATAATATGCATCCCAATTTGTGGGGCACAGTGGGAGTGCCTGCCACACAGTTGTTGGCAAATATGGGTGTCCCCAAGTACAGCATCCTTTTCAGTTTAAGGGAATGTATGGCCATCCATGGGCTCCACATACCCATTACCTTGCTGGGGGCAAAATCATAGTTGGTGCCATCATACTTTTGTCTTGTTCACTGATGCATGGTAGAAGAGACAAGAGTTATATTTTGACATAAGGGACATGGCATTCGCCCTAACAATTGGGACCCTGTTTTTCTTTTAATACAATGGGGCACATCCCCAGTCACCTCCACCCCTTTACTAGTCAACTATGACCATCCATCATGTACCGAGTACCCCAATAAGGGTTTGTCCAGTACATCTCGAGTTCTTTGTGTATCCACTTGAGTATAGATGATGGTCCAGTCGGGTGACTGGGGTCTCCAGTAGGTCAGCAGCTCCCATGCTGTGACATCAGCTGCATGTATACACCAAGGCAGTCCTGCAAAGGCGCTGACAGGAAACTCCGTACAGGTCCAACAGTGTGAGACATTCATGATCATGGCATAGGTCTGTGCCCACTCAACCATGGTATTCACTTAAAGCGGCCTAAGGTCTGAAAGAAAGAGAGGACAATGGTACTAACACAGATAAATCTTTTCCATCAAGCAAGACACATGCTAGTGTCTTATCTTGTGATAAGATCATTGCTGCCGAGGGCAGCTTGGCCATCGGTACCATACTCGTTCCCCTTGTGGCATTGCTCCCACTGTGTCAACATGACACAATATGGGAAAACTCATGATAAGCCACAGTGGCAACACAAATGCTCCCCTTAGGGTGGTACTTTCTTCTTCATCTGTCTTTCCTGTGGGATATCTCACAGTCAATTGTGGTGGCCAGTCAGCCATTACCCAAGGAATGACCTGTAAGTTCACCTCTAGCCCCTTGCCCCGTGGGGTTATTAGGCCCACCCATCAACAGTGCGGGGCCTTTATATTCCATAGCCAAGTCCATTGCACTGTTTCTCCCCTTTTCAGACAAGTGGGGGCAGGTAGCAGTATGTTACCATTGAGTCCATGAGCAGGTTTCAAACAGAGTTTCGGTGGTATTGACTTGTAATTGAATTGGGGCCTTGGCCTTATGTAAGAGCAGCTCTACCAAAGAGGGATCTCCAGCTCAAGGTTCCTCGTTCAGGCCCCACAACATGTCCCACAGGCAGGACACCCAACCTCACAGCCCAGGGGATTGACGGTTACTCATAGGCGCTGTTTCAATAGCCCGTTGTGCTGCTCATTCATGACCACTGCCTGAGGATTGTATAGAGCATCCCATTTCCATTGAATGTTCATTTGCTTGGCCCATGTTTGGAACCCATGCCTGGTAAAATGAGTCCTTTGGTCATTTTCCACCACTAACAGCCCACCATAAAAGGCACATAAGGGTTTGAGAGCTTGGACAGTATATTTTTGATCTGCGGCTGCACAGGGCCATGCAAACAATAACTTGGTGGCTGTGTCCACTGCCTTAGGGCATAAGATGATCCTGGAGCTTTTGGAAGAAGTCCTGCGTAATCTATCTACCACATGGTCAACAGGACCCTTCCCCTTGTTTCTTGCACATGCTCCCACTTCATGTGGCAAGGATGCGGTGTCTCCCGGCTGCGCACTGGACACTTGGCACAAGCATCTATGACATCTTCCCACTTCAGGGAAAGGTTCTATTGTTGCTTCACTGTCCACGTAGTTTTAGCGCCCAAGTGTTGCAATCGTCTGTGGAGCCAGTGTGCCACATCAGTGACAGGAGCCTTTTTTAGCCATCGCACATGCGAGAGAGCATCTGCCTCAGCATTTCCTGGAGTTACCAAGGGGATACGACCCGTAACATGATAAATAGTTACATCCTTGTCTTGTCCTGTCTCCCATAGGTCTTGCCACATAAGGGCCTATGGCCCATTAGCCAATTTTGCCATTTCCACATAGGCAATCATAATGTCAAACCTTTAAACACTGTCCAACTGTCAGTACAAATAGCCAAGGGGCCATCTTCATGGACTATAACCATCCATACAACCCATAGCTCAGCCCATTGGCTGCTTTGGCCCATACCTGTATCATATCAAATGTGGTCAGTAGCTGGTTACACCCCTATAACTACCAACTTAGCTCTCTGTCCCCTACACTAGACCCATCTGTGTACCACGCATCAGTGGGTATGGGTGGCTTCCCTTCTTTGTAGGGAGGGGCAACATCTAAATCTGTAGGAACTGCAGCATCCAGTATATTGTCAGTGGTAAACTCAATTGGGCCTAAAAACGTCTGTAATTCCGTGGCCAGAGGGCTAGCAGTTATGGTATTCCGTTGTTCTGGATAGGAACCCAATTTCGTCAGGGTAGGGGTTTGGGCTACCCCTGTTTTTGAAGCCTATATCCATGTACACAACCAATCCTGCAGAGGGTAAGTGGTGCGCACCTGTATTTTGGCCATGCCAGTCACTGCTTCAGTGGCCTGCAAGGCTGCATATACAGCCACTAATTGCTTTTCTACTAGAGAGTACCAGTTCTTTCAATCTTTCCACAATTGGTATCAAAAACCCACCGGGGTCCTAATTCATTCCGAACATTGCCATAGGCCCCAGCCATATCCTTCTGCTGTTATGTGCACGTCCAGTTCAAAGGTTTACCTGGATCTGTCACTTGTAAGGCTTGGGCTTGCTGCACCAAGCCTTACTTGGTGGCAGTAAACGCCTTCTCTACTGCTTCCTCCCAGTCTGAAGTAGCTCCCTTCTTAATCGGGCCATATAACAGCCATGCTAGCTGTGCTAGGTGGGGCACAAACACTCTCCAGTACCCCCAAAGGCCCACATAACTCTGTAATTCCTTAACTGCAGTGGGTCATGAGCTTGTGTCTTATCAATTATGGCATCAGGGATAACTTTTGTTTTACCAGACCAGACACCCGAGAATTTGACAGATAAGCTAGGTCCCTGATCCTTGGTTGCATTTATCGCCCAGCCACATGTTTTCAGATGCTGCAACAGCACTGGTGCCACTTGTTCTAGGTCTGTAAGGGAAACAGTAGTTAACATAATATCATCAATATAATGAAATAATTCCACCGTTGCCAGTTGGGTCCAGGTTGCCAGATATTGGGCTCCCAACCCATGGCAAATTGTTGGGCTATGTAAGTAGCCTGGGGGGAGTACCACAAAAGTCCATTCCTTCCCACGTGAAGGCAAATTGGTCTTGACTTTCAGGAGCCAAATCTGTTAGCCAAATCCAAGACATTGTACTATGTTCCCAGCCTTGTAGTCGGTTGATCCATTAGATCACGGATGGATGGTACTGCGGCATGCAGTGGAGGAGTCACTTTATTCAATTCCCAATAGTCCAGTCATTCTCCACGGTCCAGGCTTCTTTACTGGCCACACAGGGGCATTATAAAGACTATGAGCGTGGTGCACAATCTGAGCTTTCTCCAATTCCTGAATCGTACCTCCGATTCTACCACGTCCACTAGGCAAGCAATATTGCTTAACATTGACAATGCATCTTGGTTCTGGCACTTTCTGTAGTGGGTGATGGATATGTCCCCTCACTACAGTCTTCACCATCTGGACTCACAAATGGAATTTACCAGCAGAGGTCTGCAGATTGAGCCCTTGTAACATATCCACCTATAGTATATATTCTGGCACTGGAGATACAAACACTTTATATGGATGTGGGGGCAAACGTCCTATTCCAAGAGACAAAGTCACAGCTTTGATTTCAATAATCTTTCCCCCATAGCCATCTATATAGGCAGTGGGTCCAGGGAATCTGTCTGGATTTCCATAGATAAGACTGCAGTTGACTCTGGCATCCACCAGTGCTAGGACTCTTTGCACATTGTTTGGGGACTAGTGGATTGCCAACTCCAAATGTGGCCTCCAGTCCTTGCTTATCCCTTCCACACGGGCACCTCGGCCTTCTCCCTAATCATATAGGGTTAACAGAGAGTGCTGGGATTTCAAAAAGTCCTTCAAGGCCACAGGCTTAGCTCCTTCAGTGGGAGGTTTCTGCCCACACCTGAATTGCTGTTCAGGTTTCAACTGTTGCCACAATTCTAGCAACACTGCATTAGGCTGGAGTCTATCTTGTCTCAATCAACTCCTATAACTAGCAAATCAGTCCACATTTGTGTTCTGGTCACTTGAACAGGACCCTGCATAGGACTTTTCTTTTTCTTCTTGCCTCTCTGGGGTCTAGATGTTACCACATGGACACTTCTGCCCCCTGCCTCACAGCATCTCCCCTCTACATCTCCCAGAGCAACCATTGCTATAGTCACTTCACTTATGTTACCCCACATAGGGAGCCAGGATAGCAACCAACGAGCTAAAAGCGGTAAAGGGGGCAGTCCCTAACACTAGGTCCTGCATGCCGTCATAAACCGTTCATCATCTGGTCCCTGTGTATTCATTCAAGTTAAACATAGCTTGTTGCATGCCCAATTCATGAATATTCAGCATATCTTTGCCATTTACTCACATGATCTGGGTGTACTCCAGTGTCATTCCAAACTGTCCACACAGTGGCAGTAAGCCATTCCATCAGTGTGTGGTTCCCCTGACCTTGATTGAGCCAAGCGGTGACTGTTCTGCAGACGCTGTTGTATGAGGGCTGTACGGTTACAGATGCCAATTCTCCATCTCATCAGGAGAGCATGAGATACTGTCTGTCTCCTCATTCCAAAGGTGCAGAAACCAAGCCAGCAACAGTTGGCCAGGGCGCTGCCGACGATGCTTCCCCAAATCCCACAATTCCACAGATATGTACAGGGTACACATGGTGAACTCAGTTACTATGGGACCACCAGCTTGCACCCTACCTGGCCCCAGGGGTTACTCATGCTTTATGTTTTGGCGTATGATGGGCCGTACTTGCGGGTGGACTTCTTCCGGGACTTCTTCCCCCATCTCTGAGGGCAACTCCGAGGGTGGACTTTTTTGGAGTTCAGCTTCCAGTTGTTGCACCCTTGTGTCCAAGGCATCTGCTTTCTGCCAAAGCTTCTGTACCTGCGCAGCCTCTGCTAGAGCTTTGTCCATACTTTGCCTCAAAGCCATTGAAAGTGCCCAGCTCGCTTGGCCGGCTGATGCTCGTGCTTTTACCGTCAACTGCTTCTCCAAGGAGCGGAGCATCCTCTCAATACTTATTGGGACCCATCAGCTGCCTCCCATGGCTCAGGTGGAGTCCATGTAATCAATACCACCGCCAATACCACACACTGGATGGGGCCACATGTCCTTCCCGTCTTCCAGTGGGGAAGACGGCTCTCATACCTGGGAATCCTGCCCATGACTATGCCAAGCGTGTAGCTGCAGATTTCACAGTTGCGAAGTAAGGGGTGTGAGACTCCGGCAGTTGGAAGAAAATGCAGGAGCCGTAGGCAACTGCAACAGAGCTCTTTATTCCATCAAGGGCACAGCCCACCTCACAGGGCCGCAGGGTTATCCAGCAAGGGCGTGGCGCCCCCTCGACTTGCGGAGGAGCCTTTTTATACACTGGTTAAACAATAGTGTCACACTGCCGGATGATGGAAGCCTGTGCACGCGTACCAGGCACCGGTTTATATAAGGGGAGAAGTGCTGAGTTTGTTCCACTCAGAAGTTAGCTGTGGGTGAGAGGAGGGAGCCTAACGAGAGCCATCTTTTTTTCTCTACACAAGATCACACATGAATACTCTTTCCAGTCTTTGTATCTGCGTATTTTTTCATTCTTCCTGGCTTTCTATTAGGGTCATTAAAACCCAAATTTCACATTTGAGAGAATTGACTAAAATATATTTAAACAGCATGCCATTCAAATTATTATTTAAAAAGCAATTTTCTACTGTAGATTTAGAAACCAACAGATCTCTTTTAGCTAGCATAACTTCTGATTAACTAGTTTAATCTGTACAAAATTACATAAGCAAACCTGAAACAAGCCTCCATCAATTTTTTGCCTTTGGATATAACATAATATTTTTAAAAATGAACCAAATAGAGTAATTAGCCCCCAGGCAGATCAAATGACTCTTAATAGCCATCTCCCACACATTCCTTTGGTGCAAAGACTGAAAATGGAAATAAAAATGTGGCAGCCCATGGGTTAAAGCCCTGCATGTGCCCTACTAAGCAACCGTTTGGAATATTAATACCTAGGGTTAACTTTACAGAAGTTCAAAATGGGAAGAGAATTGATATCTTCCCTTTAGGCTGCCAAAAGCTCTCTTTCGATGAGCTATATGATTTTCAGCAGTGCTTGGCTGTGCCTGTAATTGCATGGAGAGACTTATTTTTCAGTTATTTAGTTAATTCAATTTTTATTTTGTTTCAATTCCATTATTTGCAGCAGCATAACATCATGAATAAAATATTCTAATTGTAGTTGGTGGGAGACATAAGCTATGTTATAAAGACCCTACCTCTAGTGGGTAGGAGTTCTGAGTCCCAAAATTCAAACCAGCTTTGTATTACTGGGGCAAAACACTTAAGCAATATGGAAGTTGGTTTTCACATTTACACAATTAGAGGACTGGATTTGATCATATCTAAGGTCCCTTTTAGTGCCAAAATTTTATGATGCTACTTTGTATTTAAACACAACAGTTATTATAGGTTACTAAAAATTATTGTTATTGAGAAAGTAACTCCAAATTCATGATATGATAGGGATTTTTTTTTTCTGCATTAATTATACCTTACACAGGTATTGCTAAAATTTGTGTAAGCATTAAAACCACGTGAGCTGCATGTTAAAATGCAGATTCTTGTTTGTTAGGTTTGGAATGTGACCAGGAATATACATTTTAAATAAGTCCTCAAGATGATACTGATGCAAATTGTTCTCAGGTGATGCTTTGGGAAACAGTTTTTTATAATTTCTGCTGAGCAATGATTCTCAAACTTTTTTATCTAATCATCTTGAAGAAACAGCCTTTCTTACATTCTCGATTCTTGAGAATCACTTCTGATTCTCACCTAGGGGGAAGGTTTTGTCAGCATAGAAGGGGACAGAGTGATCAATATAAAATTACTAAGGGAATATATTTGAATAGCTTTATAGGTGATTCTGAAATGGCTTTGACAGTGGTGGGGTGGTGGTGGCGGGGTAGGGTGCGTGGGCATTGTTCAGAGGGAGCTTGAATCCCTCCACAATTAAGAACCATGGATTTGAATAATATGCTTACATATATGAAACATTGAATAATTTGCTTTATTTTGACTTAATGTGTATATTATATTGTAAAACATTCGTAGAGAAAAAGGCAAAACGAAGAAATTTTTTCAGTGAATGAAGTGTCCCTGATCTTAAAACGAATTCGTTCTTCCTTGCTCTGGGTCATAGCTTTTCCCCTACTTGCCAAATTCCCCATTTTCTTCATAAAACATTCTAAACCAATTGTTCATTCTCTTTTCCTTATCTTCATAATTTTTTTAATAGCTATTTTTTTTACTTGTTTTGGTTTTGCGTATTATTTGTTCATGTTCTGTTTATTGATTTCTTTCATCTTCATTATTTCCTATTGTATTGCCCTGTAGAAGTGCAATAGACCCCTCGCTCCCACCCCATATTTACCTCATATGTTGAGATTGATGGTGCCACAAATACACACCAAGAGGGTATAAAAAGTTTATTATTCATATAATGAGGCTTTCTGGGGAGAGCAAGATGGTCACAAATAGGTCCAAAAGTGGCTCGAGAGAGCAAGGAGGTGAAATGGCTTTGCTTTTGTGGTTAGGTGGTAGGGCTGGGGTGAAGTTCCCACATGCAGCAGGCACTTTCACGGTTTCAGTCTCCCACTGGCACTAAGGGAAGGAATGCCTGGGAATTCTTATTGGCTTGTCTACATGTTGGGTAGGAGGTTAGGGGAAAGGGATGGGGCTTGAAAACTGTCAGCAGTCAAACATCCAAAAAGAAGTCAGACTGTTACATTATATTTGCTTACTTTGGGGTTAGTTTTTTTATTATTATTATTTTTTTAAGGTTTAAGATGAAAACACATATCAACAACTTTATACCTCTTCCCTACAATGTAAACTTTAAAAGCTACAAATTTTCTTCTATGTACTTCTTTGTTGCATTCCATTAATTTGGACTGGTTATGTTTTAGTTATCATTTAGCTTAACATATTTTTAGTATCTCCTTTGACCTATGAGTTCTTTTTAGAAGCATACTGTTTAATTTCCAAATATTTGGGCAACTTTTCTAGCTACCTTGTTTTTGATTTCTAAGTTAATACAGTTATAATCAGAGAAAATAATCTCCATTATGTTAATACTTTGAAATTTATTGTAACTTGTTTTAAGGCTCAACGTATCAGCTGTCTTTTTGAACGTTTCATGTTCACTTGAGAAGACTGTATATTATGCTGTTGTTGATTGTAGTGTTCTCTAATGGCAAATAGATCAAAGTGTTTAATAGTGCTGTTAAAATTTTCTACATTTTTACTGTTTTTGTCTTTTTCTATGAATTATCAAAGGGTATTGAACTTCTCAAGAATAATTGTGAATTTGTCTATTTCTTCCTTTAGTTCTGCCAACTGTTTCATGTGTTTGAAAGCTTTATTATTACATGCATATATACCTTTAAGGTTATTGTTTCTTCCCCTTAATTGTTAGACAATGTCCTTATTTATCTCTGGTCATACTCCTAGTCCTGAGGTCTACTTTGTCTGATGTTAAAATAGCCACATCTGATTTCTCATGTTTAGTATTTTCATGGTTTATATTTTTCATTTTTTTTACTTTTAATATTTTATGTTCAAAGTATACTCTTGTTAACAACATATAGTCAGGTTTTAGTTTTTTACTTAGTCTGATGGTCTCTGCCTTTGTATTGATATTTAGGCCACTTACATTTAATAAAATCACTAATGTGTGAATATTAAATATATCATCTTGTTATTTAATTTCTATTTGTCTTGCCTATTTGTTCCTCTGTTTCTCTTTTCTTGTCTTTCTGGTGAGTTTGTTTTGTGGTGGATTAGGTGAATTTTTCTGTAATATATTTTATCTATCCTATTGATGTTTATAGTATGCCTCCTTGATATTTTTTTTTCTTTAATGGTGTTCTAGAGATTACAATATGTATTTTTAATTTATCATAGTCTGCCTTCAAAAATATTTTACTGCTTCACAAAAAGCTTAAGAATTCAATAATATATTTCTAATTGTAAACCTCCATGCTTTGTACTCTTGATATTATTTATTTTACTTTTAAAATGCTATAATCTCCAATACATTGTTATTATAATTTTACTTCAAATAGTCAATAGGCTCTTAAAGAAATTAAAAGACACAATATCTTTTAAAACATAAATGGTGATACATTATAAATATTCTTTGTATTTTCCACCATATTATTATTTCTGGTGTTCTTTATTCTTCCTTGAAAAAGTGCATTTCAATCTGGTATCGCTTCCATTCAGAATAAAGAACTTCATTTACTATGTCTTATAGTGCAGAGGTGCTATATAGGAATTCTTTCAGCTTTGGTTTGGTTGAAAATATTTTTATTTTGTCTTTATTTTGAAATATTTTTTTGTTGAATATGGAATCTTAGACTAACAGTTTTTTCTTGCAGCACTTTAAATATGCTGTTTTATAGTCTTATGGCCTCCATTGTCTCGTGAAGTTAGCTATAATTCTTGCTGTTTCCATATATGAAATTCAGTTGATTGTCATTCAGAGTTTCTGGATTTGCAAATTCACCTACTCACTAAAATTTATTTGTAACTCCTAAATCAATAGTTGTGGCACATTGTTGTAATTTATGGACATGTGCAGATTGGCAAAAAATTCGAGTCCCCTGATGTGCAGATTCCGAGGTGGTCAAGGTAACACCTTGTCTTCTTGTTTCAGTTCTCCTACTGTAAACAAGGATTCTTTCTGTGATATAGTGTTGTGTTTCTTTGATTTTTTAAACTGATAATTTACTATTTCAAATGGACCCCAAGTGTACTCAAGTCTATCTGATATTTCTGAGCACAAGAAGGCTGTGATGTGCCTTATAGAGAAAATAGGTATATTAGATAAGCTTTATTCAGGCATAAGTTATAGTGCCATTGGCTGTGAGTTCAATATTAATCAATCAACAGTATAATAAATCCAGAAAATGGAAAAGAAAATTTATCTACTCTATATGAGACTTCTCCAGAAAGTGCTAAAGTAACTTCTATTTTATTTGATGAGGCAATGGAAAAGATAAAAATAGTTAAATTAGTGGGTTTATGAGATGGCTGATTTAAAAAGCACGAAGGGCAGTGTTGTTGTGAGACTAAAAACCAAATAAGTTTATGGTGATATTTTCTAGGTTCAGGAAAATGTTAAACCCATTTCAATTAGTGCTACCTGACTCTTATGCTTCAAAAGATGATAGAACATAAACATGTCAAACATGCAGGTGGGGCAGGTTCTGCAGATCAGGAGGCCATGGAAGAATTTTAGAAATATCAGCTAAGTGTTACAGAGGTAAAGGTTATGTGGAAGAGCAGGTTTTTAATACTGATGAGACCGGTCTGTTTTATGAGGATGTTGGCAATGAATATATATGGCACAAATCACGTTTCAATTGATGAAAATGTGACCAGAGGCTTGCAGGAACCTAACCCTGTATATCCCCTAGGAACAAATAGTTCATTATTCACTAACTCAGTGTTTTCAGTGACTTTATTGAACATAACTATCACAAATAACAATAATCAACTATATATTTTTCTTGCTACTTTCATGAGTTTTCTCTTTATTTGATTTTCATCATTTTTATTCTGATTCTCCTTTTTTAATGTTTACTGAATGATGTTTGCTGAATTTCTTGAGTCTGTAGTTTTTGTGTTCATTAATTATGCAAAATTTTTAGCCATTTCTTCCTCAAATATTTCCTCTGTATTATTCTTTTTCTCTTATCCTACTGGAACTCTATTATGTTAGACCATTTGATATTATATCGCAGATCTTGGATGCTAATTTTATTTATTTATGTGTAATTTTTTTCTCTTTGTATTTCAGTTTGCATTTATATTAACCTGTCTTCAATTTCACTGATATTTCCCCTCAGCTCCATCCAGTCTAAGTCCACTGAAACAGTTTTTTTTTTTATTATTGATATCTTATTCTTCATTTTTTAGAATGTCTTTCTGACTCTTTGTAGTTTTCATCTTCTGCTCATGAAGATTGTTCATCTTTTCCAATAGGACCCTTTAACTTATTTTTAATAATTGTTTTAAAATCCTCATCTGATGAGTTCAGCATCTTGTCCATCTCTGAGTATGATTTTATTGACTGCTTATTCTCTTAATAATACATAACATTTCTCTGCTTCTGTACATCTTATGATTTTTAAAAATTAAATGCTGGAATTCTTTAAAAAAAACAGTAGACTGAAATAAATAATATTTATCCCAGGAAAATGCATATCCCTTCCTTTTTCATGTTACCGGTGTTGCAATTGACTTAATCTTAAGCACTCAATCTGGTGTTTCTGGATTTTGTTGTTGCATTCAGTAGAATCAGCTCACCACAGACCTCAAATTATCTTATGAGGAGATCAGAACCTTCCCTTAAGTGGGGCTTGTGACCTGAGTGCCTGGAGGGTTTGTTTCAGTTTTTCCACCCTCATCTTTTCAACAGTCTCTGCGTACTTGCAATGTTGAGGAAGTAGTCTCTCTTAGCATTTCTGCCTGTTTCCTCTAGTACTCAGTCTATGATCCAGAATAGTTTGTGTTCTTTTCTCATTCCTGTTGCATTCTCAGCATTCAGTAGGTCTGGCGTTTTATGTTTTGGGCATAGGCAGTCTCTCTCAGCTTTCTTGTTCCATTCCTAATCTTTCTGACGAGTACTCAGCAAAAGTCCATGGAAAAGAATTGGTAGTTGGAAGCAGACCCGCCCACTCCTCCCTTTTTTTTTTTTGTCTGAAGCTCCAAAGGCTTCTAAATCCTTATGCCAGCCCATTTCTGGTCTTACAAAATTAAAGAAATAGTTGTGTCTTCCTTACCCGTGTCTATATTAGTTTCTGTCTCTTTCCACTGCTCTGCCAAAGATAAAAGCAGCCAAGGGTCTCTTTCCTCCTAAGAGAAAATTATAATTATCTGGATTTTATTAGATTATGTTTATTGGTGAGCTCAGTTATCAAATAGGCTTTAAAAATGTATGATTTTTTAGGTTATCCAGGTTTGTTTTATTTTTAGGGTGGGAGGGACATCCTCTTGAGATTTATGTCGTAGGTAGAAGCAAAAATCTTTCTTGGCTGAATCTTCATAATCTCCTTTTCCTTTGATTTTCTCTTTACCAAACTATTATTTCAACTCATGCTTTGTTTAGTAACAAACAAACACATTGACAACTATTTCTCGACCATTCATCTTTTTGTCTCTCTGGCTATAAATATTTATTCTCCCCACCCCTCACCAACTATAAAAATATTTCCTTGGTTTCTCCATTTATTTTTCCTTAGTCTTTTCTCAACCCACTAATATTTAGTTTCCAATATAGCCTCCACCAAGACTTTTCCTGTTTCTGTGACATACAATTGCCAAATCAATCACTTTTCAATTTGTATTTTATTTGACCTATTGCGTTCAAAATGTTTGAAACTTCCTGCTTTGCTGAACCTCCCTTATTGCTTGGTCTTATGACCTCTCTTACATCTCTAAGTTCTCCTTTTCAGTCTGTCTTTAGAATGCTGTTTTTCCTGGAACTCTTTCTTACCCAGACTTTTTTCATGCTTTACACATGTACTGTGAGCTATCTCATCCACGTTCAATAGATTCAGCTTTTAACTGAAAATGCAATTTATATCTTCAACCAAGATCTCTGTCCTACTCTCCAGAGCTGTATATTAAACTGCCTTTAAGACAGACCACTGGATGCTCCTTTTTCTTTCTCTCCTTCTGTATTCAAACCTCTTCCACTTTGATTCTTTATCTCATTGAAAATTACACCACCCTCTTTGTGGTTATCCAAACTTGAAACCTGGAAGTCATTCTTAATTCCTACCTTCTCCTTAATCAAATCAACTACTCAGTCCTATTCATTTATCTCCCATGCATTTCTCCAATCTCATTCCTCTTCTCTAACCTCATTGTCACATCCCACAACCTCTACCACTTGTTACCATGGCTATACCTTCTTTATCCATCTCTCTGTAGATTGGTCCTCCACACTGCTGCCATAGATTCTTTGTAAAATGGCAATCGGATCAGATCGCTTCCCTGTTTAAAACCTGTAATTGTTTCTTGTTCATTTTTAATACCTAGCACTTAAGAGACACTCAATAGTTTTGAAAGAATGAAAGGCAAAATTTAAAATTACATTGAAATATATTCAAGATCTTTTTTTCTCTAACCCCTCTCAACTTTTCCATCTTAATCTCCTATTTTTCTGCCTTCTGCCCTTCATACTCTAGCAATTATCAAATCTTTTATAGTTCCAGGAATAAGCCTCCTTGCTGTTGACATGTTGTTCCTTTTCTTCTGAGACATCTGCCTTGTTAACTTCTCCCAGTAAAACTCAAGTGGTCCTTTCCTTCGGTTCTAAACTGAGCTTTGTAGAAATCTCCATTCCAGCAATTAATTATCTGTTTGCTTATGGGTTAGACTCCCATAAATGATATACTCCTATAAGGGGAACTTTGTCTTTTCTACCTATTATCTCAGCATCTAGTAAATTGTTTGTTATACAGTAAAACCTTAAAAAAGTAAAAAAGAAAAGAATGTGTGTTCAAACCATGTTATGACATACTAAACCAGGAACTGGTTGTGACTTATAAAACCTGTGGGGTTGGGTTATTTCTTATTTATTAAAGATACTTTTTCTTGATTAGAAGAAAATCATTTAAACCTGGAAACACATTTAGAGATTCGATGATGAGAAGCAGAAGATGTTAGATATGTAATAACTTTTCTTTTTCTTTCATTTTTTTAAAATTTTATTTTCAGTTAGAGTTGACATTCAGTATTAGTTTATGTTAGTTTCAGGTATTTTCTGTTTCCATTGTGGGAGAGGTAATAGAGAAAGAAACTATTGAGAAAAGTTGTCTTTAGCCTAGCTGGATAGTGTGAGTTGAGTAGAAACAGGAAGGAATCTCATAGTCTATCATTAATGTAGTTCAGGCAGAAGGAGGAAGTTTTGCTGATTTTAGAGCTTGCCAGAAGGGTTTGGACAGTCTAGGGCGGATCAACACCTGAAGGCAGTATAAGTAAAAGAAAGTTCAGGGAATTAAAACACTAGAGAGAAGAATCAAGGATATGTCAGCAGTAACAGTAGCAGCTAACTTGATGAGAGGTACTTTTCAGTTTTTTAAATTTAGCTTTTAAAAAATATCTTGTTACATTTATGTAACAAATAGAATAACCAAACAGATTAATTATTGACCTTGTGATTTTAGCTATTTTTTTTTATGAAACACATATGCAGATGGATTGTGAATGGTAGTTCTTCTGAGATCTGTTTCCTTGGACGGTATTATTGCTCGTCTTTCTCCATCTTCAGTGCACTACCTGAGACAATGATAAGTGACTCATCCCAGGTTTGGTTCGTGGAAGGGAATGGCTCATCTCTGGAGGCTGCCTTAATATTTCCAGATTGAAGAAAGATATGACTTAACTAGGAAAGTAGGAAAGCATGTGGGGATCAGTCATAATACCTTTAGGTAAAACAATTGAAGACATTTAACCTATTGTTTTTAAAATTAGAAGCCAGACAACTGGGCTTTCTGCCATGTGATAAAACATAAGAAAAAAATTAACAAGTTACAAAATAATGTATTTGACGGGGAAACCTGCTATCTCTTGTTCCACTTGTATGATCTTAAGCAAGTTATCTGAACCTTCTGTGGCTCAGTGTTCTGTAAAACAATGGAAATTATACTTGCCTTTCTTCATGTTGTGAAAGAAAAACTTGATAAAGTAGATGGATGTTTTTTAAGAATTTAAAATGCGACATCAAAATAAGTTATTATAATTGTGATATTTTTATTTTTACAGTACAGCTTCTGGACACACCCAGCTATCTCTTAGGTGGAGTTCTTAGAATGATATTTGGTCGTATGATATGGAATAGTAAGTCAGAGGTATGACATGTAGGTGAGAGCACAGGCTCTGGGATGGACAAACTGGAGTTTGAATTCTAGCTATACTGTTTCCTATTGTGTGACCTTGGGTAAGTTGTCTTCTCTATGCCTCAACTTTTTGTTTTCAGTCTGTAAAATGGAAATAATAATAGTGCCCACCTCATATGTTGATGCGAGGTCTATGTTAAAACAAAATAATAAATTAAATAATTTAGATAAACCCTTAATAGAGTGCCTGGGTCATTTTAAGCATGAGATAAAGATTGACTTTGAGAAGTAAAATACCCCAACTTCTCTGGATGAATGGCTGGGACCTTGACAATGAGTTCTGAAAAGAACCGTTGCTTTGGTGAGTACAAATTTTGTAGAGCCAAGCAACTTCTTTTTCTTTATGTAAGACTGGTAGATCCATAAGAAGTCCCCATTAAGTTCAGTTTTCTCAACAGTTTTCATTTCTCAAACTGAAAACACTGCCAAACTCTGAACATAATTGTTCCCTAGCCAGGAAAAGCCCAGAATGGATAAGTGGGCTAGCATGATAAGATGTTCAGAGAACATTGTAGGCAATAGTAAAGGCTTCATTCATTCATTCATTCATTTATTCATAACCCTGTACTCATCTTACTAGATAAAAACAAAGAAAATAAATGGTAAAGTGACAAAATGGCTGACATATATGCATGTATATGTGTATATATATAGTCTTTATATATGTATTTATATATAGTCTTTTATATATGTGTATTTATCTGTATATGTTTATATATGTAAATATACATATATGTGTATGCATATATACATGCATAAAATTCAATATTCCATGGTGCTACAAATGATAGAAATTATGTGTAATTATATTAAACATGGATATTATTTAGTAAGTATCATGATCTAAATACTTTATATGTGTTGACTGATTCATTGTCTACATTATAAGATAAATATTACCACTTCCATTTTACAGATGAGGAAACAAGGAGTCATAGATGTTAAGTAACTTGCCTAAGGTCATACACTACTAAGAGAAGACTATAATTTGAACCTAATTGACCTAGCTATAGCACTCACACTGTGAAGCAGTAGAACTAAACTCAGTTAGTTGCTAGAGAAAAATAAGTGATGAAACAAATTCATACTGAGATACAGAAGAATAGTTTAATATTTGATAAACTCAAATCTCTACCAAGTGAAATTTCTGGCAATTTAACAAATGAAGATTAATAAAGTAGGGAATCTGAATTATTGTTTTAAATGTTAATGCACTTACTGTCTCAAAAGGATGATCAATAAAGTTAGATTAATTATTCCTGGAAAAAACACAAAAATGGACATTCCATTTTCTATGATTTCATGGGTCTAGATCAAATGAGATTATCACATAGAGAATTGCGACCAAAATAAAGAATTGCAGTGCATTTGCATGATAATTTTGTTTAGTGCCTTCGGTTTAGATTATTCAAATACACATGCCCAGGTATGTAATTTTTAAAGAAATGGGGGATTGACGAGAAAATGCAAGACAGTGCCATAAGTTAACGAGTGGCCATTCACAATTAAAGCCATTGGAAGATAACCTTATTCAATAGCCTAGAGAAATATATTAATTAAGGAGTAGAAACTAAAAGTAGTTTGTCAAATACTTTTTTGAATCCAAAATATGTAGCAAATTTTGAAAGGAATTAGCTTAAAGTTAGCCATATAGAATTTAGGGTAAAGTAAGAAAGAAAGGAGAAATAAAATAAGGCCAGAACTGTAGAACTGTGGCATGTGGCTCCATAGAACATGGATTTATTTTCTTACAGAGTGAGTGTCCTCTTTAATAAATGACCCACTGCAGTAAAGCCAAGAAATCACAATATGAGAGCCATCTAGAATCTTTTATAATTCTCCTCAGGGCCAACTTTAATCCACTGAATTGACTAAAGGTCTTATTCTAACATTGTTTAGCACTCAGTATGTTGTCAAACAGTGAACGGACACCGAAATCATAAATGAACAAATAAATAAATGAATGATTTTTGGTTGCTAAAATTCAATGTGATGTTTTTTCTTATTCATGTTTCAAATGTCTCGTATTTTTGGACATCATAGGTCAGCTGTTTAATTTCTGAGGGTTGGCCTCAGCTTCCTGAACATAAGGGTTGTGTGGGGAAAGGGTGAGCACCCCCCAAAATACTTCAATTCCAGAAACAATATTACTCATCTTATAATTTTTTATAAGGATCAAAAATATGCATTTCTTTTCTGTTATTAAAGTAGCTTTTTCAGTTTTCCTTGTGGGACCTGCTCCTATCCCTTTCCTCTTTCTTCTTTCTTCTTAAAATGTCATTTACTTTTTTTTAGCAGGTTGTAATGATCATAGCTACCTATAAAATTTTTGAATGACTTGAGGTATCATCATGTTTGTCATTAATGTATAATTTTGAAGGACTTGTTGCTGAATGATGAAAATTAAAAATGCAGAAGCAGGAATTTTAAGAATGAGAAAGGGTGCGTTGGCAGAAAGGTGGATTCTGATCTGAAGCCCATACTGTGCAGTTTAGAATCCCCCTGAAATGACCTCAGAAGATACTGTTTTTCTAAAAATCTTAACTATAAAAGAAATATATAAATATCTGATCTTTTCAGGATTTTTCCTAGGTGACTATAGGAAAACATTATAATTTGTCATATGTGCATTCTTTTAAATATAAAAAAAATGTTTTCTTGCTGAACAGTTGTGCAAATATTAACATAATGTTTCTTATTAAAGGAGTTCAGTGACTACCAAATAACAAGTGTCAAGCATAAGCTACTTTAACAGAATTTTAGCTACTCTCCCTACTTCCGTTCTCTCTTTATTCCAATTCATTCCAGAATTTGTGGTTAAGGTATGACTGATAATTTCACTTCCTCAGTCAAAACTTTAAATAGCTTCCCATAAATATTCCCTGCTCAGGTAATTATTTTCTGAGGGAAGCATCATGGTGTAGTGGACAAACTTGGGTTTTACAGTTAGAGAGCAATGGATTCAAATAGACTATGTCTTATGACATATTGAGTCGCAGTTCAATTAATCTTTCAGAGTATTCATTTTCAATAAAATGAGGATAATAATTCTTATCAAATAATGTTGCCAGAACTATTATGTGTAATTAAAGAGCATGGTTCAATAATTGGTATTAAAATAATAAAAAAGAAAAAATTATACAATTATAAATTTAAAGACCGCCCTCATACTCTTTTCTCATTTAGAGTGAGAAGCTTTATTTCAGAAAATACACAATTTTTTTGTAGTGAAGAAAACCACATAGTAAATGGCTTTTTGATATCTAAAATATATATTTTTTTCCTATTGCTGCTACCTCCTTTTGGTTCCAATATACTCAAAGTATTTAGTGTGGATTGGAATTTCTGTCATCAAACTTAATATTTGTTAAATATTAAAAAAGAAAATTCACACAAATATGAAGAATTCATATTTTAAAATTCCACTTAAAAAAATATATGTCCTGCAAAAGACTTATTACAAGCTCATAGATGTTTTCTGAAAGAAAACTGAGGCATTGAATCTTTGACTTTTTTTTTTTTTTTTTAGTTTAGGTAAAAAAAATATACTAGCTATGACTCAATCTCATTTTACTGTTCAATAAGGCTTTATAGATATAATAAATTTGTTAGGGTGATGAAGAGCTTTTAAAGTGTTACTGTAACCACTAGATGATGATTTTACATCTGTTTAATTTTCCATTTCTTTCACAAGAAGGCGATATCTATGAAGAATATTCAATCAGAGTCCATGCATAGGAGACTCTGGCATCTAATCCTTCCCTCTTGAAATTCATATTAAAAAAAATATTTAAAAGTGCACCAGTAGGTTTTCTAGCTTCATTTTTCCTCTCTTGGGTCAATTCAATAAATAGAACTAATACACCAGGATTGTTAGAGAAATATGAAAAAGAGAATTATACCTTTAAGAAATTATGCTTAAAGATGATGAATTTTAGGGTAATAATCATGAAGTAATGTTGTTTGGGACTCCTTGACCCAACATTCTACTCTGACAACATCAAATTCATTTTTTAATATTATGAAATGTTAAGTCAGAAATAAAATTTGCAAATTTTTTCTCATGGTTCCCTTGGCTAGATCTAGAAGCACCCTGTAAAGAAAGTCACTATGGTTGCCAGTCTGTTATGAAAGGCTATTTTCTGATAGCAGTTTCATAATAAGAGACTACTGGACATCTCAGTGGACAGGCCTCAGAATAAGGGTAACTCATAAATGATTTTTGCAAGTCACGCCTGACATACTGACTGGGTCAGATGTACCATAGACATTCCTCCTGGTGATGTTAGCCTGTTCTCTTATTCCTTGTACTGCCAGTAATATGGAAGTTGATTTAAAAGTGCTGATTGGATTCAAGATAAATATATTTGGCTGGAATACATCAGAGATAATATTGTATGCTCCATATTTTGATATACCAAGAGGTAAATAATATCTAATTGTTGCATAATTTATGGTGCTAAAATTGATCATTGGTTTAGTGTGATAGTAGCTTGATCTATCTATTGTTTCCCCTTGAGACAAAAAAAAAAAAGAATCTGTGTCATATTATTTTGGCATCAAATGATATTCATTTCCTCAACAATTATTCACTTTTAAGGGTCATTATATCAATTGATAATCTTTGCCTGAAGCAATAATTTCATTAAGGATTGCAATATTATGGATTTATATTCTAGTATTTTATGTAAATTTATTAGATATAATTCTTCTGTAATGTAGACCTTTTCTTGACCAACTATGGTTATTTTGTTGCCCTAAAACAGTTTCTGGTAAAAAGACAGGATACACATAGGAGCAATTTTAATGGTATTAGGTTATTGGTAGACACTTTTTTCTAGTTGAAAGACACAAAGCATGATTTTATACTTAACATCAGAAACACTTTTTTCCTCATGACTGTGAAGTATAGTTCAATAAAGCAGTTATTAAAAATAGCTTAAAGTAAATAAATTCAGGGAATTTGCTAGTTATGAAAGCTTTCATGAGTTTGTAAAGAGGTGTACTCATCATTCCTCAGGTCTTATATCTACTCTGATTACACCAAATATTTGTTTCATTTTGGATTTTATATTTTTTAGAATTATATAACACTTTTCTTAACCCATTTCCCCCCTCATATTTCCCTATGTATCAATAGAAAACCCATTTTTATAAGGAATGTGACTCTCATTAGTTTTGAGTAGAAAGTAATATAGAATGAAAAGGCAAATTTTAGATAATGTTCATTGTTTCATGATAATTTTAAACATTATCTTCACTTCTATATTTGAAGGTCACAGATTTTTTGTTTGTTTGTTTGTTTGTTTAGAGATTTTGATGTTTTTTCTCTTTTTAAGTAGAAGATATAAAAGGTAAAAAGACAAAATATCGTGCAACCAATACGTGGCAATCAGGCCACTAAGGATGATCTGTACAAGGAGAAAGAATTGAGTTTTTTTTTCATTGACCATACTGTGTCTTCACTCCTCACTTTGGTATTTGAAAACATAATATGGAGTTTAAAGTACGTAAACATTTTTACAGATTTCATCTGCCAAGATTAAACTTTTTTCCAAGGTATTCTTGCATATTATTAATTAGCTTGGTGTCTACAGGTTAATCTTTCAATCTAAGTCACTTTCTAAATGCTGTATTTCAAGTGAATTGTTTTGCCTTTCCAAGGATAGTTCTAGTATTATCTATGATTTTTTGACTTTAACTTTTTATTCTAGTGACATATTTACATTTTCAATCATCATAGTAGAATATTAATTATATCATACATGCATATTCGGGATATATATGTTTATGATTGACATTTGTCAAAGTTATTGGTACTTGTATACTTAAACGTGTAATTTTTTTGAGGAACTAAAAATTAAAATAGCTGTATCACCAGAGAGAGCATTTATACATAGAAATGTAGAACATCACACATTCTCATGCATGATTTTACTTAAATATAATGTTTATATTGCCTGGCATGGTTCACATAAATTTTTAGTTTTTAGAAGAAAATTGAAAAATTGACGTTAAATCCAAAGGCAATTTTAATATTACTGTTTTGATATCTCTGAGGTTTATAAACTTGATATATGGCATTCCAGTGTAGAGATGATTTTCCATGTAAACTTAGGTTATTGTTATTTCTAAATATGTAATTGCAGTGTGGCAATGATTTTCCATATGGTATGTTTGTGTATTAACCATTGTTTTTTAATAAACAGAGTTGGTTCAAGTCATGTAATATATAGTAATACAATATAATACTTAGAATACATTGTTGTACAGATTAGGAATGTGTGCTTTGGAAGTCATCTCTCTAGGCTTGATATACCTTGCCGTTACTCAGTTTTCTTGCTTGTAAAATGAGAATGATTACATCTATATGAAATAGTTAATGTGAGGATTCAGAGGATTGTTACATGTAAAGTCTTTAGATTAGTGTGTAATACATTAAAGGTACCCAACGAATATTAGCTAAAGTTAAATTATGTCCCTCATTTCTTCTCTCTTTCCTATGTTAGCCATTATCACAGGCAAGAAGATCATGAGTTTGAATAATGGAATGCAAGTAAAGCATTCAATTGTAGATAAAATGAAAAATAGACATTTACACAGTTTGCAGAATCAAATTGGTTCTTTGGTGACTTTTATTACTTGTCAATAAAGAAGATTGAGGAACCAGAAATAGTTTTTAAAAATTTATAAATATTTATAGAAAATCTAGCAACATTTGTAGTATTTATCTTTTAAAAAATTTTTATAATTTTTTTATTTTTTATTTTTTTAAAATAGAAGCATTTAAAACAATCTTGCCTTCCTTGTGTAATTTCTCTATACTTATCTTAGAAAAAGTGATCCATGCTAAGGAAATCAAAAGGGATAATTTTGGAAAATCAGTTTAAATTCTTTAGTGATAGCTAGTTAGAAATATTTTGAATTTTATTTAGATATTTGATGAATAAGTAGATCATTACTATCTTAATTTCTGGTTTATCAACAAAAATTACTGATAATTTTTATCAAATTATTCTCTGTGTAATCCATAGTCATAACAAACTATCATTTATTTAGACTAATAAGATATAGTGGAAAGTTTGGATTGTAAAATATTTTGAAACAAATTTTATGAAAGAGAAGAATTATTTTTATGTAAAAGAAATATGACTAAAACTGCATAAAATAATTGTTACATAATAAAGTTTTGTGATAAAATCTTTTTAAATGAAGAAATAAATTTTAATAAGTTCAGTTACTGTTAATAATAGTTGATGTTTCTCAGGTACTTGAGATTTGAAAAAAGTTGACTCTATGAAGAAGTCCATTTTCTTTGCAAATCATTCTTGCTCTATTCGATCTATTTTTAGAAAATGACTAGTGCAAAGGATACTTTCATAAAATTTAATAATGTTTTACTGTTTAGCTTTTTCTATTCATTTCCAAAGGACTATATACATTCGTTGATCTAAGCCTTAATTGTTTTCACAAGGATATTGGTTATTTTTGTAACAGAAAGTATGTGGTATCAAATGAGTAAAAAATACTGTCACACTGTGAATGTAACCTATAGGAAGCCAATGTGACTATGTGAAGTACCAATAACACAAGTTAAGAATTGAGTTTAGGACCCACAGAGAGCTGACTCCAGTCTCCATCATATACTGTAACCTTGGGTGATAATAGCCTTAAGCTCTCTAATCCTTAATTTACCCATCTGTAAAATAAGTGTGACACTAATAGGGCCATTGTGAGGATTAAATGACATAATGCCCACAAAAGTGCCTAGAAGTGTCTCTCAGGGTGGCTTCATTAATTTTCATCACTTAAATTCCATCTTGTTGGTGACATCCAGAGGCTTTGATTCTTCTCCTACTGTCAGACTCCTGTTTCAGTCCTACTTACTATTATCATGTGGGTATCAAAGAAACAGCTCAAATGAACATGTCCTATATGGAAGCTTAAATTTTGTTCCTCAAAATCCTGTTCACATTACCTATCCCATCTTTCCTATCTCAATAAATGCCACCACAGATCATCAATATACTTAGGCCAGAAACTTGAAATTCATCTTGGATCTCTATTTTCCCTTATCTTCCTCATCTAATTAATCAGCAAAACTTTATAGTTCAGTTAAGTGGTTCACCTTACAGCTTGCTTTATGTGCCCCATTTTCTCCTTGGTAAGCTTACTAGCCTAAATCCACTGTATTCTCTGCAAAAGAGGTTGGACTGTGAAGACTCATCTATAGGGCTCCAGTGCCCTCTGGCTTCTGAGTGATTTCTATGAAAGGGGAGTCTTGATATGGGTTAGGAGGGAGGGAAGAGAGAAGTCATGTGATAGCTCCTCCCTTCCCATGAGACGAAGGCTGCATTGAGCTGGCTCTATCCCTCTATCCAGCCACGGTAACTGTCCTACTCAAGGTAGAAGACTTTACATGACTCTCTTTCCAGAGTCTGGTGAATACTCTCTCTCCTCATCCCTTCAAGCCTAGGAGTGGAAACAGCCTATCTGTAAATCTACAGCTTTGTAATAATACTTTCGTAAATATATCTTCCTCCTGGAATTATCTGATTTTGAGAATGCATCTGTTTCTACTGGGACACTCATTGATGCAAACCCTAAACTTGGGCTTTTTTCATGTGATTAACTACAACAAAGCATCCATTTTATTCTAATCAGTAATGTCACACCTACTGTGTTGGCACTATGGAGCACGGCCTCTTAGAGTTTTAATTGGAAGCATGGAACCCCTCTGTTCCTGAATTTCTCCTCAAAATTCTGCAACTTTTGCAGGATTTCTGCTTTAGAGAGGAAGGGTTGGGGTGGGGAGAAGCCACAAAATGTGTATAATTGACTCCTTGCTTCCCTTTCTTTTATTTCCTTCTTATTTGCAATTCACTGGGAACAAAAGGGGGAAGATTTTCTACTTCCTCCTTCTTTCTGATTGTAACTTCTTTCTAATGCCTTTCCACACTGTGAAGGTGTGTCCTGTTTGTCATTATCTGGAGTTAAAATAGCTGGATTTTGCTGAGAAACATAATTTATAAGAGAGGAATAAATAAACATGCATTTAATATTTTCAAAATTTCATCATCATTTATATATGAATGATTAGACAATATCACTTATTTCCTTAAACCCTTTACTGGCTTCCCTATGGCACATAACACATAGATTTGTTAACATTACCTGCAGGTCCAGTGAGATCAGGTTCTTGCTTATGTTTCTAATTCAATTTCCCAATATTCTCCCCTGGTGACTGTACTTAAGTCACACTAATCTTCTTTAGGGTTTGTTTGTTTGTTTTTAATATGCAAAACTATGTCCTACTTCAGGACCTTTGTACATGCTATTCTCTCTGCCTGGAAAAATGAATTTTTCCCACTCTATGCATGGCTAAAATGTTTTTTTCCCTAAGCTTTCATTTTAAAATTCACTTTTTCCTTACCACTTTTCCCCACAACCTTGTCCCTTAAAATTATTCTCTATAGTATTTCTTGGATTGTTTCCTCCATTGTGTTTACCATCTTTGCCATTGTTCTACTCATGTTTCAAGTGTATCAAGTGTATTATTTATCATGTCCACCAGAAAGAAGGCTTTTAATATCAGATATAGTATTTATTTATTTATTTATTCATTTCTTTCTTTCTTTCTTTATTTATTTATTTTTGTATACCACTGTATCCCTGGCTTCTAGTGTGGTAGAGGAGTCAGAGCTCACTTCTCTTCCCATAATAGGTAAGAGACTTTCCAGTGTCACAGCTGTTGTGGCACGGACCACTGGCCCTGGTCGGTCATTCTCCTTATGGCCCACCAACCAATCAAAATACACTTTCCTTATACAGAAACGACATGCAAGTATGTAACTGTGAGGAAGTGTAAGACGTGTATAAAAGAAAAAGCCCCACTGTGATCGGGGCTCAGCCTTTGGATGTGAATCTGTGAATCTGCTGAGCCGGTGCCAGCAGCAATAAATGCTATTTCTTGCTTATTGCCTCAGTGTTCCATTTCTCTGAATATCCTGTAACACTAGAACAGTGTCTGGCATAAAGCAAACATACAATAAATATTTGTAGAAAATAGATTGAATGAAGTATAATAGTATGGTATAAATACTCAATAAATATGGATTAGCACTGTTATAAAATTTTACTCTAATTAATATGTGATAAACTTGAAAATATCTACTGAATAGAATCAGAATGTTTTATTTGATTTCAAATACCTATTTTAAAGGATCCTTTGCCAGAATTTTATTAAGATATTTATTTAGCCAAGCCAAGCCCACTATATAACAATATATGACATCAATTGCTGACATAAACCTGACAGGGTTTCTCCTCTATATCAGTGTTACAGTCTTTTGAATTTTCTATATTTTTTCATGGATATCCGTGGAAGCTTTCTAATTGAAATCTTTCATCTCTCAATGTGGAGTAAGCAAGCTGCCCTATGTAAGCAGCTTATAGAGAGGCCCACATAGTGAGAAACCAAAGCTTCTGGCCAATAGCAAGGAACTGAGACCTACTCGCAAACATGTGACTGAGCTTGGAAACAGATCCTCCAGCTTCAGCTGATCCTTGAGATGACTGCAGCCCTACCTGACAGCTTGATTGCAGCCTCATGGGAGACCTGAGCCAGGAGAATCTAGTTAACTGGCTTCTGGGCTTTTGATCCTTAGAAACTGCATGAGTTAATAAATGTTTGATCTTTTAAGCTGGTTAAATTTTGGGATAATTTGTTATAGAGCAATAGATCACTAATACGGATTTTGGTACTTGGAAGTGAAGTGTTGCCATAACAAAAATATAAAATGCGAGTGGCATTGACACTGTGCAATGCACTTTAAGGAGAGTGTTAGTGAAGGCTAAAGGACCTTGAAGATGTTACTAGAAACCTCGTGACCTTTGAGAAGGATGTGAAGTGAGGGTTTGTAGGAAAGTGAGGAAAATCTTATTGGTAACTGGAGAAAGGAAAATCTTTATTAAGGAATGTCAGAGAGTTTAGCAACATCGTTGCCAGTATTTATATTTAAAGAAATATGTACAGAAGGAACTGTGTGATCCAGCCTAGGAGTTTTCTAACTAGAGAATTGTGAGTGTTGCCTGGCTTCTTCCTGCTGCTTATTGTAAAATGTGAGAGGAGAGAGATAAATTAAAGGCAGAACTGTTAAGTAAAATGAGTCATGACTTGATCTTTTGTTAAGGCTTCAGAAATATCAAAGGCAATACTCTCAAAATACTATTCACTCAGACAAAAGTTACTCTAAAGAGATTAAGGGTATGCTTTACAGTTCCTCTGAATCATAATGGGATTTCTAGGGGGCTTAAGGTCATCACCCCTCATCCTGCCAGTGAAAACCTGTGGTAGAGAAAGTGTTATCTTGAAGAGATTTATGAGATTGGTTTTTGTCTAATGAAGCCAACTCAAATAAGATTCAAAGAAGTCATACAAAGTTTTAAAAAGAATGATATAAGCAGAAACATCACCTGCTTGGACCAAAGGGGACAGAGAAAGAACAAAATGAAAGGAGGCCTTTGGATTCTCAAATTCTCTTGGCAAGTAGCAGGCTGAGAAAACTGTTTAGCTGTAAATATGTGCTACCTTTCATGAAAAAAGGAAGGAAGATTCAGAGGGTGGAACCAATAGTCCAGAGGACAGAGCCAAGGGCTGTGGAGGATCATTCTCAGATTCTAAGGCTTAATCAAGGAACTGCTAACATTTGCTTGCCTAGATTTCATAATTGCTATGGACTCATGATCCTGACTTCTTGTTATTAAAACCTTGGTGTAGTTCCCTCCCACATTGTACCACAGTTGATCTGTGTGACCAGTATCATACAGTAGCAATGATGGTATGTAATTTCCAAGATTAGATTACTAAGGAATGCATCTTTCAACTTCTCTCTCATTCCTTATCATTTACTGTCACTAAATTTGTTGATATTTGCTTATGTGATACCCTTTCAGAATATTTGGAGGAGTATTATTAATATGGTTACTATACATTATAGTTTCCATAAGATAGTTCTGGGTTATGCCTATTGTTCTTGAATAATTAAAATTTCCCTTTTACTCCTAAAATCTCCTGGATTGGATGATAAATTATATTATCACCGCTGGGGTGATATGAAATCCGGCATTGCCCCAGCAGCGTAGGGGAGAAGGAAGAGGTGGAGGACCGTGGTGGTGCGTGTTGTCCTTCGGTTCTTTCCCACTGACACAACAAAGAATTACAGTTCGGTGAGATTTAGAAAAAGAAGATTTATTGAAAGTACATTGTAGAAGGACATGGGCCACGCTAGGGAAGGCTGCAGCCCTGTGGAATTTAAGAGGTGAAGAGATAAGATAATACACCCCAAAGGGAGGGCTGAGTTTTTAGTAAGGAGAGCTGTAACAATGCAGAAGTGAGAAGGTCTGTTTATATTGGGGGCATGACGTGAAGTCCTAGTTGATCCATATGTGAGGTCACCTGGACTGACCGTTGGCTGCTATATAACGCTTTGCCTACTGCACATGTGTTCACCCAGAATTCAGACTGTTATAATTAGATTCATGGACTTCCAGGCATAGTCATGATATTATAATGATGGTATAATGAGGCTGAAGTTATGGGCAGTACTTTCTGCGCATGCCCTCGTAGCTGGTTTAGCCAGCAGCTTTTATGGCCTTTGTGCTCTAGGATTTGGGATAATTTATAACCCCTAAAAGGTAGATATTTCTGGGAGGTCCTTAAGGAAGGTCTTAAAGGGAAGTTTCTGTGGTTACAGAGCCGGGCCTTTGCTCCTGTTGCTCATGACTGACTACTTACCTAACAATATAATATATAATCACAATTATTATTAACATTTTTAGCATCCTACACATCTAACCATATATCCATTTACATTTTCTTAAACTGTTCTTTTATGTGATATGTGTGCATGTGCCTATGTGTGTGGGTTGGGGAGGGAGATAGAGAGAAATGGAGAAAAAGAGGCAAAGAAAGCTCTGTTGGTATCCACTAAACATTTCTCTTCCTTTTAAAATGTTATTTACTATTTTTATACCTTTCAAGCCCAAAAATAACTAAGCAGAGTGAGGAAAGTCAGATTCCATAACAAGGAGGCTGCTAAAGACAGTTCCTATGTTCTCATTTGTCTCCTAGAACCTTAACCTATAAGGGTCTGCATATCCTGGTCTTAGAAAAGTCAACTTTTAAATAGACATATCAAGTGTATTTTGAATCAAGTTAATTTTATTTGTTTTCTTTCATGCAGGATTTGAAATTTGAGGAGAAAGAACTCAATCAATACATTCCTATGTCATGCCTAAAGACTGACAAAACATTTGAGAAGTATGTTCCTTAATGGTAGATTTAGTGTATTTTATTTTATTTTGTTTGTTTTGCTGTGGATTAAATATGGGCCAATTAAGGTGACAGTCACCCCTAGTTTGATTCACCTGAGGGATCAGGTTTCCTTCTGGGATTTATTTGTGCCCCTTCATCCAAATATAACAGTTTGGGGATGGGCATTATAGTAATGGTAGTACAGCTGGGAGCCATGTCTTATTTATGTCTCGAAAATACCTAAATTCTTGGTCCTTTGTAGGAACTTCCAAGATTTGGATGTGGAAGTCGCTGCTCTTCCATCCCACTCTAGCAGATGCAGTAGTAATGCGTGTAGGTTCAGAAGGATTAAATGGTCTCACTTTGAACCTTAAGCTTTATCCTTTATGACTTTGTGAGCTCGATCAAGATATTCAACAATCCTTAGCATCAGTTTCTCTTCGGTTGAACAGGAATAATAATACTTTGTTGGATTACTTTAAGGGTTAAATGAGATAATAAATATAAGGTATTTAAAATTTTACTTTCAGCATGCTAAACATTCAATAAATACTAGTTAAAACTGTATATCAGTGATTCTCAACAGGGATCAATTTTGCCCTTAGGGGACATTTGGCAATGTCTGGAGACATTTTTGATTGAGATGACTGGGACTAAGGAGGGGTCTGTTAAAGGTGTCTATTGGCAGAGGCCAGAGATCTTAGTAAACATTCTGCAAAGCACAGACCAGCCCCTACAGAAAAAGAATTACGTGATTCAAAATGTCAATACTGCAAAGGTAGGAAACCCGATTGTACATCAATTCTGTTTATTTATCACCATTTTACTTGGCCTCTAGTCCTGCTAGCAGTAAAAATATGGCATCGACTGGAGTGGGACCTATCTCTCTGTGAAGTCTATTCAGTGCCTGAGAGAATCGGCCAAGTGGAAGGATTATATATTGCTGAGGTGTCATTTTAAAGCTCAAGGTAGAGATCAGTGAGATGTTGAAGAGCATGTCTCCTGTGTCCAACATTTCTAGTGATAGAATTTTGTACAGGAAAATGGCCTGAGAGGTTTACAAGACGTGATATGCAAGAGAGTTAATTATAGGCTAACTTATAATAGTGAAAATTGGAACCAACCTAAACATTCAATAATAAGCAATTATTTAAATAAATTATGGTAGAACCTTAGAATTAAAAACTAGGTCATCACTACAAATTATGTTATAGAAAAAAAAAATCTCATTGAAAATAACCATAATATACAAAGTGGAAAATACAGGTTATAAAATAATATTTATAACATTAGCCTCATTCTGTGAAGGAAAAAAAAAAAAGTGTGTCTTGCTATTCAGCTGTGAAGAATAAGTATATAAGTATAATATAGGAGGAGAAAAAAAAATAATATGCCATAGGACCTAATTCCAAAGTGAGCTGATGTTGGATTTGGCTCTTGGGTTAGGGTATGGCTGCTCCAAGAGGACATAGATCGTAAACAAATCGTAAGGTTTATCTCTAGGTTCTTGGTATTATGTCAAAGCTGTGTATTAACTTTTAGATGTGCATTGTGTTCCTTTTTAACTGGGGAAGGTATTTTTAGAAAATCTTTAATTATAAAGAATTAGAATTACAACCAAGGACCTTGTCTGTTTGTGTTTTCCCCCCTTAGGATGATAATCATGAATTCAGCATTTAATTATTTAGATTAAGTTTTAGGATATTTCATTGAGTACCTTACAGTTCTTGCCAAGGGAACAAAGAAAGAAACTGAGGAAACCATCTCACTGTGGTTAACATAATATGTTTATGTTTACTAATGAAATCTGTTTACCTTCATAACTGTATAATAGGGCCATTAAAGACAATAGATACAGTAGTTTAAAAGTAATAAAATTTACAACAAAGTGTATTTAATTTGAAATTGAATTGCCAGCAAATGGGTGTCCTAATGAACCCTTGTGTCAATGTAGCTCTAACCAAATTAAGGGAAATCATTTCTATCACAGGAAACTAAATCAGCTGTGAGATCCAAAAAGGCCATTCCTCTGGTGTGTGTGTGTGGGGGGGGGAGGCAGGGGAGGGTACAGTCATTGTCACAGATGGCCCTGCTCATGGAATTAAGCTTAAATCAGGAGAAGTGAAATACAAGATCCTTTTTAATTCAAATGAATTTGGGAAAGCAGGCACATGCTTTTAGGATTTGTGAAGCTATAAAGCAAAACAAACAAATCTCAAATAAAGTGGAGAAAAAAATAAAAAGCCTGGAGAACATTGTGAAGGTAGAAATAGATCTCGATCTCTGGCCACTGCGTTAAAAAAGGAAAAGTTTATATTATATCAGCTATTCATCTATTTAAATGTCCCCCCACCCCAAATGTCTCTAATAATTTATAAGATTGAAGGGGTGGGGTAGAAAATGAAGTGGCAGCAAGTTTTAACAAATATTTGATCTCTTGATAATTTCTGTAACAAGCCATATTTTAATTGTTGGGAGATCAGTAGCTAATATAGTGAGTCCTGTATTTATAGGGTCACATTTCCAAAGCTGCTCACTTCCCTGACTTTAATCAACTGCAGCATCTGTATTGTGCCATTCATCTAATTCCCAGTTAATCTGACAAAATATTTAAGGAAAACATCAAATTGTGCTGTGGTTCCAAAGGCCAACATTTTCATTATATCCCATTGTCAATTTCTCTTTCTTTTATCTCCCTTCTTCTTATAACCACTGCAGAGCTCCAAGTCAACCAATAATTGTGGACCTAAATGTTTGTAAAGAGGACAGCGCAGCCAAGCTTGCTACTCTCACAGAAGTAACTCATGAATCAAAGGGAGCAGCAGGACCTTGCTGGAAGGTGAGACTCTCAAGACTTTCTTTTTCTCAGATGCAAAATATTAAATGATGAGGTCAATTGTATCGACTCGCTTTCCTGTTGTGCTTTTCCTCTTGTAGGGCCCTTCAGAGAAACAGATTTTTAGTAGGTCTTAATAAATATTTTGCGGAGAAATTTATGATAAAACAGAATGGCTAAGACTCTCAAGTGTGAAGCTATTGGAATTCCTCAAAACTGTTTCCCTTGTACTGGGCTGGGTTCTCTCTCACTAGACAATGAGGCAGGCCTGCCACCATGCAAATGAGACAAGGCTTGAGATTTGATGAATCTTCTATCTCCTTTTCCTACTCGTTTAACACTTGCTTTGAGGAAGGTTGTAAATGCAAGAGAGATTGTGGTATAATTCCTCAGACTGGCATTTCTGCCCCCTAGTCACTATTCGATTATCTTCCAAATTGCTGTGTTTCAGAGAGATAAAGATTTTTTATGGCTTGCTGACTTGAAACAACCACAAGAGCCAGCAAAGAGATGGCTAAGCGGCCATGCATAGTAATTCCACTGGTAAATGACAAAATCTTTGTTTGTATGACATTTCCAAAATTACTACAGAAGATGAATCTAAAATACAAAATGTCACATTTGGCATGCAAAACTATCACAATATATTTCAGTATAAAATTCATAGAGGCGTTTAATTTAGAATGTGTTTAATAACTCAGTCTGCCTGCATCAGTAATCCTGCCTTGAGGTTTAAAGAGATTGTCTTACTTATTCAGATGGTGTTAATTTTTAAAATATTTTTGGAAACCAAAATATTAAGGTTAAGTCTTTATTGTTAATTAAGATTTTCTAATTAAACCAAAAATAATTGTTATTCTGATTAGTTTTTAAGTATGACTTGTATGAAAAAACAAAAGAAGTTTAACAAATTTCACTATTTATTTAACTGGGATTTGATTCCAGAAGCATACTATCTATATGGAAAAATATATTATCTTTCACAAAATAAAGTCTAGGCAGGATTAAAAAGTGCTTACTGTTGGCTGCAGATTAATGAGAGGTGCTACCAACTTGGGCAGCCAAGAGAGTAACCTGCTTCCAAAAATGACATTATTTTTGCTTAAAGCACAATGTAATAGAGAATTCTTCAAAGTCAAATTATTTGAAAGATTGTTAGGGACTTGGAAGTATAGAAAACGTGACTTAATGGCATTTGAGTTATAAATTTTTGTTTAATCTGAAACAGTAGTCCATTAAAAAGTCTTATCAATTTGTATAAACTTTGCAGCACTTATTAAAAATGAAAATGGCCTATTTCTCTAAGCTGAGGGTAAGCAATGAAATTCAAATGTCCTGTAAAACATTCTTTGGTCATGTTTTTCGGGTACATGCAGTTTATGCTAAGGTTTAGGTTAAAGTATATAAAAATGCTATCCCTCCCATTTATTTATTTATTTATTTATTTATTTATTTATTTATTTATTTATTTATTTAAGTTTGACTCTCATTTGAAGCCTATGGGACAAGGTGACCTCAAGTTTAAATCAAACAAAAGTATTCAGTTGGTGAGGTGTCAGTCTGACCTGTTTTGCACTTCACTCATCAATGTGGCGTATGGTCTGTGATAAGTATTAGAGACAAGGGCTGTCACCTTTCAAACTCAGAGTTTGAAGCTTACTGCCCATGTTCATCCATCCCAGATATCCCAGAAAACCACATGCTGTGTGGTTTTCAGAAGTGTTGTTTCCTGTTATTTCTTTCTTACTACAATAGATGAATGATTCTGATGTCACAGATCATTAACATACCATGCTTAAAAACTGGCTAAACTTTCCCTCGCATAATCGGCAGACTTGCCTTTTGACCTCCTAATTACATATCATGTGTCCTCCTCTGTTATCATAGCTAATACCTGACAATTACAGGTTGAGTAAAAATAATTGTCTACCTTTTTCCTTCTGAGAAGAGCATTGTGGCTAATTGTGTGGTTTTACCCAGTTCCTGTGTAATTCAAGAACCCCATCTTTTCTTTAGGTTGAGCAGTCTCAATCACCTCAGCCTTTTCAAATACAAATAAAATGCCTAAGGGGCCTCAAGAACAAGGTTCCCCAAGGCTCTTACCTCCTCAAAGTGTCCCTGCTTGGTCGACCAGGCAGCTGTGCCTTACCGTGGTGGCAAAAGGAGAAACTGAAGACTAGAACTCATCCAGTGAGGCATAATGGGAATTTTTATGATGTGGGGCTGTATTTCCATGAAAGCCTTTATGTGGTAAGCTGATCTTTTTATACACATATCGCTTTTTATTTAGCTTCCCTACCCCCTCTATCTTTCTGCCTTTTCATCCTTATCAACATACCTTTAGATATTCGACTTTGTGTAAGTAAAGGGAGAAATTCATTCATTCATTCAGCAAATAATGATAAACACCCCTGTGCACCAAGCACTGTGTTGTGAACCGTATGTAGACAACCTAAGTCCTCTGTAAGATGAAAATGCCATCCTTATTTATCAAAAACATATATTATGGATTCTTGGTATAGTTCTTCACCTCTTCAGGATTTACATGCTAAGAGATCACTGATATGTGCATTTTGCATGTAACATGTATTTTGACTTGTGTATTTTTGTGTGTATTTTGTCTATTTGTAGGCTGGCAGGGACACTGATTTTAGATGATAAATCAGCTTTAGGTAAGAAGATAAGTTGAGGGATTGTTCAGAAAATACGTTATGAATATTAGGGAGTATATTTGCCATGCAAAGCGGTTAGAGAAGAGACTGTGTTAGGAGAAGGAGAAAGCAGTGGGTAAGATTAGAGTGTGGTCCTGGATACAGGGATAAGAAGTAGGGGTAGGAGATCATCAAGTTACCTGTGGAAGCAGAGAGAGAAAGCTCAGCTTTCTCTGGGGCATCAGCTCTGGACTGATTGTGTCCTCCAGGGAACTCCAGCCCAGGGGAAAAAAAGAAGGAGGGCAGGGTTGGCCCCAGAACCCTTATTGCACACCAATGCACTGGAAGCTAGACATGAACACAGACTGTTTACAAATATAGAATTGTGTTTTTACACTACTAATGTTAATGAGCAAAATAAACATGATAAGAGTCAGTATAGGTTATCACAGAGTGATTTTTAAGAAGAAAATAATTTCTCTCTAAAATAGATGGGATGTGCTTTCTTTCCCTTTTTCCCTTAGGTCTTGTGTTAAAAGGTATCTTTTCAATTAATTTTAGTATGTGGTATTTTTTTAAGGGTGGTAATATATTATTTACATGAATGTATTCATCAGAATGACCAATTGAAAAAAAATTAAAATGGAAAGTGTAGCTATAAAAATGAGCAATTTTGTAAAGTAGTTTAAAAACTACAACCCTAGGATGTCATTACTTACCTTCAATATTTAAGAAAAAAACAGGTTTTTAATCTCCATTTTTTTACTACCTTTACTCTTTTGAAATCTAAGACCTTTTGAGAATAGTGGTAGCTTTTTTTTGGGGGGGTTGTTTATTTTGTTTGTTTTTTGTTTTCTATCTCCATGTTGTTTGGAAGTTGATGGGTTAAAAACAAAGATAAAAACAAAAACCAGCCTGTCGTGGGTAGGCATACACTAAACAGATATTTATTGAAGGTTGCAGCTTAACCCTAAACTGTATCCACTGCCAATGTTAGACATGGTTTGTCGAATTGGCAGCGATGGTGGTAGTGGTAACATAAGAAGTTCTTTTGAAATAGAGACTTAAACTCTCCTTGGGAAAAATATTCTTCCTAAAGAAAAAGGGATCTTAGGGTGACAAGATTCACTGAAGAGCCAAGCCTCAGTTGGCTCATTGGTGAAATGGAGATAATAATACCTGCCCACCAGTGGTATTGAAGAAATAGCTGAGATGATACTTGAGGAAATACACAGTGCCCATACATAGTAAGAATTCAGAAGCTTCTTTTCTTATTACTGTTATAATTATTCTGTCTCTTGAATGGTGAAGCCCATAAATTCTTACCCAGTGGATTTTCATTTTAATATATATGACAAATGCTCGTATTTCAGATAACTTTTGAATTAACCTTCCTTGAGAACAATGTAGGTTAAATTTTTTTTTCTCTAATGAGTCATCCCAAAGGCCTTGTTAAAAAGCATGGGATATATGTGAGAAGCAGTAGTCAGGGGTGGGTGTGGAGAGGACTTTTCCCCTGGAGAAGCCCATTGCCTCTACAGAACCAGACTTTGAGGACAGGTACCAAGGGGGCAATAGGAATACTTCAGCCCCTTAGCTGAGGTCTAGGTTCTCACCGTTTACCTCAGAGAAATTTCAGAAATATAGTATTAGCTTAGATTTTAGCTAATGATTTTAAAAAGGGTTCCATCAATACCTAATAGGCAATTACATTCTTTGGTACATTTTAATTAAGTACCTAAAATTTTAAAATATGGGGAGCTAGGCTACAAAAAATATCATTCAAAGAACTTGCTTTGTAGAATCATCTGCATATATAACTGTTTTATATTGAAACATGATATATGTTTTTATTGTTATTATTAGTTTAGACGTCTATCTCTGGCTCTCCACATCAGAGTGAAAACTCTGAGTGCCAAAGCCACATCTATTGTTGTGTTTGCTTTGAGGATATTCAGTGAAAACTGTTGAATTTTCCTAACAGAATGTGCTGCAAATCAAATGCCAGGAGAATGAAGAGGTGCATTCAGGAAGAGGGAAAAAAAAATCACTAAGAAACTGAGGTTACAAAACTGTTATAGTGGTAAAAAGTTTATCAAGTTTGTAGGGGAAAACAGAGGCTGGTTATTCCTCCAAGAGTAAAATGCATTTTTCACTTTCTGCCAAACAAAACAAAAAGTATCTTGGAATAGTTGAAATAACAACCCCAAATTTTCTTCCCCTGTGTCAGAAGCAAACAAACAAAAATAATTACCTCCTGCCACAGTCAAGGAAAATTTACTCTTTAACAGCCTGACAAAATGTCACCGAATTACATCCATCCCTTGGTATCTCCTAGCAAAATCCTGGGTCCCTAAAGAAATACACTAGGCTATTTCACATTCAGCGTATATAAGTACAAAAATTGGGACAAAAACAAAAAGAAGAAAAGCACCAAAACCTGCAGAACTTGACAGGAAAAAGAAGTCATCTGAGGCTGTTTGATTTCAGAATAAAAATGCTGTTGCTCGAAGTTCTGTTCATTCCATTGGGCTCTACCCAATAACAGCAAGTTTTTTCACTAACCACACAATTCTGCCTGCCAATCACTCTGCTAGCAGTTTGTGGGAGAATGACAGTTAAAACAACAAGTTTTCAAGAAATGTAATTTTTTTAAATAATAGGAATAGACACACAAAAACACATAAATGAACATTGTGTGTATAATTGATATAGTGAGATTTAAGATATTTATGTTATTACTTTCTTTTTCTTCTTTAACCTTTTAATGTCAGGTGTCAGTCTTTTTTAAAGCTTTATTGACATATAGCTCACATAGCATAAGATTCAGTCATTTAAAGTATATAGTACTACAATGATTTTTAGTATATTCATAAGTATGTGCAACCATCACCACAGTCAATTTTAAAACATTTTCATCACCTCAAAAGGAAATCCTGTAATCTCAGAATGTTTAATGTAGACCACCCACTCACCACATGACATAGCAATTCTAGGCATATACTTAAGAGAAATGAATTTATATTTCACACAAAAACATGTACATGAGTGTTTAGCATTATTCGTAATAGCCAAAAAGTTGAAACAACCCAAATTTCCATCAGCTGACAAATGGATGAACAAAATGTAGTATATCTATACAGTGAGATATTATTTGACCATAAAAAAGAATAAAGTACTGATACATGCTACAGTGTAGATGAACCTTGAAAATGTCATTACTTTTAAAATGCAAGTCTAAGACAGGGTCATCTCTATTTCTACCACAGGAATAAGAAGAAATTGGCTTCATAGTCTTTTGAGAGCACAGGGCATCTTAGAAATGCTAACCAGGTCATCTATTTCTGTGCACAGAAAAAGAACTGAAAAGGCATTGCCCAATTGAAATGGAAGCCTAATTACTAGAAAAGCACTGAGTTTGCTGAGGAAATGTTTGCATTATCCATCTGTAAAGTTACGCTGATAATGAATCTTGGAATAAGTGTACAGTATTATAGCATCAAAGGTGGCTTCCCTTTGCCACCAGGCTGGGCCAGGAGGCAAACACTTGAAGGGTAGCGTTGAAAGGTTTCTTATAGGGTTTGAGAAGGAGGCAGAGGATATATGAGTGAGCCCAAAGATGTGTCACTCCAGACATGCATAGTACCACTTCAGGATACTCTTGCTTGGATTTTGTCTCAAATAATTCCACATCTTAACACTGGTTTTCATAAACTGTAAGGTGGTCAAATACTATGAGTTAACTGACAAGTCTGAGCTTCAGTCCCTTATGTAAAATGAGGTAATAACAATTCCCTTATTTGAGTTACTGTAAGAATTGTATTAAATTAAGTTGTGGACTCTAATTTAGGTTCAGTAATTTTGAATATCTTCCTTGAAGATTTTTAATAATTCCTTGGTAGAGAATTTTGGAACCTACTTTGTCTTTTGACATTTATCCTGGAAATATTTTAAGTAGAAAACATTGCCTTCTTCGTTGATTGTGTTCATTAATGGCAAATAGACTGGGGATCTTTGGAAAGAAATATGTAAAAAAATGTGCTTTTTGACTTTCAGTTCTGGCAGGATGATAAACTAAGTTAAATTTTCACATTATTTTACCATCCTGCCAGACTTAGAAGTTAAAGGCAT